>NC_083428.1:46763040-47072232 GCF_020745735.1 Hemiscyllium ocellatum
CCAAAGAGGTCTGAAAAGCAGTGGTTTGAGAACATCTTATTTCCACAATTGCTTCTCTCAGCAGGTGCATCCCATCTTGACTGGGTAACATGCAAAATTTAAGTGTTACCAAGTGTCTACTTTCCATCCATTTTTATCTTGTTCAACATATCTGCTCCTTTTTCCACTGAGACTTCAAAATTCATTCTTTTCATCAAATATTTCACAGATGTCTAATCGTTCTGGCCTCATTCATGCCCTCCGCTTTCATTAGGTTTCCCTAACCAGTCATGTGATTCTTCACTATTGCTTTTACTTAGAAACTTACAAAATACATTTTTGGGTTCCTTTTTTTTAATATTATTCCTTGCACAGTCTCTAGTTTTGACCGTGGATTCAGCCAGGAATGCAGGAATATAGGAAAATGCTTTGTGGAATTAGATTTGTCACATGATGAAATAATAACTCACTCCCAAATTCTTTTGATTATACCTGTCCTCCTATAGGGTCTTCTAAAAATGTACTTATTGTGAAAGCTTTTGGTCATCTGTCCTATTATTTCCTAATGCTGTTGTCAAATTTTGTTTGAAACTGCTCCTGTGAAGCTCCTTTGAGAATTTCACTCTGCAAGTTGTTGTTGATTAACAATGGCAACAAACTCTGATCCAAGTTAGTAAAACTGTAGTGGTGAACTGCTTTGGGAATTATCAGTCCAAAACTGCACGTTCCATTGATTGCTCTCGTTACTCAGTTTAGTATGTAAAATATGTAGTTCTGGGAGAAATTTTGTCTAATTTTATATTTGATTGTTTCAAAACCATTTGCTCCATGTTTTCCCATAGGAAAATTGTTCAACGGATTTTACCACTTGCTCACTAAATTTTTATGTGCTGAATGGGGAGGGTGTGGCCCATTAATGCAAAGGAAAACCAGTCTGATTTTCTCTGGTTAGTGTGAGCTATGACTGTCAGACCCGGAAGTCCAAGCCCTATTTGTTTAGGCACCACCCTTTTCGAGAAAGGAATTTGATGGTGTGCATCCTGATGAGGAAGCACTCCTGCTTCTTTTGGCTGACAGTGATTGCAGTGATGCTTAAACTTGTTTCACAAAGTTAAAAATCACACAACACCAGATTATAGTCCAACATGCTCACTTGGAAGCACTAGCTTTCAGAGCACTGCTCCTTCAGGTAGCTGTGGAGAAGGATCATAAGACAGAATTTTATAGCAAAGATTAGTGTCCTGCAACTGTACTGCAAATAAACTTGTTGGATTATAACCTAGTGTTGTGACTTCTAACTTTATCGACTCCAGTCCAACACTGGCATTGTTGGCCAAACCTGGAAAACTCCACTGACCATAGTTAAGGTCTGCAACTTCCAAGATTTTCAGCCTCCTGATCATATTTAAAATGCCAACCCTCCTTTTATCCCAGTATTCAGTAAAACCCAGAAATTTTAGAGTTGGATTTGACTTCTCAGTGCTGTCAGTTTTTGTAAATCGAATGATTGAAAAGGATAGGTCAACATATGTTTGTGCAGATTAGTTTTGCATTCTTCTCCATCAACTATAGGCAATTTTTATTTGGTATGAAAATTAAAGCAGTTTGTAGCACAGTTCCTTTCAGAATCCTGAAGACAGAATTCCTGCCACATATCTATCAATCATCTTTCTAAAGAGACTTTGCCATTTAATAAAAGCAGACCACTCAATTGCTCTGCTTCTGTGTTCTGTCTTTTTGTTTTGCAGATCATCAATGCATGCAACAATAGTAGTACCATCATACCAATCATTTATGAATTGGAAGACTTGGCTCACTATTGTCAGTACTGATGTGTTAATACATCATAATATTTGACTTGCTTTGGCCAACCACCAAGTATTTCCAGACCAGTTGTATTAAAGACCTTATTGAAACCCAAATATACCACATTCATTGTTGTACTCACCAAGTGGCTTGTCAAACTCTCAAAGAAAATTAGTAAAGTTTTTTGATTGGCAAGAACTCCCTTGATGAATCAATACCATCTTTTCATTTTAGCACAAATAAAGTATGTTTTTTTTGTGTACAACAGCAGTTCAAATTTAACATTACAAAGTACTGTGCAGATCAGTTTCAACATAATATGGCACTTGGTGATGCCTAACTGCATTTGAAATTATAAAGTTAGATTTTCAGTATTCATTTCATGTCAAACATACAGCATGAGAGGTGTAATATGAATTCTAGTCTGTGGACTGTGGCCTTCCTTCAGTAAGCCACTGTGACAGCTGCTCCCAGCTTTAATGCATCCTTTGGCACGTAACCTTAGATTTTGGAATGTGCCACCCTATAACACTCTGTTCCAGATAGACACTCTCTTTTTGGTCTGTCAGGACAAAGAGTGTCTATGATGGCGTTAACCGCCTTACCCACATTTAGTGTTGTAAATTTGAGTAATCGTGTCTGAGGTGCTTTATTCTCATTTTGCCTTTTTTTTGAGCAAATGGAGTTAAAAAAAATGAAAGAAATATTTCTATAAACAAAGCTTCCTTCCATATAATTATATAGTCTGTTATTTCCCCAGTCAATTTCTGGTTAGTTTTAAAATCCATAAAAACTATAGCTGATCTGTTTCTAGTCAACTTCATTGTCTCATCCTAGGGAGTGGGAGGACTGGGGATGTTGGAGATCAGAGTCAAAAAGTGTGGTTGTGCTTTTCCAGTGCCAATCAGGCAGCATCTGATGAGCAGGAGATTCTTCGTTTCTGATGAACATTCACCATACCTTTTGATTCATCCTAGAGAGTGGAATTTTCCTCTCCCTGGAAGTAGTGAGAAATGGAAATGATTTGGCAAGTCGGTTATGATATACTCTTGCCCCAATTAAGTGCTAGTTTAGAGTATTGATTATATATTTTATAAGCACCTATGTAGTGTAAATGTGGGAGTCAGTGAAAACTCCACATTCAAAATAATTTTATTTCTATTATAATTTTTTCTTCTCTGGAGAACTTTTCCCTGCAGTGCACTGGTTTGTGGCCAGTTTGCTCAGAGTTATTCCTCAATTGAGGAGATTCTAATCTCTTGATTATATATTTTTAAGCACTTAAGTAGTGTAAATGCAGGAGTCAGTAAAAACTCCATATGCAAAATAATTTTTTCTCCTTTTTTTCCAGGGAGCGTTATTTTGATTTTTTTTAAATCAACCTGCTAAGTGTTATAACACTTCTGGAGCAGCAGGCCTTCTGGGTCAGAGGTTAAGACATTACCACTGCACTACAAGAGCCCTCCCATTGGGGACATTTTGTCAACTGCCACCAAACCACCTGTCATTAATTAAAAGACTATTAACAAGTACTCTCCACAAAGGAGAGGGAATACTGACAAATACAGGGGAGGATAGAGAAAAAGATATTTGGGATTTGACTTGCCACCAATTAAAGCCCTTAAATGATCAATTAATGACAACTTAAAGGCCTTAATTTACCAATCCAGATTTCTATTTTCCTGGAAGGCTTTCCAATGGGTGGCATGGTGGCACAGTGGTTTGTACTGCTGCCTCACAGCGCCAGTGACCCGGGTTCAATTCCTGCCTCAGGCAACTATCTGTGTGGAGTTTGCACATTCTCCCTGTGTCTGCTCCGGTTTCCTCCCACAGTCCAAAAATGTGCAGGTTAGGTGAATTGGCTATGCTAAATTGTCCATAGTGTTAGATGAAAGGATAAATGGGGAATGGGTCTGGGTGGGTTACTCTTCGGAGGGTCGATTAGGGCTGAAGGGCCTGTTTCCACACTATAAGTAATCTAATCTAAACTGGGCAAATTAGGATGACCAGTCTGCTGAGTTGGTGCATGGGTCTACCTCTGTTCCAACCGTCTCACCACTCCCCCCAAAAAAACATGCATGTATATATACATACTCCAATAAGAAGAAGAAAAATCCCTTGCCTTCTTTCCCATAGGTCCCTGAGGAGTAAGATGACTGATAGTCTTTATTACCAAGAAACAGATTACCATTAAATGTATAGGAAATGGTGAGGCAGTTCAGCCTGTCAAGCCTGCTCTGCTGTCTGTGGCAAGGACTTCCAAAGACTAATAACTATCAGATGAAATTCTTCCCCATCTCAGTTATCACCTTGAGGGGAAACATGCTCTCAGCACTTACCGTTAAGCCCTTTAAGAATCTTCCTGCAGCTTCTGGTGGCGTGGGTGCCACTGTTGAGACTTATGATAGGCCAAGGAACTTGCTATGAGCTGATTTGCAGTTGTGCAAGTTATCTCACTGATGGCGGTGGTGTCTTGATTGCCACCTAATACATCTGCCCCCAGTATACCATTTACTCTGACCTGGAGGCTTGTAGATGACTTCTGGAGATATAGTTTCTGTGTCACTTTCCTTTTCAGCACAATTAATAGATAGAGTAAGTCTTTATCTTCTAATTTTTGACAATATTGGAATATAACTTCTTCAAATACGGTTTCTTCTAAAAACTTCTATCGCTCTAGATGTATATCCCATTGTTTAGGATCATTGCACTGTCGTCGTTACTAATTCCTCAGCCTTTGCTCGGAAAAGCCTTCTAGCTTCATCATAAGTTAATGTAAGCACAACTTTTTTTGATTTTCCCATTCTCTAAACTGCTTTATTTTTCTCTGAGCATTAAAATTAGACACCTTGTATCTGTAGTTGTCTGTGAAACCAATCTTAAGCTGTGCTAATATAATCAATCTCAATGCTCCTTTCACACTGACTCTTTTGCACTCCTGCATTCTAATACATTCCCACCATATTATATATCTTGCATCCCAACACCTTGATCCACACCCCTCATTGTTTAATTGAAACCTAGCTAGAGTGTACAGTACCAGTAATATTCCAATGTGGAACAGAACTGCGATTTCCCATACCAAAGCCTTTATGCTTTAAAGTTGAAAGTGAGTGTCTTGTAAAGTGAAGGTTTCTCAGCAGGCTGTGAAGTTTCTAACGGTTGAATTTCCAAGATGTTAAATAGGATGGAGGAAGTCCAGTGTTTGAGGTATTGTTAGTTATCTTAGCTGCATGCTGATTTATAGCTAATTGGATGGCTTTTAGTAGAATACTGCCTATAAATTTTTTCTTGCTGATTTTAAAGTAGTCAACAATACATCTTTCCCATCATTTGACTTTATGTAAGTTTAGAATGCTTTTTCGCAAACAAATCTGTAGGTGGATTCCAACATTGTGCTGTCATTCAGCACCCAAGAATCATCCAGTCTAGTTTAGATGAGAAAACAAGCATAATGGTAGGACTCATTCATATCCACTTGACGCACATTTGAGTTTGATGTTTAACTTTAGTCAAGTTAAAACAGAGGCTGACTGGCTGGAAGTCTTTAGTTATGTTGATCCAAAGGGATGTGTGAATTCTTATAATGACAGTGAATGGCCAGGTTTTGAAGTTCAGGTACTAAAAATAACATGATTTGCAGCAGCTATTAAGTCTAGATAATATAAATAATATACCAGCTTTGTCTAAAAGTTCATAAATGTTTGGGCACATAACAACAGAAACCCATTTGAAAGAAAAGTGACTGTACTTTGATATTCTGCTGACTCTGCACTTTTACTCTTGCCAAAATGCACCAACTGAGAAGTTTCCATTAACTCGTGGTTATATTTTACAGGATGATGGCTTACTGTGTCATATTGATGCTATGATTCTAGCTCTGGCTGGATGGGTACTCCATAGGTTTCTCTTTACATATTTCTGATGTCCTCCTTCTGCTTTTGCTTAGGATCCTGAGAAGAAGATGAAGGAAATTCAGGACGAAGAAGAAAGCAAACGGATGGCTGAGGAAGTGAAAAAGAAAGATGAGGAGGCTGATGATGATGATGAGGAGGAGGATGATGATGAAGAGGATGAGGAGGAAGAAGAGGAAAAGAAAGATGAGGAGGAGGAGGAGGAGGAGGAGGAGGAAGCACCAAAAGACAAAACTAAAGAAAAAGATGAATTGTGAAATCTGTATATTCAGCCATGCCCAATGTTTTTCTGCGATTTTAATCCTTTCACCTGTGTCATTTTAGTTTCTGACTGAAAGTTCTCCCAAATAGTAACGCGATGGTTACAAACTTGGGGCTATAGGCTTAACTACTACAATTTTCTTTTTGACAGATAAACCACTTCATCACATCTTGCACATGCTGTGACTCTTAAGTGCATCAGTAGAGCTTGGGTGCTAGGTGAATCTGTTGAGAATCAGAATCACTGTTTTGTGCCATTAGCATCTAATGGAGCCGAGCAATGGTTATAGTTAATTACTGGGACCTACTGATTCAAGCCATGCTAAGGTGAAGATTGTCTGACTCATCTTTTGAAATTCGTATCTTTGTTGGCTCTTTCTGCCCTATCATAGTCCTCTGGAAAAAAGGTGTTGGTTTGTGGCAGCTATGTTTTCTTACTGGGAAGGGAGAATGTCTGTCTGAATCGGTCGATTGTCTCCACAGTTGAGAAAAGTCCTCACGGCAGATAGGATATAAGTTTCCTAGTGTGGACCTAGAGATGCAAATTTATTCTGGGGGAAGCTCCTCAAACATCTTATTACTTTAGTTCCTCTGCTGAATGAAATGTTTCTGCCTGACTTGATGAATGTACTACCATGAACAGTACTGGGTGTAGATCCCATCCCTGACATAATATAGCGGAGAAGTAATGAATAGTATAATGCCTCCTAAATTTTAAGAGATCAAGAATTAAACAATAGCTGCATGTTTTTACATAGGACTGGCAAAATTAACTTTGTGATTAAGCTGCAATGTATGTAAATTATGACATTGATATAAATACTACAGCTGCGTTACTTGAATGCGATGCAGGAATCGAAGGAACAAAGTAAGGAAGTCACCTTAAATTTATTTTGGTTTTATAAAATTGGATAAATTTTGGTATTTATCGAATCTATAGCATAGCTTTGTGTCAGGAACTTTTCAAGTTGAGGATCTGGTGAATAGATTAACCATCGCATTAAAACTGCATTCACATCAGTACCGATGGTTTGAGATGGAAACTTCCATTGTCAGATCTTGGTGTAAATAATTGCAATTGTAGGTAATACCCCACTTTTCAGCTGAGGTTTTGATTATTTTTGGTACCTTTTCAAAAAAGATGTCTGTCTTTAACTGATTTTGTAGGATCTGAATGTATTTCCAGAGAGAACATTTGTTTTAAATAAACCTGTACAAAAATTGTCTAAGTTTATAGTGTGCTTTCACTGTCCATGTGGGGACTCACATGGCTAAAGCAATCTTTGAGAAATCTTCCATGCCAGATTTAAGTACTGCTGTTTCCTGAATAATCAACAGCTACGAGGTAAAAGAAATGTTCCACCTCCACTTACCAAATCAAAGCAGCTGATCCTTCAAATAACCATACTGGAGTTGCACACTAATCCAATAACTAATTATACAAAGTTAAAAGTCACAACACCGGGTTATACTCCAAGTTTATTTGAAATTACAAACTTTTGGAGCTCTGCTCCTTCATCGGGTAGCTAGTGGGGCAAGATTATAAGACACAATTAATTGTAAAAGATCAAAGTGTCATACAACTTATGCAATGTATTGAACAAACCTAGCTTGCTGTTAAGTCTCTAATCACTTAGAGTGTGGATGCAGGTTTTGATTCATTAATATGTAAGTTCCAGAATTTCTTTCAAGTCACAGTCCTGTGATAAAAGCTCAAGTTATCACTGTTTAAAAAAAAGTGACATCTCCGTTCAGGCAATGCATTAAAGGTGTGAGGTTACAGTCTGTCTGTATCCCAACCTGGAATCAGACTGGTTCTATTTCCAAAGTAGGAATTTATAAGATGTCACTAACTGACTGCCTACAGACTGTGCTTTTTTTGAACAAAACAAAATCTATCTGCAAATGCAAATTCACCCCCATAGACTTGTGTGTGTGCATGTGTATTGGAGAGGAAAAGTGTGTGGGAGGAGGAGAGTGTGTTCGTGAGAGTAAGTATGTGAATGGGAGGATCTATGTGAGTATCAGTGTGTGTTGGGGTCATCTGTCATGTGACATGAACCCAAGATCCCAGTTAAAGCAGTCCTCATGGGTATTGAACTTGATTATCAGCCTCTGCTCGGTGACTCTGAATCGTTGTGTATCCTGAAGACTGCCTTGGAGGATGGTCACCTTGAAGATCTTGAGGCCCAATGTCTTTGACCACTGAAGTGTTCCCCCATTTCATCCCTGTTTGGCGACTGTTGCGCTGTGTCCATTAATCCATTGCAGTATCAGCTTGGTTTTCCAATATACCATGCCTTGGGACATCCTTGCCTACAGAATATGAGATGAGGTTTGTTCAATAATCATGAGTTGCATAACTCTATGATCTTGTGCTATAAATTGTGTCTTATGATCCTGCCCACTAGCTAACTGACGAAGCTAGTACTTCCAAATAAACTTGTTGGACTATAATCTGGCGGTGAGATTTTTAATTTTGTCCACCCCAGTCCAACACCAGCATCTTCACATCATGGCATATGAGACAGACAATGCTGGCAGAGTCACATGAGTACCTGCCATTCATGTGGTGGATGGTGCCCCCAGGAACAATGGTAGTATTACCATTACAACCTTGCAGAGGTTGCCATGACAAGGTTGTATGGTGGTGTTGTCCTGAAGGCTGTTCACAGCAGATTACCCAAGGTTCTGTTTAAGGTTTGGTGGTTGTCTAAATGTGAGAAGTGGAGGCACAGGGAAGATCTTGGTGAGGTGCTCAACCTCATTGATAATGTTTTGCAGGTTGCAAAGATAATGGTATCATTTCTTCATATATTCTGTCACACTTGCACACACACTCCCTCTCCCTCCACCCCCACATACGTCTGGGGTGACTTTGCATTTGTAGATACATTCTATTTTGTTCAAATAGCACACAATCTCGGAATTCAGTCAATGTGACATTTCATAAGTCAAACTGGCTCTTTATCCAGTGTAGGAATTTAAGACAGACTCTGACCTCACACCTTTAATGCATTATCTGAGTTGCGATGTCACTATATTTTTATACTGAAAACTTAAACTTTCATCTCAGGGCTGTGACATGAAAGAAATTCTGGGTTTTATATATTAATCAAAACTGCAACTTGACTCTAAGTGATTAAAGACTTAACAGCAATCTAGGTTTGTTCAATATGTCACATTAGTTGTATGACACTTTGACTTACTAAAAATTCTGTCCTATGATCCTGCCCCACTAGCGACCTGATGAAGGAGCAGTGCTCCAAAAGCTTGTACTTTCAAATGAACCTGTTTGACTATAATCTGGTCTTAGCGACTTTTGAGAAGATTTGTAGCTCAAGTCAAGGTTTTGGATGTAGGTTTACTCGCTGAGCTGCAAAGTTCATTGGACCTCAGGAAAAGCAATGCTAAAAATTCCTGCTTTCTGTTTATATGTTTGGGTTTCTTTGGGTTGGTGATGTCATTTCCTGTGGTGAAGTCACTTCATGTTCCTTTTCTCAGATGGTGGTAGATGGGGTCTAACTCTGTTGTTTGAGTTCCAGTTGGAATGCTATGCTTCTAGGAATTCTTGTATGTGTCTTTGTTTAGCTTGTCCTAGGATGGAAGTGTTGTCCCAGTTGAAGTGGTAACAAAACGTCTGGAAATGAACTTTGCAGCTCAGCAAGCAAACCTACATCCAAAACCTCGACCTGAGCTACAAATCTCAAAACTCACTAAGACCAGATTATTGTCAAACAGGTTCATTTGAAAGTACAAGCCCACCGACGCAGCAGTTAATGAACTTGAAAAGACCCTATTGCACATTCTCCCCATGTCTACGTGGGCTTCCTCCGAAGTGGTGTCCTCCCTCCTCCATATGTGAGAATACTAGTGAGAGAGGGTCAATGTGTTTTTATGGCTAGTTGGTGTTCATGTATCCTGGTGGCTAGTTTTCTGCCCGTTTGTCCAATGTATTGTTTGTTACAGTCCTTGCATGGTATTTTCTAAATGACATTAGTTTTGCTTGTTGTCAGTATAGATTAGATTACTTAGTGTGGAAACAGGACCTATGACCCAGCAACTCCACCGACGCGCAACTCACCCAGATCCATTCCTCTACATTTATCCCTTCACCTAATGCTACAGGCAATTTAGCATGGCCAATTTACCTAACCTGCACATTTTGGACAGTAAGAGGAAACGCATGTAGACAGGGGTAGAATGTGCAATAGGGTCTTTTCAAGTTCATTAACTGCTGCTTTAGTGTGTTGGTGGGCTACCATGATGCCAAGGGGTCTGAGTAGTCTAGCAGTCATTTCTGAGATGCCTTTGATGTAGGGGAGAGTGGCTAGGGTTTCTCTCCAGCCCAATCCAATAACATGGATTTCAGAACTGCCCAATGTTAAGACTGTTTAGTGCAGTCTCAATTGATGGGTGGAAATCAGAAAGCTTCCCAATCAAATCTCTAGTCAGGCAGGGCTGCTCACTTTCTCCTACCTTATTTGGGCATTGTATGTGAACCTTTTGCAGAGTCCATTAGGAAGGATGAGAGTCTGAGAGGGGGTGACTATTCCATGCAGTAGAGGACTACAGTCCTGCTTGAACATAGATGATGTTGACATTTTTGCTCAAATCCACTCAATATATTAACTCACAGCAGCTCAGTGGTTAGCACTGCTGCCTCACAGCACCAGAGACCCGGGTTCAATTCCCGACTCAGGCGACTGACTGTGTGGAGTTTGCACTTTCTCCCCGTGTCTGCGTGGGTTTCCTCCGGGTGCTCCGGTTTCCTCCCACAGTCACAAAGATGTGCGGGTCAGGTGAATTGGCCATGCTAAATTGCCCGTAGTGTTAGGTAAGGGGTAAATGTAAGGGTATGGGTGGGTTGCGCTTCGGCGGGTCGGTGTGGACTTGTTGGGCCGAAGGGCCTGTTTCCACACTAAGTCTAATCTAAAAAAAATCTAAAAAACTGTCTGTGTGGAATTTGCATGTTCTCCCAGTGTCTGTGTGGGTTTCCTGCAGGTGCTCTGGTTTCCTCCCACAATTAAAAAGATGTGCAGGTTAGGTGAATTGGCTATGCAAAATTGCCCACAGCATTAGATGCATTAGTCAGGGGTAAACTTAGTGGAATGGGTCTGGGTGGGTTGCTCTTCGGAGGGTCGGTGTGGGCTTGTTGGGCCAAAGGGCCTGTTTCCACACTGTAGGGAATCTATCTATCATTAGCATCTGCAACCAGTTTGGGAAGCCGAGGCAACCGTGAGGCCATGTTCTTTGGGAACTAGGCTGACCAATTCTCTATCCCCTTCACCATCAAGTCAAAGAAACTATGAAGGTACTGGGAATATGGTTCAGAGGAGCCAGGGATGAGTATCACCAAGGTGAAGCAGAAACTGGGCTTGTGGGAGCACTGCTCCTTTTCCACTGCGGGTAAAACCTGCTCATCAGGTATGGGTACTTTTGGTGTTGTTGCATTTGGCGCAGGTCTGGTTCATTCCCTGAACCTGTGCCTTTGCAGTCATTCAAGTCATCTGGAAGTCAGATGGGCTGTATTCACCAGAACACCATATACAAAGCTCTGGACTGGAAAGTTTTGGGGGGGGGGGGGGGGGTGAAATTACCCAATGTTCCCCCATCCTGACTGCCAAGGACTGACTTGTGACCGTATCAAGCTGTGCAAAGACCCTCTGTTTGCAAACACCAAGTGTCACCACATACTAAGAATTTACTTTCCCTAATGTTAGAATCATAGATTCCCTACGATGTGGAAAGAAGTAATTTGGCCCATTGAGTTTGCACTGAAGTGCATCTCAACTATTCCCTTAACCTAAAGCACCTAGACTGCACATCCTTAGGTACTACAGGGCAATTTAGCATAGCCAATCCATCCAACCTGCACATCTTTGGACTTTGGGAGGAGACTAGAGAGCCTGGCGGTAACTTAGAAAACTGGCCTTGGCACCGCAGAACACCCCAAGTAGTTGGGCTGTTCTGTATCACCTATACTTCACTGAAAAATTTGCAAAGAGTAACAGCTCTACTACAACCAGGAAGTGGTAAGCAAGTAGCTCCCTGAAGACCCTGTGGGGTAAAGGAGAGGGTGAATCCTCTTGCTTTGTTCTGTATGCAGACTGTCAAATTCATTTGGCAGAATGCTTTATTGCCAGAACTTTACAACAAGTACCAAAAGGAAGATTGGCTAGTGGCAAGAAGGGCACTGCCTACCTCATCCTTCTCTAATGCCCAGATTTCTATGCTACCACATGCTGCCCTCAAAGCAGCTGCACTAGTGAAGAGACTGCCACACATCCTCTCCTATAATGTGGCTTGCTAAAAAGGTCTGGAGAGAGATGCAGATGTTTTTGTCAAGGTTTGTTCCAAGCAGCTCTGTGATGCAGGACTCTGTACTCCATAGTCTGTTCCCCACACAGACAAACATCAATTGCACCTGGAGGACTATCAACACAGTGAAGAGTCATCGAGACTCTAAACATCAGCTTGCCCTTTCTCCGTGGCTGCTGTCCGACCCACTATGATCTCCGGCATTTGTTGTTTTTTAAGCACAGATTCCATCATCTGCAGTAGTTTGCTCCTATCTTCAATTCTGCATTGACTGATCCTTTATCTAATGTGTTGAAGTTAGATTTCTGAGCTTTTCCATAATCTATTACTTGTTCT
The DNA here is from genome assembly GCF_020745735.1 of Hemiscyllium ocellatum. Taxonomy (NCBI): domain Eukaryota; kingdom Metazoa; phylum Chordata; class Chondrichthyes; order Orectolobiformes; family Hemiscylliidae; genus Hemiscyllium; species Hemiscyllium ocellatum. The sequence continues at coordinate 46,775,658 of NC_083428.1, forward strand.
CGAAATTTGAATAACCTCTGCTTGAGCCCCTTCCCCTACTTTTGCTTTTGCCATCATTTTCAATGCAACTGAATACATCCACAAAGGCTTACTTATGCAAACTATCCAGTCCCAACAAGATTGTAGAATTATAGTCATACAGGTTTACAACATGGAACCATGCCCTTCAAGCCAACCTGTCTATGCTATCCAGTTAGCTCAGATAGTCATCTGGAGATTGTGTATAGGGGTAGTACAATTGCCCATTTCCTACAGTAAGCCTGAACAGTATATAACAATAGTGTGATATCCCCTTCTTTACAGAGTTTGGATAATGTATAAAGATGATTTGAGACCATTCACTGCAGTAGTCAATGCATAAGGAAGCTGTGATATCCCATTCCCTGCAGTGAGCTTGGACAATGTATAAGGATGTCAAGATTGTGTTGCTGGAAAAGCACAGGTCAGGCAGCATATGAGGAGGAGAATCAATGTTTCTGGGGCTCTGGCATGATTCCTGACGAAGGGCTTTTGCCCAAAACATCGATTATCTTGCTCCTTGGATGCTGCCTGACGTGCTGTGCTTTTCCAGCACTACACTATCGACTAGAAAGATGGTGTGATAGCTCATTGCCTCCAGTGAGCTTGGACAATGTAGGACGGTGTGATAGCCCATTCGCAGCAAGCTACAGAAGGTGAATTTGAAATCCCGTACATAACGTTACTGCGCACTACTTCCTCTCTACACCTCACGAAACCCTATCGGGTTGGGAAGGTAAATGCCGACCTTTTGCGTAGTTGCTGTCGACTTCAGCACAGTTTACAAAAATAAACTTCGACGCTAATTCTCCCAACGCTGCCTGCGACGACTGAAGAGCGCCATGTTAAATTCAAACAGGCCAACTTACCCAACCCAACACAAACATCTTTCCCCGTCTCAAACATGGCAGCAATCACGTGCCTGAAGGGGCGGGACCAGAGACACCTGCGCAGACGCAGGTCGGACACAAAGACACTGCTTTTCTCGTCGGCTGATCGTTAATAACGCATTGACGTCGTGTCATCCTACCTGGCGCCTCTGGCGTGATGACGTAGTTTCTGGGCGCGAGCACGCTCCAGGGGCGCGCACGCTGACATACCGAGTGACTGAGTGGCTGGAAGGGCTTAGACAGACCGAGAGCGGGAGACGATGCAGATCACGTTGAAGACCCTCCAACAGCAAACCTTCCGCATAGATATCGACTCCGAGCAGACGGTGAGTGTGTCCGGCCTGCGCAACGCCCAGGCTTCCAGCCCCGGCCGTCAGTTGGAGTGGGCTGTGAGAGGTCTCGAATGAGGCGACACGGCGACCGTGGCGGATTTGGAAACAGGCCGCGGGAGCAGAGTGAAGAGCGGCGCCTTGGGGCCTAGCCCTGGAGTAGGAGCTGACCCCCCGTGCTGCTGATGCATGAGTGCATCAGGCCTCCTTTTCTAGCGTCTCCCCCTGCCATAGGTTGGGCCGTGGCCCGAGGAAACTCCGGCGATCTTTGCTGCACTAGGCCGCCCTTAGCCAGTCAGTCAGTTTTGGTCTAGCCCTTCCCCCCCCAACCCCCAGCTGGAGTTAATGGTTTCGCGGGATCATCCCATTCCGCCCTCGACATTGCTGAAACGGGATTATTTACCCGATTATTCCACCTTTTAACAACAAGATAGTCGCTTTCCTGTCCGCCTGGCGAAGCCTGCATCTGTCTAGCAATGTCCGGGATTTAATCAGGAAAGTGGGGAGAGAACTTTTCACCTTTGGCCGGTTTTGTGGGTAAAACCCTTGTCATGATGGTGGGCACAGAATAGAAAGTCTAGGTATGATACATCAAAATTAGAAAGAGTAACATTAAACCTGCACTGGGATCGAACCCAAAACAACCATGACACAGCAGCGCCGTGTGGTTGTCAGTGTGAAGTGTGCAGGGTAGGGGGCCTGCTACTTAGATATCATTTTGTGTGGGCAATACTTTCCAAAGAATAATTGTACGCTCCAGCAACCTAATATTTTTGAAAACCAAGTTTAACTTTTGCTTAAATCATTGCTGAGCAAATCCGTTGGGCACGTAAACTTTTATAAACCTTCACCGATCGTATAGCCTGATGTATTGATAACATTTTAAGTTATTTGGCTTTTGATAAACTGTTATGCTCAGCTATTTTGGGAGGGCCTGGGTCTGAACGTATTCACGGCCACTTTGTGTTTGCAAGCTAACTGTTAAATTGTAGTGATACAAACATGTAATATGTTTCATTGCTGTAATGGTATGATATTGTAATAATAGTGAAAACCATTTTGATTTCAGATAGAAATAAATAATAAAGATAGCAAGTGCTGTCGGGTGAATAAGTCAGTTTTAGCATGTTAAAGATTCAAACTGTGGCCAGATAGGGCAAAGTGATATTAGGATTACTTTTTAAAGCTTCTGACTACTTTTATTGGTTTTAATGAGACGGTGGGAAAATGAATACCAGAAATTTGAGCCATGTCAGAAACAGTGAATGCAGTCAGTAAGTCTTTTGTATCTGTAAAGTGAAAACATTGAAGCCTGAAGGAGTGAGAACTTGAGGCATTACAGAAGTTTAATTTGATGTTTTTTGAAATGTTTGATTTTGTAGCAAGGTGAGCAGGCATCCGCAGTTTACTTTTTGTTAACACTGTTTGAGTCAATCTGTTAGCTCAAAAAGTTTGTGTAACTAGATGCTCATAGATGCCTGTGGGAGGTGGTAGCATAGTGGTAATGTCAATGGTCTAATAATTTAGAGAAACCCAGGTCAATGTTTCTGTTGCATGGATTCAATTTACATTCAAGTTTAAAAATGTAGAATTCAAAACTAGTCTCATTCTTAGGTTTTACTAAGCTATTGAGTGTTGTAAAAATTTTCGTTCAGTTGTTCCTTAGGGAAAGAAATCTGTCACCTTTATCTAGTCTAGTTTATGTGACTCCAGACTCAACAGTGTAGTTGATCCTTAAATGACCCGCAGATTGTCTTAGCAAACAAAGGGCAATGAGTGACTCTGACCCTGAGAAAGAATGCAAAAAAAAGTGTGAAATGGCATTTGACACTAAGCCCTATAGCTGGCCGAAAACCTTTTGATGAGTATCTTGAAGAGGGAAAGAAAGTAAGTTGATATATATGGGTGCAAAATTGCTCTGTGACAGGATGCAATGTTTGATTCTTTGGAGGAAGATTTGTAATTGCTGGTGTCAATAGCTTTGCTTTTCTTGTTTGTATTGATGATGATGTGGAGGTGCTGGAGTTGGACTGGGGTTAACAAACTCCAGAGTCAGATGACACCAGGTTATAATCCAACAGGTTTATTTGAAATCACAAGCTTCAAAAGCTTTCAAATAAATCTGTTGGACTATAACTTGGCGTCGTGTGACTTTTGACTGTATGTTATAACTTTTATACGTTGGGGTTTTAGGCGCAATTTAAAGTTTGTGAATGGTGCAAAACCTAGAAGCGTTGTCAGCTGTGACGCGGATAATGTAGAACTTCAAAAAGGTGCAAATTGGTGGAATGGTCAATGAAATTCAGTGTGGAGAAATGTTAAGTGTGATTTGTTTTGGTAGGAAGATATTGAAGAGACAACATAAAATAATGGAGGTTTCAGGACCAGAGGGACCATTGAAGGTGGCAGCTATGATCGACAGTGTGATAGACAGCATATTAGACTACGTTAATTGGAAATATTACAAGCACAAGAATGTTATGTTAAACTTGTACAAAGCACTAGTTAGACCTCAGCTAGAGTTTTGTGTATAATTCTAGATACTACACTGTAGGAAAGATGTGAAGGAATTAGAGAAAGCTCAGAAAAGATTTTGAGGTTGGTATCAAGGATAAAGAACATCTCCAATCTAAATAACAGAAGTTAGTTCTGGAGGGAAAGAGGTTGAGAAGAGATTTGAAAAAGTTATTATAATTCATGTTAGGGAGAAATTTCCTATTTATGAAAGGATTGAGACCAAGAAGGCACAGATCTAAACTAATTGGTAAACCAAAAAAAATGTTGAGGATAAAAACATCATGAAGCAACTGATTAAAGCTTGCGTTGCATTTTTTTTGTGGGTTCACGACATTCAATTTAAGTATTCAAAATTAAGGAATTCGACTGCTATATAAAAATGAAGAATTTGCTGCGTTCATGGGAGCATGCTCATTGGGAGAGCTGGTGTAGGCGTGATGGATTAAGGACTGTAAGGATTTTGAGAGAGAACTTTCACTCTTTGATACTATAGCAAACACCAGCTGCATTAACCTTGGTTTTTGAGTATTGTAAAAATGAACTGTTGCGTTTTTCAAGGATTATGCATTTTATTTGCAAATGGGTAAATGGTAACAGGTAATGGCTACTGACTCTCTTATGTTTAATATTTTTAAACCTTCCCACTGACTTGTTAATAAGTAGACCATGAACCGATTTTCAGTCAGTCAAAGCAAACAGCCTTCTGTGATTTATTCCCAGGCCTGTACTTAAGCTAATGAAACCCATGCCACCATTTGAGGTCCAGGTGTTAATTTCAGTTTCTTGAAACTAGGGAAGGGGAAGATTGGATGAATGTTCCCCCAATTCCTCAGCACTTTAACTCCTGCTGGAATGTTTGCATCTGTGAACAGGATTGAGCTCGGCTTTGATGTAGACTTGACATCATTTATGGATTTGTGAGGTCAAGTGACTGCTTCAGTAAGTTACTAGTGCCTGTGTATTGATATCTCAGTAAGAGTTGGAGCTTGCCACCTGTGAAAATGAGCCCCAGCATATGCTGCCAGAAAAAAAGGGTGATATTTTAACTTCTAATGTTGCCTCATTCTATTTGTATATTCTCTTTGAGCATTGACACTGCATGTTTTGTCTGTACAAAATTGGTTATTACACATACTATGAAAGTACTTGAGGTAAAATTCTTCAGCTTTGACCAACTTCTATAGTCATATTGCCATTAGAATGGAGTGGAGGAGTTTTCATAATAGCAATTTCCAGGCATTTCTTTAAAGAAATATATTTTTTACTGCGGCTTTAATTCTTTTTATTTTATGCCTGACCATTTCTCTCTCAGAATATCTTGATTCTTGAGGTCACAAGGGGAGAGAGATATGTGTATAAAGTTATCTTGTACATTGCACCTTCAAACTGCTGTGCAGGAAACAAGTTAGCTATGCTTCTGCAATGTCATTATCATTATAATTCAGGGTAATATGTGGGAGTTACACCTAGGTGACTTAATTCTGTCCATCTCTTCAAAAGGGTTTTCAGCTCTTGAAATATAATTTAGGAGCTGAAGGAGGCCATTTAGCTCTTTGAGGCCTGCTGCACCATTCATCACAATCATGGAAGATCATCCAGCTCAGTAGCCTAATCTTGTTTTCTTCCCATAAACTTTGATCCCATTTGCCCCCAGTGCTTTATCTAATTGCCTCTTCATTGCATTCAATGTTTTGGCATCAATTATCCCACAGACTCACCATTCTTTGGGTGAAGAAATGTTGTCTCATCTCCTTCCCAAATAGTCCACCCTGAATCCTCAGACTGTGACCCCTGATTCTGGATGCACCCACCATTGGGAGCATCCTCCTTGCATCTACACTCTCTAGTCCTGTTAGAATTTTATAAGTGTCCATGAGATGCCACTGATTCTGAATTCCAGAGAAAACAATCCTAACCTAGTCACTCTCTCCTCATACGTCAGTCTCGCCATCCCCAGAATCAGCTTGGTAAACCTTTTCTGTACTCCCTCAAGAGCAAAAGCATCCTTTCTCAGAAAAGGAGACCAAAACTGCACAAAATAGTCTAGGTGTAGCCTCACCAAGGCCGTGTATAACTGCAACAACACATCCACACTCCTGTACGCAAAATCTCTCACACTGAAAGCCAATGTACCATTTGCCTTCATTACCGCCTACTGCACCTGCATGCCTACCTTCACCCAGGTCCCGCTGCAAACTCCCATCTTCCAATTTACAGTTATTCAGGTAGTAATCTACCTCTTGCTTTTGTTTCCAAAGTGATTGACCTCGCACTTATCCAAATTATACTTCATCTACCATTGATTTGCCCAACTTGTCCAGGATGCTGAAGGATCTTTGCATCCTCGTCAAAGTTCACTCTCCCACCCAACTTGGTATCATCTGAAAACTTTTAAAGATATTATGTTTTGTTTCCTCATCCAAATCATTAATATATATTGTGAACAGCTGAGGTCCTATCACTGATCCCTGTGGCACCCCACTAGTTACTGCCTGCCAATTTGAAAGGACCCATTAATTCCTACTTTTTTTGTTTCCTCTCTGCCAACCAGTTTTATATCCATCTTCACATGTTTCCCCCATCCCATGCGCTTTCATTCTTGCACAATCATCTCTTAGGTGGGACTTTGTCGAACACACTTTCTGAAATTCCAAATATACCACATTGACTGGTTTCCCTTTGTCAACACTGCTAGTTACATCTTCATAGAATTCCAACAGATTTGTCAAGCATGATTTCCCCTTCATACATCCATGCTGATTTTGTCTGATTCTGCCATTGTTTCTAAATGCTCTGCTGTAAAGAGCTTGAGAATGGATTCGAGGAATTTTCCCCAGTACCAACGTTAAACTGGCTAGTTTATAATTTCCTGGTTTCTCTCTACATCCCTTTTTGAATATTGGAGTAACATTGGTTACTTTTCAATCTCCATGGACTGTAGAGTCCTGGCATTTGACTGCCAATATGATTAGCACTATTTCTAGAGCTCAGTGATGTAGATTATCAGGCCCTGGGATTGAATGCAGGTAAATCCCCCTCAATTTTTTTAGCACCATTTCTTCACTAATATTGATCTCTCTTCGTTCTTCCCTCTCATTAAATCTTGCATTCTTCAGCACTTCTTGTATATGATTTGTGTCTGTAGTAACGTCATGTGTACATAGTAATCAGCTTTATAAAATTAGACTGTAAGTATGCTTAAATGAATCCGGAACACACACCTTTCTGTTTTTCACTGTATAGTGAAATTGAGGTGGTGTATCTTTATTTAACTTAAAGCTGACTTCCAGCTGTTTGTGCAATTAAGTTTTACATTTAGGGTACCCTAGAGGAGGCAATCTGATCTCTGTGTGGTGTACCGGACATGCCTCTGTCTTTAGAAACTGAACTTCCTATAGAGTATGTATCTTGCTTGTGTGATATATAGACCGTATTTACTTCAGAACTTGTGTGGACAGTTAGGTTTTTTTCCTGAGATGGATAAAAAGTTCAGCAATGGTTATTTACTGATTTGGTTTGTATGTAAGAATCTGAGGAGTGACTAAGTGTCATATAGCCAATGAAATATGCTGAAAATGTGTTGCTGGTTAAAGCACAGCAGGTCAGGCAGCATCCAAGGAATAGGAAATTCGACGTTTCGGGCATAAGCCCTTCATCAGGAATGAGGAGAGTGTGCCAAGCAGGCTAAGATAAAAGGTAGGGGGGAGGGACTTGGGGGAGGGGTGATGGAGATGTGATAGGTGGAAGGAGGTCAAGGTGAGGGTGATAGGCCGGAGTGGGGTGGGGGCGGAGAGGTCAGGAAGAAGATTGCAGGTTAGGAGGGCAGTGCTGAATTGAGGGAACCGACTGAGACAAGGTGGGGGGGAGGGGAAGTGAGGAAACTGGAGAAATGAGTTCATTCCTTGTGGTTGGAGGGTTCCCAGGCGGAAGATGAGGCGCTCCTCCTCCAGCTGTCATGTTGTTATGTTCTGCCGGTGGAGGAGTCCAAGGACCTGCATGTCCTCGGTGGAGTGGGAGGGAGAGTTAAAGTGTTGAGCCATGAGGTGGTTGGGTTGGTTGGTCCGGGCGTCCCAGAGGTGTTCTCTGAAGCGTTCCGCAAGTAAGCGGCCCGTCTCCCCAATATAGAGGCATCATCGATCACGCAGATTCCCCCCAGACGTGATCGACGATGCCCTCCACCGCATCTCCTCCACTTCCTGCTCCTCCGCCCTTGAGCCCCGCTCCTCCAACCGCCACCAAGACAGAACCCCACTGGTTCTCACCTACCACCCCACCAACCTCCGTATACAACGTATTATCCGCCGTCATTTCCGCCACCTCCAAACGGACCCCACCACCAGGGATATATTTCCCTCCCCTCCCCTATCAGCGTTCCACAAAGACCACTCCCTTCGTGACTCCCTCGTCAGGTCCACACCCCCCACCAACCCAACCTCCACTCCCGGCACCTTCCCCTGCAACCGCAGGAAATGTAAAACTTGCGCCCACACCTCCTCCCTCACTTCCCTCCAAGGCCCCAAGGGATCATTCCATATCCACCACAAGTTCACCTGTGCCTCCACACACATCATCTATTGCATCCGCTGCACCCGATGTGGCCTCCTCTATATTGGGGAGACGGGCCGCTTACTTGCGGAACGCTTCAGAGAACACCTCTGGGACGCCCGGACCAACCAACCCAACCACCCCGTGGCTCAACACTTTAACTCTCCCTCCCACTCCACCGAGGACATGCAGGTCCTTGGACTCCTCCACCGGCAGAACATAACAACATGACGCCTGGAGGAGGAGCGCCTCATCTTCCGCCTGGGAACCCTCCAACCACAAGGAATGAACTCAGATTTCTCCAGTTTCCTCATTTTCCCCCCCCCCCAACCTTGTCTCAGTCGGTTCCCTCCACTCAGCACCGCCCTCCTAACCTGCAATCTTCTTCCTGACCTCTCCGCCCCCACCCCACTCCGGCCTATCACCCTCACCTTGACCTCCTTCCACCTATCACATCTCCATCGCCCCTCCCCCAAGTCCCTCCTCCCTACCTTTTATCTTAGCCTGCTTGGCACACTCTCCTCATTCCTGATGAAGGGCTTATGCCCGAAACGTCGAATTTCCTATTCCTTGGACGCTGCCTGACCTGCTGTGCTTTAACCAGCAACACATTTTCAGCTGTGATCTCCAGCATCTGCAGACCTAATTTTTTAGCCAATGAAATATATCAGTCTTTCCTTCAAATCTGTTATCTTCACCACTCTTTGCAAAAGGTCATCACTGTACCTCTGCATGCTTGCAATTCACAGTTCCATTTCCAAAACCCACATGTATGACTGTGTTTCCTGGTACTCACATTTTAAACCCGTCTTTTGGGTTTTTACCTATGTCACATTACTGAAACATCTCATCAAGGGCATTGGTGGCAAAATAAATTATCATTCCTTAGCCTCCTTGATCTATTTGCTTCTTTTGGCAGATCACTTTCCTGGATTGAAACATTCACCTTGTCAGAATATGTTCTTATCCACCTCACGTAGCTAGACAATAACTTGTAATAGCTTCTTGACTTCACTGTACCTCTGTCCTTGGTAACTTCATCTTAACTGTCATTTCCCACTTACAGGCTGATAGCTGACACTACTGAACTGTAGTCTCTCCTTTATCTGTCCATGTCTGTAAATTATCAGGCAGCTTAGTCGATGTCCTTGATTATCAGAAACATAATTAAATATTGATAAGATGAAATTGTCTTCGTTCCCTATTTTATTTCAGATTTCCAGCATCTATTGTGTTTTGCTTTTATTTCCTAGCTACTCACTCCATCCGTTAGAGGCACAACTAGTGTTTGCAACTTTTGTCATGCATTTGAGCCTGAGATACATATCTAGTCACGTCCATGCTATCACCAGTATTGCTTATTTATATCTAACATCCCAACTCGTGAACTGCTAGAAGCAAAATTCTAATTATCTGATGACCGTTGAGTGTCTTCCTATGTTTTTGAAAGTGAGCTTATCCATATCTCTGCTTCCTGTAATCTCACTGGCATTGGGTAGAGGTCAAGTCACCATCGTCTTAGATGAGCTTGGAACTGCTCTCTCATCAGAGAGTAATGACTGGTAGTGGGCTTAACCTGAGGGTGAAGTTGAAGGCAGGTCCTTCATAGTGACCTTGGTGAAGGAGAGGCTTGTTGTCATTGAGGTCAGTTGGCTGGGTGTCTGGTTTGCCATGCAGAATGATGTCAATAACGTGGTTTCAATTCCCACAATGCTGTGTTACAATTAAGGCCTTGCTGCCTTGATCACACCCTGCCCCAGAAGCATGGTGTCCTTCAGGTTAACCACCAGAGTCATTGTCTCTGTAATGAAAGCAGCCTTCTGGTCCGCTGAGACTTTGGCAACTGTACTTTTACTTGCACCAGAGTCCCAGCTTGTTGACCTTGTAAAGCAACTCCTTGGTTTTAATCATTTCAAGCTCTCCCTTCACCCTGTCCCTCCTTTCTTTATAATAATTTCCAATTATAAAGCTGTCTGAAATATCAGTACGTCTTCCATCCTAATGTTTCGAGCATTGATGATATCAGTTGATCCAGCATTGGTGGCCATGTGATTAGCTATTTGGGCCCTAAACTCTGGAATTCTCACTCTTGACCCTCTCCTCCTTTTCCCCACATCTTTGTCAAGTTTTTGACCATCTGCTATAGTATTTCTATTTGTGGTATGTTGTAATTTTGTTTTCTGTTGATCCTGTGAAGGCTCTTGGGCCATTTCTTTATTATGCTGTAGACATTATACAATTCCAACTTTGCTTAAAATAAATGTTGTCACTAATGTAGGAAACGTGGCAGCCAAATTGCGCACACAATATTGCAAACGGCAATGAGACAATGACCAGGTAATTTGTCTTGGTAATGTTACTTGAGAGTAAATATTGAGAATAATAGATACCCAAGAGTGTGATACAGACTGGAGTTTAAGGAATTTTATATTGCATAAATATAACAATGGACACCTGGGAGTGAGTTACAAGCTTTAATGTGAACGATTGTCAGTGTTGTAGACTATATTCTGTAATTTGTTACCTGAACCTTCAGATTGGGTTGCAGTCTTGACTTTTTTAAGCCTTCTATTTCTGTGCTATTAGAGGCTGTTGAAAACAACTGTCAACCTGCGTTGTGGATGACTTTACACAAGAATATCTACAATCCCTAAATTTCCACAAATTGATCAGTAAATTACAATATTGCTGTATGAACTTATAAAACACACCGTGGTTTGCAAGTTTCTGTATTGTTTACTTTCACAAATATCAGAGCATTGTTCAGCTATGGGATTTTACATTTCACAGAGTTTTACAGATGACCTGAGCAATATTAGTTAAAAGGAAGTCCCCTGATCACTGGGAATTTCCAGGATATGTATGATGCTCATATCATCAAATAGTATTGATTTGCACCTTTTTTTCGGCATTGCATTGATAGACCAAAATATCTTCGGACTTCAGTGGTATCATAGGGTGGCATGATGACCTGGAATGGCTAACGTTATCAGTTCAGTTAATCACAGCTATGAGGAATTCCAGTTGTGTGAAAGTAAGAGTCATTCACTTCGAGCTTTTGCAACATGAAAAGAGGTTGTATGGACCATCATGTCTGCATTGGTCATCAGACATCCATATATTCTAATCCCATACTGCAGAGTTTGGCCCACAGCCTTGTATGCTATAGCATTTTGTGTGCTTGTCTACATAGTACTTTAATGTCTTGAGGATTCCTGCCTTGACTGTCCTTTCAGACAGCATTCCAGATATCCTCAAATCCTTCTTATTTTAAAACTGCGTCCTGATTATTGATCTCAGTACTTGGAAGATAGGGAGAAGCTATTCCCCCATGTCTATGACTCTCAGAACGTAGTACATTTCAATCAGATCCCTTCTCAGTTACTTGGATGCTGCCTGACCTGCTGCGCTTCTCCAGCAACACATTTTCAGCTCTAATCTCCAGCATCTGCAGTCCTCACTTTCTCCTATAATGTTCTATGACTTGTATAATAAATGGTAAAGTCCTGAGGAATGATGTGGAACAGAGGGACCTAAGAGCTCATCCCTAGATCTCGCTAGAAAGTAATGGTGAACCGCTGCAGTCAGTGTTCAGTAGGTAAAGCCATTATGGTGTTAGGGAGGAAATTCCAGGATTTTAATCTAAAGATTGAGGGAACAGCGATATATTTCCAAGTCAGGATGGCCAATGTATTGGAGAGGAACTTGCAGACGGTGGTATTTCTGTATATCTGTAGCTCTCATCCTCCTAGATGAAAGTGGTTGTGGGTTTGGAAAGTCATCTCTAAGGGTCTCTTGCAACTTTCTGCAGTGCATCTTGTAGATAGTACACATTGTTGCCACGGGTGTCAATTGTGGTGCCAATCAAGTATGCTGCTTTTGTCGTGGATGGTGCCAAGCATCTTGTTGTTGGCGCTGTGCTCAGCCAGGCAAGTGGGAAGTATTCCATCACAGTCCTATGCCTTGTAGATGGTGGGGTAGGCTTTGAGGAGTCGACTTACTTGCGGTAGCATTCTGAGTGTCTGACCTGCTCTTGTAGCCACTGTGTTTATATGGTGAATCCAGTCGGGTTTCTGGTCACTGGTAAGCCTCAGGATGTTGGTAGTGAGGGATTCAGTGACAGCATTGAATGTCAAGGGGCAGCAGTTAAATTGTCTTATTGCCTGATACCTGTGCGGCACGAATGTTAATTGCCACTTGTCAGCCAAGATTAGATATAGTTTTAGGGCTGCTGCATTTGAACATGAACTGCTTGAACATTGTGCAATCATCAACAAACATCCCCACTTCTGACCTTATGTTGAAGAAGCTGAAGATGGTTGGGCCTGGGAAGCTATCCTAAGAAGCTCCTGCAGGACAGTTCTTGAGCTGAGGTGACTGACCTGCAAGAACTGTGCTTGATATGATTCCAACTAGTGGACTCTCTTCCCTGATTCCCATCGATTCCAGTTTTGAAAGGGCTCCTTGATGCCACACTTGGTCGTGTTTAAGCCAAAAGGGTGTTAGTGAGCAGGTTCTTGCTAAGCAGATGCTGCTTGTTCGCATTGTTGATGACACCACCACCTATCACTTTACTTATCGAAAGCAGACAATTGGCTGGATTGGATTGGTTCTGCTTTTTTTGCACAGGACGTACCTGAGCTATTTTCCACATTGTTGGATAGATGCCAGTGTTGTGGCTATATTGTTAAACAAGCTGTTCCAACGTGACAAATTCTGGAGCACAGGTTTTCATTACTATTGTCGGAATGTTGTCTGTGCCCATGGTCTTTGCGATTTCCAGTGCCTCCAACCATTTCTTGATATCACATGGAGTGAATTGAATTGGATGTAGTGGTGATGTTGACCACTGGAGGAAGCAGAGATGGATCATCCACTTGGCACTTCTGGCTGAAGTTTTGCAAATCTTTCAGCCTTCTCTTTCTTCACTGCGGTTATTTGTGAAGCTGCCTCCAGTGAGCTGTTTGATTGTCTACAGTCATGACTGGATGTGGCAGTGTGATCTGATTTGTGGGATTGCTTAGCTCTGTGCATCACTTACTACTTATAGGGTCCGTCATAGAAGTACTTCCGTTTGGTAGCTTCACCAGATTGCCACTCATTTTCAGGAATGCTTGGTTCTCCTCCTGGCATAATCTCTATTGAACCAGGGCTGATCCCTTGCCTTGATGGTAATGATTGAATGGGGAATGAGGTTGTAGATTGTGTTGCAATACGGTTCTGCTATGTAGATGGCCCACACCACTTCCTGTCCTGTCTTGAGATGCTAGATCTGTCTGAAGTTTGTTCCATTCAGCCACGTGATAATGCCGCACAGCACTAAGGAGGGTATTCTGAGGGTGGCACAGTGGCTAGCACTGCAGCCTGTCAATGTCAGGGATCTGGATTTGATTCCAGCCTTGGGCGTTTTTGTGGAGTTTGTACATTCTGCCCGTGCCTGGGTGGATTTCCTCCAGGTGCTCTGATTTCCTCCTACATTCCCAAAATGTGTAGCTTGGGTGCATTGACAATGCCAAATTGCCAATCCATGATGTGCAAGCTATGTAGATTAGTCGTGGGAAATGCAGGATTACAAGGGAGGGTAGGGTGTGGATCTGGGTGGGATGCTCTTTGGAGGGTCGATGTGGACTCAAAGGGCCAAATTGCCTGCTCCCATAATATAGGATTCCAAAATTCGATGTGAAGGAGAGACCTCATCTCTGCGACGATTCACGTGGCCATTCTTACTAATATTGTAACAGATGGATATCGAACTAGCTGTCTAAGGATTGCTTCCTTGTTATTTACCATACTATTAATTCGTGCCTTAATTGTGAACTTACTGATTGTACTTCCTATGTTCACATCTCCATCACTAATGTGCACATGAAACCAAAGGACCCAGCACTAAATCATGTGGTAGCCACTGGATATGGGCTTCCAATCACAAAACAGCCTTTGTCCATCACAACCTACTTGTTTCTAAACCATTTTCGGATCCAGATTACTCTGAATACCCTAGTTTCTTTAAGGTCTCACTTGGCAGCCTGGTTGTCAGAATCCTTACTGAAATCCACGTAGACTACTTCAATTGCACTACCCTCATCTACACACCTAGGTACTAGCTGCAAAAATTCAGTTTGTTAAATATGATCTCTCTGTTACAGTTATTCTAACCACCCTTTATTAAACCTTGCATTTCTCAGTGGAGTTGAATTCTGTCCCTCATGTTTTTTCAATAATTGCCTAATATTTGTGGTAGGGAAATCTACAGGTCAATGACTCTGTCTTAAGTACCAGATTATTTGTCCTCCAGACCTCTGGTACTCTGTACTGTGGCCAGAGGGAATTTGGCAATTCATATTTTAACCTCTGCAGTTTCTTTCCTTGGCCTCCCATAGCAATCTTTGATACATTTCACATGGGCCTGGGGATTTACCCACCTTTTTGAGGCTGCTAAAACTGTTAATACCCCTTATCTCTCACGTCTAATTTGTTCAAGTGTTTTGCAGACCTCTCCCTGTGAATCCAGGTGCAAAGTACTCATTTAAAACCTCAGTTATGTCTTCCAGCTCACACGTGTTGCCACTTTGGTCACTAATGAGTCCTATTCGTTGCCTTAAGGCTCCTTTTGGATTTTCCTCCATGTCAGCCATCAGTTTTTTTTTCACAGGTCCCTCTGTTTGTTCTCTGAACTTATTTTTTTTAAGGAAGTCCCTGCACTTTGTGTTCCTCCTTGGGCAACTGCTATTTGAGCCTTTTGGCATCTACCATAAGATTCCTTATCCCTTTTTCAGTCTTGTTCGTCCCTTGACATTCAGGGTTTTATGCACTTGTTAATCCCTCCCTTCACCTTTTATGGGAACAGGTTGGCCTTACTACCTTTGAATGTCTCCCATTGCCCAATGGATTTTCCTGCAAATTGCTGCTCCCAGTTCACTTTCGTCAGATCCTGCCTTATTTTATTCAACCTTTTACCCCTCCCCCACAAACAAATCAGAGCCTCCATTTCCAGTCTATTTGTCCTTATCTGTAATTACCTTAAATCTTACTGAATTATGTTCATTATCACTGAAATGCTCTCCCACGGCAACATCTACCACTTGCCTGGCTTTGAGCCCTAAAATTAGGTCTAGCAGTGCCCCCCTCCTCTGTTGTAGGATTTTAAATTCTAGCTTAAATTGTGTTGTAAGGTAAGATAAGATTAGATTAGATTACTTACAGTGTGGAAACAGGCCCTTCGGCCCAACAAGTCCACACCAACCCGCCGAAGCGCAACCCACCCATACCCCTACATTTACCCCTTACCTAACACTACGGGCAATTTAGCATGGCCAATT
Organism: Hemiscyllium ocellatum; assembly: GCF_020745735.1. Taxonomy (NCBI): domain Eukaryota; kingdom Metazoa; phylum Chordata; class Chondrichthyes; order Orectolobiformes; family Hemiscylliidae; genus Hemiscyllium; species Hemiscyllium ocellatum. Next base: position 46,791,276 of record NC_083428.1, read on the forward strand.
CACCTGACCCGCACATCTTTGGACTGTGGGAGGAAACCGGAGCACCCGGAGGAAACCCACGCAGACCCGGGGAGAACATGCAAACTCCACACACGCTTAAGTAACGAGTTATTTAGAAATTATCAACAAAATATTTTGTGAGAGACTGCTGTGTGGTGGAATTGTTGCTGGTTGGTATAAATACGGGCTTAGATGAATACTGGGCTTTGTTGAGTAAGATTTTTTTTACCTTTCTTCGTATAGAGAGGGAGAGATGGCAGTTTGGGCAGTAGTGTACTCCTGCCAGATGTAGGAAGTCAGGGAGTGGCCGAGTATTCCTGACTACCATGTCTGCAGGAAATCTGACCAGCTGCAGCTTCTCACAACTGTATGGCTTGGTTAGAATGGCAGTTGGACACACTGAAGAGCATACAGGAGGCAGAGGGTGTGATAGATAATAGTTACAGGGAAGTGGTCACACTGCAGTTCAGGCAGATAGAGGGGTGACGGCCAGGCGAGGCAGGTAGTGCAGGAGTCTCTTGTGGCTATTCTGTGCTTTAATGTGTACTGAATTGGATACTGTTGGGGGGAGGGTTAGCCTGTCGGGGGTTTAACAGCAGCAGGCAGGTCTGTGGCACCACAACTGGCTCTGCTGTTAAGCAAGGATGGGTAAGGTGCTAGTGAATGATAATGGTAGGAGACTTGCTAGCTAGGGGCACAGACAGACATTTCTGTGGTTGTGTTTGAGTCTCCAGGATGTTGGAGCCTCCTTGGTGCCAAGGTCAAGGGTGCCTCTAAGCAATTGCAGCCAGAGGTAGTTGAGCATAATGGTACCAGTTACTCAAATACAAAGAGAAATGAAGTACTGCAAGTGAGTACAAGGAGCTGAAAAGCAGGACCTTGAAGATAGTAATCTCTGGATTACTACCAGTGCCACATGCTAGTTGAATAGAAAGGTAGGCCAGGTGAATGCATAGTTAAGGAGCTGATGTGGGGCAGGATTCAGCTTCTTGGATCATTGGGACCTCTTCTGGGGCAAAGGTGATGGTTGCACCTAAACTGGAGAGGAGCCAATACCCTTGCAGGGAGGTTTGCTAGTGCTGCTTGGGAAGGTTTAAACTAGTGGGCTGGGAACCAGTGCAGTGCAGATGTTAGAACCAATTAGTCTGAAAGTAATGATGGCCAGAGACTGGTAGATGAACACAATGGGGCTGATGGGCTGAAGTGTGTTGATTTTCAATGCAAAGAGCATTATGGTAAGGTGGATAAGCTTAGAGCCTGGATCTGTATATGGACTATTAGAGACCGGCTGTTCAACCAGGGTTTTGTTGTTTTGGATGAGATAGAAAAGGAGGTAAAAGAGGTGGAGGAATTGCACTGTGATACTGAACTTTTCTTCTTCTTCTGTGCTTGTTTTTTCGATCACAACTCCCACCCAACCTCCGAAGACCCCCTCTCCCTCCTCCAACATACTCCACCTTCTTGGACGCCCTGCCCTGGCCTCTTGCCCTCCCTTGACTTCTTTATCTCCAACTGTTATTGCAACATTGATTACCACAACCTGTTCATTCCCACATGCACTCCAACCTCTTAGCCTTGCACTTCCTCTGCTTCAACCCCAACTTCACCATTAAACCAGCCGATAAGAAGGGGCGCAGTGATAGCATGGTGCACCAAACTTTACCTTGCCGAAGCCAGATACCAACTCGCTGAAACCCCTTCCTACTGCGCCCTCGACCACAACCCCAGCTTTCATCGCCAAACCATCCACAACCTTATCACCTCAGGGAATACCCATCCATAGCCTCCAACTACATAGTTCTCCAACCCCGCACCACTCGGTTCTACCTTTTACACAAAATCCACAAACCTGACTGCCTTGGTCAACTGACTGTCTCCACCTATTCCTACCCTACCAAATGCATCTCATCTTCATCCTGTCCTGTCCCCCTTGGACCATGAACTCCCCACATACGTCCAGGTAGTTCATACACCTCTGCCTCCTCCATGACTTTGACTGCAGTGGATAGTTGGAACTGACAACCGGAAGTGGCCGGAGGAAACACACACAAAGCTCCCAAGCACTGAGGATGTCACCTAGACAGGGGTGAAACGTCTGTAACACAAATTCCTAGCTTGGCAAACAGAACCACAACAATGACCTTCAGTTCCCTTGTCCCTGGCACCTCATCTTCACCATGGGCATCCCCATCCCCCATGACGAAGGCCTTCAAGCCCTACGTTGTTTCTTTTCCCACTGACTCAACCAGTACCCCTCCACCAACACTCTCATTCAGTTGGCAGAAATGGTCCTCACCCTCAAGTACTTCTCCTCCAAGTCCTCCCACCCTTTACAGACAAGGGGTAGTCATAGGCACCTACGTGGGCCCCAGTTGTGCCTGCGTCTTTGTATATTTGGAACAGTCCATCTTCCAGAGTTACACTGGCACCATTCACCAAGTTTTCCTCTGCTACATTGACTGTATCAGTGCCACCTCGTGCTCCCACGAAGAAGTTGAACAGTTCATCAGATCACAAACACCTTCCACCTAGACCTCAAGTTCACATGAACAATCTCCGACACCTCCCTTCCCTTCTGTATTAGGTTCTTTTCCCGAGGTTTCACACACAAGATGCAATTCACAGACACCAATTTCTGCAAACAGTTAAAGTTTATTAAAGCTTGTACAAGCTAGGTGATCCCTTTGATTCTCTTCGCGGTTGGGCAAAGTCAAGTCAGAGGCCCCGAATAAAGGAAACACACCTCCTTTTATTCCGGGTCAGTTGATAATGCTTGTCAGCACTCTGGCTGCTCCCCCCAAACCACAAACCAGGTATAGTGGTAGGTTGAGGTCATCCTAGGGGATGGTGTAAATGCTCTAATCCTGGGCAATTGTAACTAGAATTAGAATTCCTACAGTGTGGAAACAGACCCTTTGGCCCAGCAATTCCACACTGACCCTCCAAATAGTAACCCACCCAGAACCATTCCCCTATCTTATGTTTACCCCTGACTAATAACCTACACTATGTGTAATTTAATATGGCCAATTCACCTAACCTGCACATCCTTTGGATTATGGGAAGAAACCAGAGTGTCCAGAGGAAACCCCACAGACACTGGGAGAATGTGCAAACTCCACACAGACGTCTGAGGCTGAAATCAAACCTGGGTCCTGGGAGCTGTGAGGCAGCAGTGCGAACCATTGGGCCACCGTGCTGCCCCAAACATTATGCAGACTATACCCTGACTCTGATTCCCCAAGACAATGTAGATGTGATGTGTCCTAGCTTTGGGGTGGCCCTGCAAATGAGTTCTGCCTCTGTTTGGGGAAGTAGCAATGTAAATGTGATTTGCTTTGGTATTGGGGGATGATCTCACAAAAAAATTTGATCAGCTGGGGCATGGCTATGAAAGCATTTCTAAATGGAAGGGACTGAATGACAGTTTAATTCGATAATAGCAGGAGAGTAGTATAGAGTCAGAGATGTACAGCATGAAAACAAACCCTTTGGTCCAACTCATCCATGCCAACCAGTTATCCCAACCCAATCTAGTCCCACCTGTCAGCACCGGGCCCATATCCCTCCAAACCCTTCCTATTCATATACCCATCCAAATCATTTGATCATTTTCCCAGATTCTCTCTCTCTCTCGTTCTCTCTCTCGTTCTCTCTGGCGCTCGTTCCCGTTCTCTCTCCCCCCCCGCCCTCCCCCTCTGTCTCTTTGTATACCCGTCCAGATGTTTTTTAAATGTTGTAATTGTACCAACCTCCACCATTTCCTTTCGCAACTCATTCCCCACATGCTCCATCCTCCGCATAAAAATGTTGCCCCTTAGATTCCTTTTAAATCTTTCCTCTCTCACTGTAAACCAATGCCCTCTAGTTTTGCACTCCTCTACCTCGGGGAAAAGACCTTGTCTATTTACCCAATCCATGCGCTTCATGATTTTATAAACAGCATAGGGTCACCTCTCAGCCTCCGACACTCTTGGGGAAACAGCCCCAACCTATTCAGCCTCTCCCAAAGCTCCAACCCATCACTAGTAATATCCTTGTACATCTTTTCTGAACTCTTTCAAGTTTCACAACACCCTTCTGATAAGAGGGCTTCAGATTCAGCTTGCCCATCAAAGGCAGAGTGCAGTGTTGGAAAGTTTTTTTTTGTAAAGGGGCGGCTGGAAAAAAGGAAGCCTTCAGAAATGAGAACACGAATCCAGAGAAAGTATATTCCTGTCAGGGTGAAAGGGAAGGCTGGTAGGTATAGGGAATGCTGGATGACTAAAGAAATTGAGGGTTTGGTTAAGAAGAAGGAGGGAGCATATGTCAGGTATAGACAGGATAGATCGAGTGAATCCTTAGAAGAGCATAAAGGAAATATACTTGAGAGGGAAATCAGGAGGGCAAAAAGCCGACGTGAGATAGCTTTGGCGAATAGAATTAAGGAGAATCCAAAGGATTTTTACAAATACATTAAGGACAAAAGGGTAACTATGGAAAGAATAGGGCCCCTCAAAGATCAGCAAGGCAGCTTTTATGTGGAGCCACAGAAAATGGGGGAGATACTAAATGAATATATTGCATCAGTATTTACTGTGGAAAAGGATATGGAAGATATAGACTGTAGGGATATACATGGTGACATCTTGAAAAATGTCCAGATTTACAGAGGAGTAAGTGCTGGATGTCTTGACACGGTTAAGGGTGGATAAATCCCTAGGATCTGATCAGGTGTACCCGAGAACTCCGTGAAGCTAGAGAAGTGATTGCCGGGCCTCTTGCTGAGATATTTGTATCATCGATAGTCACAGTTGAGGTGCCGGAAGACTGGAGGTTGGCAAACATGGTGCTACTGTTTAAGAAGGGCGGTAAAGACAAGCCAGGGAACTATAGACCGGTGAGCCTGACCTCAGTGGTGGGCAAGTTGTTGGAGGGACAGGATGTACATGTATTTGGAAAGGCAAGGACTGATTAGGGATAGTCAACATAGCTTTGTGCATGGGAAGTCATGTCTCACAAACTTGATTGAGTTCTTTGAAGAAGTAACAAAGAAGATTGAGGGCAGAGCAGTAGATATAATCTATATGGACTTCAGTAAGGCATTCGACAAGGTTCCCCATGGGAGACTGATTAGCAAGGTTAGATCTCACGGGATACAGAACTGGCTCAAAAGTAGAAGACAGAGGGTGGTGGTGGAGGGTTGTTTTTCAGACTGGAGGCCTGAGACCAGTGGAGTGCCACAAGGATTGGTGCTGGCTCCTCTACTTTTGTCATTTCCATAAGTGATTTGGATGCTAGCATAAGAGGTACAGTTAGTAAGTTTGCAGATGACACCAAAATTGGAGGTGTAGTGGACAGCGAAGAGGGTTACCTCAGATTGCAATAGGATCTGGGCCAATGGGCTGAGAAGTGGCAGATGGAGTTTAATTCAGATAAATGCGAGGTGCTGCATTTTGGGAAAGCAAATCTTAGCAGGACTTATACATTTAATGGCAAGGTCCTCGGGAGTGTTGCTGAACAAAGAGACTTTGGAGTGCAGGTTCATAGCTCCTTGAAAGTGGAATCGCAGGTAGATAGGATAGTGAAGAAGACGTTTGGTATGCTTTCCCTTATTGGTCAGAGTATTGAGTACAGGAGTTGGGAGGTCATGTTGCAGCTGTGCAGGATATTGGTTAGGCCACTGTTGGAATATTGCATGCAATTCTGGTCTCCTTCCTATCGGAAAGATGTTGGGTAACTTGAAAGGGTTCAGGAAAGATTTACAAGGGTGTTGCCAGGGTAGGAGGATTTGAGCTATAGGGAGAGGCTGAACAGGCTGGGTCTGTTTTCCCTGGAGCGTCGGAGGCTGAGGGGTGACCTTGTCGAGGTTTACAAAATTATGAAGGGCATGGATAGGATAAATAGACAAAGTCTTTTCCCTGGGGTCAGAGTGTCCAGCATAAGAGGGCATAGCTTGAGCGTGAGAGGGGAAGATATTGCAACACTTAAAAGGCATTTGGATGGGTATATGAATAGGAAGGGTTTGGAGGGAAATGGGCTGGGTGCTGCCAGGTGGAACTAGATTGGGTTGAGATATCTGGTCGGCATGGACAGGTTGCACCAAAGGGTCTGTTTCCATACTGTACATCTCCGTGACTCTCTGACTAGAAGTGTTTTGCAGGGATCTATACTGGGACATCTGCTGTTTTGTGATATATATAAATGACTTGGATGAAAATGTAGATGGGGGCGTTAGTAGTTTTTCAGATGAAGATATGGATTGTGCAAAAGGTTTTCCAAAGTTACGGGTAAGATATAGATCTGTTGCATATATGGGTGGAGAAATGGCAGATGGAGTTTAATCCAGATAAATGTGAGGTGCTACTTGAGAAATCTAGTCATAGGATCCCTACACGATGTAAATGGGTTATTTGGCTCAACAAGTCCACACTCTGAAGTTCTCACTCATTCCCCTGCCCTATTACTCTACATTTTCCCCTAACTAATGCACCTTCTTAAACAAGGGTTGTTCCTTGTTGAAGAACTGGAGTCAGGACAACCGCGGGGGGCGGTAATACAATGCAGTGACCACCTCACCTCACCTCCAGAAACAATGTAATGCAAATCATCTCTTATTGGGCAGATCTGGGATGAATTGTATCTTTTTTAACTACAAGGAGTAGTCAGAATTCCAACTCTGATTTCATTCCCTATTCAGAAATCAATTAATGTAAATCATTCCTGAATGGAAAGGGATGGGAATGTAAACCTCCCAAATTCCATCTATAAGATAAAGACACTGCACCTTACCCCCAGGGCATTCAATTTCTTGCAGGTCAGTAGAGCAAATTAATTCTTTAATATCACACAAAAACTTTGGTTAGGTGCATTGAGTATTGCGTTCAATTCTGGTCACATTACAGAAAGGATCTGGAGGCTTTGGAGAGGGTGCAGAATAGGTTTTCTCGGATGCTGCTCGAAGTAGAGTATGAGCCATAAGGAGAGATAAAAGAACTAGGGTTGTTTTATCCAGAGCAATGGAGGCAGAGGGGAGACTTGATAGAAATCTAAGAAATATGAGAAGCATGTATAGGGTTGCCAGTTAAATCTTTTTTTCCAGAGTTTTAGTATTTTAGTATTAGGGGGCACACATTTCAGGTAAGAGAGGGAAATCTTTTTTACAGTGTGCTGGATATCTAGAATCTGCTGCCTGGGGTGGTGGTGGAGATGGATATGATAAAGGATGTTTCAGGGGTTTTTAGATAAGTGCATGAATATGCAAGGAATGGAGGGATGTGGACCAAGGACAGTTTTTAGTTTAATCATGTTCGGCACAACATAGTACATTACTGTTCTATTTTTGTTCTGTGTAGTGTTCTATTATTTTTACACTTGCCTCCCCATCTGTCATCCTATCTTTTATAAGCACAAATAATAAAAATGGTTGGATGCTGTAGCGCAACTTGGAGATAAAAAAGGAGATTTACACACCGGTGGGGGTCATGGATACAGTGTTAAATGAATACTAGGCACAAGTCTGTACATGGTGCTATTCAGGCCATGGAGACAGATGACAAAAGTTTGGGAGAAGATTTGTAGCTCGGGTGCTCGTTGTTGTGGTTCTGTTCGCCGAGCTGGGAGTTTTTGTTGCAAACATTTTGTCCCCTGTCTAGGTGACATCCTCCGTGCTTGGGAGCCTCCCGTGAAGCGCTTCTGTGATGTTTCCTCCGGCATTTATAGTGGCTTGTCTCTGCTGCTTCCGGTTGTCAGCTGCTGTCCGCTGCAATGGCCGGTATATTGGGTCCAGGTCGATGTGTTTGTTAGAATCTGTGGATGAGTGCCATGCCTCTAGAAATTCCCTGGCTGTTCTGTGTTTGGCTTGCCCTATAATAGTAGCGTTGTTCCAGTTATTTGTCATCTGCGTGTGTGGCTACTAAGGATAGCTGGTCGTGTCGTTTCGTGGTGAGTTGGTGTTCATGGATGCGGGTTTTTAGCTGTCATCCTGTTTGTCCTATGTAGTGTTTTCTGCGGTCCTATACAAAGTATTCACCAAAAACAGATTCCTGCACAATTTCATCAACAGATGCCTAAGGGAGAGACAACGGAACGAGGACATGCCTCAATCCAAAGGACTAGCCCACTACCATACATCAAGAGCATTTCCGAACTGACAGCCAGACTGCTGCGACCACTAGGTCTCCTAACAGCACACAAACCAACAGCCACTCTCAGACAACAACTCACCAGGACAAAGGACCCGATATCCAGCATGAGCAAAACCAACGTAGTGTACAAACTCCCATGCAAGGACTGAAACATTAACTCTGCTGTCTAGAAGTGCTGCCTGGTTTGCTGATTTTTTTCCAACATTATTTTAATTTTGAATTTCCAGAGATCGTATTTTTTAGTTTTCAGAGGCTAATTTTTCTGTCTCACTGACACCTTCATTAAGTGATGCAGTCACTTGGTAACAGTATCTTATGCATTTGAGTTGATAAGTGATCCAGTATTGTTGGTCATTTATAAAACTATTTAGATGAGAATATAGGAAGCATGGCTGGTAAGTTTGCAGATGACATTGAAATTGGTGGTATAATAGACTGTGAAGAAGATTATCTAAGAGTACAACAGGATTTTGATCAGCTTGGCCAATGGGCTGAGGGGTGGCAAATAGAGTTTAATTTAGATAAATGCAAGGTGTTGTATTTTTGTGAGACAAACAAAGGCAGAACTTGCACAGTTAATGGTAGGGCCAGAGAAGTGCTGTCTAACAAAGACCTGGGGGTTCAGATACATCGTTCCTTGAAAGTGGTGTCACAGGTAGAAGAGGGTGTTTGGCACACTTGTCTTCATTGGTCAGAACATTGGATATAGGAGTTGGGATGTCATGTTGAGGCTGTATAGGACATTGGTGAGGCCTGTCTTGGAGTATTGTGTACAGCTCTGGTCACCCTGCAATAGGAAAGATGTTATTAAATTGGAAAGGGTGCAGAAAAGAATTACAAGAATGTTACCGAGACTATGTTATCCCAGCCTATCCAGCCTCTCTGTATATTTTATTCTGGAGCGTAGCAGACTGAGGAGAGACCTTTTAGGGACCCAGGGAGCCGGTGAGGAAAGAGATCAATCTGAGACTGGTACAGTTGAGAACAGAAGCGAGTCAAACAGGACAGGCAGGGACAAGGTAGGACTGATAAAATAAACTGCATTTATTTCAATGCAAGGGGCCTAACAGGGAAGGCAGATGAACTCCGGGCATGGTTAGGAACATGGGACTGGGATATCATAGCAATTACAGAAACATGGCTCAGAGATGGGCAGGTTTGGCAGTTTAATGTTCCACGATACAAATGTTACAGGAAGGATAGAAAGGGAGGCAAGAGAGGAGAGGGAGTGGCATTTTTGATAAGGGATAGCATTACAGCTGTGCTGAGGAAGGATATTCCTGGAAATACATCCAGGGAAGCTATTTGGGTGGAACTGAGAAATAAGAAAGGGATGATCACCTTATTGGGATTGTATTATAGACCCCGTAATAGTCAGAGGGAAATTGAGAAAGAAATTTGGAAGGAGATTTCAGCTATCTGTAAGAATAATAGGGTAGTTATGGTCGGGGATTTTAACTTTCCAAACATCAACTGGGACTGCCATAGTGTTAAAAGTTTAGATGGAGAGGAATTTCTTAAGTGTGAACAAGACAATTTTCTGATTCAGTATGTGAATGTACCTACTAGAGGAGGTGCAAAACTTGACTTACTCTTGGGAAATAAGGCAGGGCAGGTGACGGACGTGTCAGTGGGGGAGCACTTTGGGGCCAGCGACCATAATTCTATTTGTTTTAAAATCGTGATGGAAAAGGATAGATCAGATCTAAAAGTTGAAGTTCTAAATTGGAGAAAGGCCAATTTTGACGGTGCTCGGCAAGAACTTTCGAAAGCTGATTGGAGGCAAATGTTCGCAGGTAATGTGACGCCTGGAAAATGGGAAGCCTTCACAAATGAAATAATGAGAATGTAGAGAAATTATATTCCTGTCAGGGTGAAAGGGGAGGCTGGTAAGTATAGGGGACGCTGGATGACTAAAGAAATTGAGGGTTTGGTTAAGAAAAAGAAGGAAGCATATGTCAGGTATAGACAGGATAGATCGAGTGAATCCTTAGAAGGGTATAAAGGAAGTAGGAGTATACTTAAGAGGGAAATCAGGAGGGCATAAGGGGACATAGCTTTGGCAAATAGAATTAAGGAGAATCCAAAGGGTTTTTACAAATATATTAAGGACAAAAGGGTAACTAGGGAGAGAATAGGGCCCCTCAAAGATCAGCAAGGCGGCCTTTGTGTGGAGCCACAGAAAATGGGAAAGATACTAAATGAATATTTTGCATCAGTATTTACTGTGGAAAAGGATATGGAAGATATAGAGTGCAGGGAAATAGATGGTGACATCTTGCAAAATGTCGAGATTACAGAAGAGGAAGTGCTGGATGTCTTGAAACGGTTAAAGGTGGATAAATCCACAGGACCTGATCAGGACCTGATCGAGAACTCTGTGGGAAGCTAGAGAAGTTATTGCTGGGCCTCTTGCTGAAATACTTGTATCATCTATAGTCAAATGAGGTGCCGGAAGACTGGAGGTTGGCAAACGTGGTGCCACTGTTTAAGAAGGGCGGTAAAGACAAGCCAGGGAACTGTAGACCGGTTGACCTCAGTGGTGGGCAAGTTGTTGGAGGGAATCCTGAGGGACAGGATGTACATGTATTTGGAAAGGCAAGGACTGATCAGGGATAGTCAACATGGCTTTGTGCCTGGGAAATAATGTCTCAAAAACTTGATTTTTTTTTGAAGAAGTAACAAAGAAGATTGATGAGGGCAGAGCAGTAGATGTGATCTGTATGGACTTCAGTAAGGTGTTCGACAAGGTTCCCCATGGGAGACTGATTAGCAAGGTTAGATCTCATGGAATACTGGGAGAACTAGCCATTTGGGTACAGAATTAGCTCCAAAGATAAAAGACAGAGGGTGGTGGAGGGTTGTTTTTCAGACTGGAGGCCTGTGACCAGTCGAGTAACACAAGGCTCGGTGCTGGGTCCACTACTTTTCTTCATTTCTATAAATGATTTGGATGTGAGCATAAGAGGTACAGCTAGTAAATTTGCAGATGACACCAAAATTGGAGGTGTAGTGGACAGTGAAGAAGGTTACCTCAGATTACAACAGGATCTTGATCAGATGGACCATGGGCTGAGAAGTGGCAGATGGAGTTTAATTTACATAAATGCGAGGTGCTGTATTTTGGGAAAGCAAATCTTAGCAGGACTTATACACTTAATGGTGAGGTACTAGGGAGTGTTGCTGAACAAGAGACCTTGGAGTGCAGGCTCATATCTCCTTAAAAGTGGAGTCGCAGGTAGATAGGATAGTGAAGAAGGTGTTTGTATGCTTTTCTTTATTGGTCAAGAGTATTGAGTACAGGAGTTGGGAGGTCATGTTGCGGCTGGACAGGTAATTGGTTAGGCCACTGTTGGAATATTGCATGCGTTTCTGGTCTCCTTCCTATCGAAATGATGTTGTGAAACTTGTAAATCTTTTCTAAATACCTTCAAGGATGTTGCCAGGGTTGGAGGATTTGAGCTGCAGGGAGAGGTTGAATAGGCTGGGGCTGTTTTTCCTGGAGCGTTGGAGGCTGAGTGGGGGGGCATAGGATAAATAGACAAAGTCTTTTCCCTGCGGGGGGGGGGGGGGGGGGGGGGGGGGGGAGGAGGAGGAGGAGGAGGAAGTCCCCAGAACTAGAGGTCATAGGTTTAGGGTGAGAGGGGAAAGATATGAAAGAGACCTAAGGGGACAACATTTTCATGCAGAGGGTGGTACGTATATGGAAGTACAATTGCAGCATTTAAAAGGCATTTCGATGGGTATATCAATAGGACGGGTTTGGAGGAAATTGGGCTGGGTGCTGGAAGGTGGGACTAGATTGGATTGGGATATCTGGTCATCTTGGACGGAAGGGTCTGTTTCCGTGCTATACATCTCTGACTGTATAAATGGCTCTGAATGGCAAGAGTCGGGAATGTAATTTCCTTCCAATCTATCTGTGAGACAGACATACCACCTTACCCTCAGGACATCAATTTCTTGCAGGTCAGCAGAAACAGATTATCTCATCCCCTCCTTTTATCATTCCATTTTAACCACCTAGATGGGGGATGAGAAAGGCGCTACCAGCTTAAAGAATCTTACTGCCAGTACTTAAGCAAGTTATTGACACACAACTTACAATTATTATAACAACAAAAATTACTAGACCTTGCAGTAGATAGGATCCTCTCCTATGGAAAAAGGTGTTCACCATAAAGTTCTTAAATCTACACTACTTAGTGACCACTTCAAGTTGAGTGGAAATGAGCTGAAAATGTGTTGCTGGAAAAGCGCAGCAGGTCAGGCAGCATCCAAGGAGCAGGAGAGTCGACGTTTTGGGCATGAGCCCTTCGCCTGAAGAAGGGCTCATACCTGAAACATCGAATCTCCTGCTCCTTGGATGCTGCCTGACCTGCTGCGCTTTTCCAGCAACACATTTTCAGCTCTGATCTCCAGCATCTGCAGTCCTCACTTTCTCCTTGAATGGAAACGAGCCAGGTATCCAAAATCTTCCTCAATAAAGTCCAACCTGAAAACAAATTTCAGTCTGCTCTTGCACACCACATGGAGAAATCTAAATCTTGTTAAGGACAGTTAAATACTTAACAAAACTGATGAGAGACTTCCATCCTTGCAGAGATGTTTCAGATGGAGGATTATGAAGTGCAGCAGCTGCCGTTGTAGGCTAAGTGGGTGCAGCATTCTTTGCTGCTTCTGCTCCTGCTTTGCTGTGAAATGAAACAAAGCCAACTGGCTGTTTTGCTGTTAGCTTGATCAGTGAACCTTCATATCCCTTAAATGATTGAAAGAGAAGGTAAAGCTCACGTGGTTTCATATCCACAGGAAGGCCACTGACAAAAAGCCAACAGACCTCCTCTTCACTGTTGTTAGCTTCTTCACATTTCATGCACATGACTGGGGAGCTGATTGAATCCGTTGGATCAGGTTGTGGAGGGGCAGATGTTGTCCGAAGGCGTCCTTTACCTGTGAATGGAAAACCTCTTGAGACGACATTAGCTGCTGGAAGTATCTTTGTATTTCCTCTCATTCCTTCCTTGCCAAAGTGGGTATCAGTATGAAGACAGTCGCCCATTTAACTACACTAAATTGTGTCTCCCTATTTCAACAGTCTCAGTCGTCTTGAAGTCTGTTACTCTGTTCACTATGACATTGTCAAGATTTATACCACCCATAAACTGCCAAAATGTATTGCTTAAACAATTCCTTCATTTATGAACAACAATCAGTGGTCGAAAAATCAAGCCCTCTGGGCACTCCATTCAGGTTATTCAAAAATTATTTTCCTTTGACAAATTAATAGTTGGCTAATGTGAAAGCTGTCAGGAAAAATATTTTAAAAATCTGGAACAGCAAGAAAACAACAAAATGTTTCCTGTGCTTTAGCCATTGAAGAGGCAGTTTCAGTTCAGATTTAAATTTAGATTAGATTAGATTACTTACAGTGTGGAAACAGGCCCTTCGGCCCAACAAGTCCACACCGACCCGCCGAAGCGACAACCCACCCATACCCCTACATATACCCCTTACCTAACACTATGGGCAATTTAGCATGGCCAATCCACCCTAACCTACACATCTTTGGACTGTGGGAGGAAACCGGAGCACCCGGAGGAAACCCACGCAGACACGGGGAGAACGTGCAAACTCCACACAGTCAGTCGCCTGAGGCGGGAATCGAACCCAGGTCCCTGGCGCTGTGAGGCAGCAGTGCTAACCACTGTGCCACCGTGCCACCTAAATCTTGTGGGAAACAAATGTAGAATATATCAAAATATGTTCTCCACATGAAAACTCTATTATTTCTCTGTTAAAGCAAACAATAATCCACTGCCACATATATACATGAAATCTAACTTCAGATATAGTTCAAAGGCTTGACATTAAAGACAAAACTGGTCCTAATATTTTTTGGAAGTTTCATGATCAGTGTTTTTAATTAGAATGTGTGGTTACTGATATTTGTAAATTTAACTTCCCAAATAAACAGTCGGAATTAGTGGTTACAGACCAGTAAATGTACAACTTTGCTAGCGATCAACATTCTTTTAATTTGCAATATATAGGGGGGCCAATGAAGCCATAACAATAATTGACAGAACTGAAACAGCTCAGCCTCAAGTTCTAATATTCTCTAAAATGTTAACAAAACATCAAAAATAAACTCTTTTTGTGAACAGTCAGCATTAAAAAAGCAGCAAAGATATATTTTAATACAATACTCCCACCTGGCTAAAGCATGACCACCGAGACAATTGTATTTTTTTAAACTGGCATTCTAGAGTTTCAAACAAATCAGGGGCTCAAGGTCCTCAATCAGTTTATTTTCAGGTTTCATGTTTGATAATTTTTAAAAAGACGTCCTGTTGGATCATATTAATGTAAAAATAAAATCTGCCCTATTACATGGCCCACAAAGCACATTGAATTCAAATAAGGCAGAATCGTAACTTAAAAAGATTTTGTGTTTCACCCCCACACTCCCTGCAAAATAAAACCAGTTCCCTGTAGTTACAAATATTCTGCCATTTCACTCCTTATTCCCTGAATAACGATGATGCTGTTGTATCAGGTCATCATTGCTCTTGGGTTTTAAAAACTGCTGGAAGGCTTTCACATGGCTTTCCCTTACATTTTTCAACAATCGCAACCCTTGTAAGTTTGACTGGTGTTTATAACCATCTTCAAATTTTGGCCATACGCAGTGAACACAAACGACTAAAACTTAAACCAGCAAAGAGGTATCACTTAAAACTTCAGGAACAGATCTGGGTCTTGATTGACCCATCATGTCAAAATCATCAACCTTTTCCACGTAATTTCCTATCGACTGTCAGATATCAATAGTTTATTGTTGAAGTCACGATAACAAAGCTCATCAAGAGTTCTGTCTAGACTTGTGCAAATAAAAAAAACTGTTGCATTCAAAACTTGTAATAGGAATGCTTGTCCCATTTTTAAAGTCTCAATTTCCTAACTTATCTCTATATACTAGTCTAGTGTCTTCAGTCTCCACACCCACTTCGGGGTCCAGACCTTCGTGTGTGGGATTTCCCCTCTTAACAACAGGTCTAAGGCAGGGTGATTGCGACAGAGGCTGGGGGATTTCGGGCATAGTTGGGGCCCATACATGTGCCCATGGCTACCCCTTTGGTCTGGAGGAAGTGGGAGGATTCGAAGGAGAAATTAAGGGTGAGGACCAGTTCGGCTAAACGAATGAGTGTTGGTGGAAGGGTACTGTTGGGGACGTCGGGAGAGGGAAAAACGGAGGGCTTGGAGGCCCTGGTCATGGCGGCTGGAGGTGTAGAGGGATTGGATATCCATGGTGAAGATGAGGCGTTGGGGGCCGGGGAAACGGAAGTCTTGGAGGAGGTGGAGGGCGTGGGTGATGTCTCGAAAGTATGTGGGGAGTTCCTGGACTAGGGGGGATAGGACAATGTTGAGGGAGGTAGAAATGAGTTCAGTGGGGCAGCAGCATGCTGAGACAATGGGTTGGCCAGAGACAGATACAGTAATTATATTTTTTCTTGCACACTATGCTCAGGAGTCTCAAAATTGTGGGTGGCACAGTGGGACAGCAGTTAGCACTGCTGCCTCACAGCACCAGAGACCCGGGTTCGATTCCTGCCTCAGGCGACTGACTGTGTGGAATTTGCCACATTCTCCTCGTGTCTGTGTGGGTTTCCTCCGGGTTCTCCAGTTTCCTCCCACAGTCCAAAGATGTGCTGGTCAAGTGAATTGGCCATGCTAAATTGCCTGTAGTGTTAGGTGAGAGGGTAAGTGTAGGGGTATGGGTGGGTTGCACTTTGGCGGGTTGGTGTGGACTTGATGGGCAGAAGGGCCTGTTTCCACACTGTAGGTAATCTAATCTAATCTAAACCTCACCACTAGAGGACTCCAACCTCCTTTTTTCCATGGGTCTCTAATTTCCTTTTTCCCAGAGGGACTTTATTCTCTGAATTTCAGGGGAACTTTAACCTCGCTTCCCAGTAACTTGTGATTCTGAGAGTGAACTCTGGCGTGCAATTGCATATGTTACCTCAGATATTCTGTCAGCACAAAGTCCTAAGGGTAGAGGGGTTGACTGAGTGGTAGGTTAAGGAGAGTAATCCCAGGTAAATTTTACCTCGTGGGCCCATCCATCTCTCCCAACCGGCACTCAGACTTATTCAGTTCAACATATACAGAGCTTCTTGGTGGAGTCCCACTGCTAGCACCAAATGTTAGGTTCTTTTTCTTGAAATTCTTACACACTTTATACACACTTTATGCAACTGCAATATACCAACCTCTCTAAACAGCCAAAGTTTATTAAGCAAGTACAAGCTGTGGAGCTTCTCTTGACATACTTTGCAAGCATTGTGAAGTGTGTTAAGTGATCCTCCACAGCTTGTACTTGCTTAAATTTTGGCAGTTTACAGAGGTTGGTATATTGCAGTTGCATAAAGTGTGTAAGAATCTCAAGAAAAAGACCCTAACAATTGGAGTGATAATGTCAAATGTTTACGGTTGTTGGAGATCTGTTATCTCACCTTGAAGATCTCTCTGCAGGAGCTCCTCGGAGGTTTGCTTCCCATTTCCCACGAGGGGAAGAAAAGCTTGAACTACTTTGGGATCAACATGCATGGTCTCTGTCCATATGAAAACTGGGAGATGTTGCACAAGCATTGATTGTGTACTGTTACAAATTGCAAAAACATTTAGCTTGATGGATTCTTTTCTATGCAATCTGGGTAACTTCATATCCCAGTCAACAACCATGGACTGTATTCAATCCTGTGAAGAAACTCCAACTTTGGAAAGCTGCTCAAACAAGTCGTCTTGAATTATCAGATGCAGAAATATATATTTTGAGTCTGTTATCTGACACTTCTGAAGCATATCTGTAAAATACATGTTACATGAGAAAACTAGTGATACCATCAACACAGCCTAAGGAAGCTTTTGTACTTAACCGGATGGACCACTGTACGAACACAAACAAGCATTTTTTACTTGACAACAGTGTGGCACAGACCACTGCAGCAGGAAGCCAAACATTATTCTCTTTATAAATGTGTGCTGTGTGTCTAGCTTGCGACTATTCAAAGGTCGCTGGTCAGCCAGTGGAGATGTTTCAAAGATACCCTAAACAGCTGACTTGAGAATTGGTTTTGCTCACAGTAGCTGGGAAGAGAACACATTGGTGAAACAGGTCTCATCATTATTGACAATCCAATGTGTTTCTGGCTTTGAAAGAGGTCAGATGGTAAAGATTAGAGACCCAAGACCTTTGTAAGCTCAAGAACGCACTCCAGAGTACCTCCTTTAGAATGTAGATTTTGGAGGGTTTTCTTTAGTGGTGTTATTCCCTTAGTCCTTTTGCTTCCTTTGCTTTTTTACCTTTTGCTATCTCCCCTTGCAATTCACTGCCTTCACCCCATCACTTAGTGTCTTGTTCTCTTCCTCCTTTCTCTCTGCCTTCCGTTCCTTACACCGATTGGCATCCTCCTTATTTACTAAGAAGAATAAATCAGTCTCTTATATTTTTAATGGATTTCTTAAATTGATTAGGGATAACATTACAGCCATATTGAGAGAGAATATTCCCGGGAGTACATCCAAGGGAATGTTTTTTGATTGAAACTGGGAAATAAGAAAGGGATGATCACCTTGTGGGGATTGTATTTAGGATCTCTCAATAGTCAGTGCGAAATTCACAAGCAAATTTTTAAAGAAATCTTGGGTATCTGTAAGAGTAATAGGTTGGTAATATAGAACATTACAACGCAGTATAGGCCCTTCAACCTTCAATGTTGCACCGACCTGTGGAACCAATTTGAAGCCTATCTGTTCTACGTTCTTCTGACATCTGTTCTATATCTATCACCCCTCAATTCAAAGCTATGTCCCCTCGCGCTAGCCATCACCATCCGGGGAAAAAGGCTCTCACTATCCACCCTCTAACCCTCTGATTATCTTCTATGTCTCAATTGAATCATCTCTCAACCACCACCTCTATCGAAAACAACCTCAAGTCCTTCAGTCTTTTCTCCTAAGACCTTCCCTTCATACCAGGCAATATCCTAGTAAATCGCCTTTGAACCTTTTCCAAAACTTCCACATCATTCCTATGATGCAGTGACCACAACTGTACATAATACTCCAAGTACGGCCGGACCAGAGTTTTGTACAGCTGCAACATGAGCTCATGGCTCCGAAAGTCAATCCTCTACCAATAAAAGCGAACACACTGCATGCCGCCTTAACAATCCTCTCGATCTGGGTTGCAACTTTCAGGGATCTATGTACATGGACACAGTGATCTCTCTGCTCATCAACACTACTAAGAATCTTACCATTTGCCCAGTACTCTGCATTCCTGTTGCTCCTTCCAAAGTGAATCACCTCACACTTTTCCACATTAAACTTCATTTGTCACCTCTCAGCCAGCTCTGCAGCTTATCTATGTCCCTCTGTAACCTGCAACTATCCATAACTCTACTGACCTTAATGTCATCTGCAAGTTATAAAAATGACAAACAGCAGTGGCCCCAAAACAGATCTTTGCAGGACACCACTAGTGACTGAACTCCAGGATTAACGTTTCCCATCCACCACCACCTTCTGTCTTCTTTCAGCTAAGTAGTTTGTGATCCAAACTGCTAAATCACCCTCAATCCCATGCCTCCGTATTTTGGGCAATAGCCTATCGTGGGGAACCTTAACAAATGCCTTACTGAAATCCATATACACCATGTCAGCCACTTTCCCCATATCCACCTTTTTAGTCACCTTTTCAAAAAGCTCAATAAGGTTTGTGAGACTACCTACCCTTCACAAAACTCTGTTGACTATCCCCACTCAACTTATTCCTTTCTAGATGATTATAAATCCTATCTCTTATAAACCTTTCCAACACTTTACCCACAACCAAAGTAAGACTCACTGATCTATAATTACCAGGGTTGTCTCTACTCCCCTTCTTGAACAAGGGGACAACATTTGCTATCCTCCGGTCTTCTGGCAGTATTCCTGTAGACAATGGCGACATAAAGATCAAAGCCAAAGGCTCGGCAATCTTCTCCCTGGCTTCCCAGAGATTACGCGGATAAATCCCATCCAGCTCAGGTGACTCACTTTCTGGAGTTGCTAATATCTCCTTGTGAACCTGAATCCAGTTTAGTCTAGTGGCCTGTATCTCAGTATTCTCATCAACACTCACTTTTTCCAGTGTAAATACTGACAAAAAGTATTCATTTAGCGCATCTCCTATCTCCTCTGACTCTTTCATGCAACTCTATCATGCAGAAGGTGGTGCATATATGGAATTATCTGCCAGAGGAAGTGATGAAGGCTGGTACAATTACAGCATTTTAAAAGGCATCTGGATGGGAATGTGAATAGGAAGGGTTTGGAGGGATATGAGCCAAGTGTTTAAAAGGGACTCGATTAATTTAGGATATCTGCTTAGTCTGGACGAGTTGAACGGAAGGGTCTGTTTTCATGTTGTACAGCTCTATGACTCTACAAAAATGATATTTTGATTGTGGGGAGCATGCTAACTTCTGTGTGGTGCTGGAAAAGTACAGCAGGTTAAGCAACGTCCAAGGAGCAGGAGGATCGTCATTTCGGGCATAAGCCTTTCATTGGGACTTTCCTAGCCACACGCTAACTTCTGTTGTTTATTCTTCAGGTAAAGGCGTTGAAGGAAAAGATTGAAGCAGAAAAAGGAAGTGATGCTTTTCCAGCAGCTGGGCAAAAGCTAATCTATGCAGGTAAGATGCAACTTAATTAGTTTTTCAAGGTATTTTAAGCTTAAAGACTTGATCTTTTCAGGTACTCACAGGACACATTCATATAGGGAGGTCAAATTAAGATTGTGGAAAAAGGCAAAGGCTATTTAACCTGTAGAACTTGCTCCGCCCATTCAATAAGATCATAGCTGATCTGTGACCTCCTCACTGCACTAACATTTGCCTCATATTCCATTGCCTATTCCTCAATATATGCAATTTTTAAAAAAGTCTACCAATCCCAGTTTTAAAATTTACAGTTGATCACCATTTGTGGAACAGTTCAAACTTTCTGCTGACCTTCTCATGTAGAAATGTTTCCTGATTTTGTTCCTGAAAGATCAGGTTCTAATTTTTATACTTAGAAAAAAAAACTAACTACACTCTCTGTTGCCCTTAATATCTTTAAAGCTTCAATCAAATTTCCCTTTGATTACTTAAATCTCATAAAATACAGCACTGGAATTTAAAAGTCTATCAATTTAATCCATGGAGTCTAGGTATCATTCTTGTAAATCTGCTGTATGATCTCTCCAAGGCTAATAGTGTATCACTTGAATTTCCTACTCCTTGGATGCTGCCTAACCTGCTGTGCTTTAACCAGCAACACATTTTCAGCTTAATAGTGTATCACTTTCAAGGTGTAATGCATAGGATTGCCTTTCTGGCTTAGCTGCCCAGGGCTTTTCTATAATTCATGTTTATCTGGCAAGAAAATGATTCCTAATTACCTGCCTTTGGGGTTCTGAGTACAGGAAATACAACTGGAAGATTCCACAAGGTGATGCGTGTCTAATCAGAGGCCATTTCTCTTGGCGTTTGTTGCTCTTTCAGCACAGCCTAATTCAGTAGTTTCACTTAGTCCAATGTGCTGTACAGAGTGGAGGTGATCAGTTTGCTGGGAACATGGGATGGCTTGGTACAGCAAAGTACAGGGGTGGAGAGGAGCAAGATGATTCAAGTTGGGGGAAGACAAGACCCTCTCCTTCCTGTGGAAGTGCCAGCCTCTTGAGGGACAACCCGTCAATATTGGTGGAGCAAGCCTGTGAATCCGTTGGATCCTGAGGAATGCTGTGGGGCTGTGAGAAAGAGCTGGAGGACTGAATGAGGGTGCAAGAGAAGGAGGCAAGTAGGGAGAGAGGGTATAGGAATGCAAGGAGAACCTATGAATCCTGAGTCTAATCCTTCACACATTTGCACATTCTGAACCTTTCTCTTCTTCCACCTCAACCCCTCTGTCTTCACCACCCCACCCCTTTCTGTCACTCTACATTTGGTTGTTCTCCAAAAACAAAAATGCCAAAATAGCCAAAAAACTTAGCACTCTCCATTGCACATCCACCAACATAATCACTAGGTTAATGTGTGATCTACTTCAGTGTAGTCATGCACTGTTGGTCCTATTTTACTTTAGCTGTGCAATTGTAGGCATACACTTTGAATGTGACTCTTCATAGTTAGGCAGTTATATCTAACCGATAAACTTTCAAAAGGGGAATTGTCTTCCTTGATTTTGTCATGTGTATCCATAAATGTTTTTGTTCCAGGAAAAATCCTCAATGATGACACGCAGCTTAAAGATTACAAAATTGATGAGAAGAACTTCGTAGTAGTTATGGTAACCAAGGTAAGTGACTGAGGTAGGATTTAAATGATGGAGCATGTATAATCATGATTTCTTAATGTTTTAAATGTATGGTGGACCTATTTCGTAAGTTGCATTCTATTTTAGGGGAAGCGAATGTGACGATGAACTAGTGACTTTATTTCCTACCAACTTCCTCACCTATAAAAGCCATCTCTATTCAGTTGGGTGGTGTGTGCAAAGAGGACAAGCTGATAAAATTGTTAATAAGGCAGAAGGAAGGGATTCTAATGTGTGTGGGGCTATTGAGGAACTGTTTTCAATGGCGAGAAACAGGCAGAGGATGATCACAGAAGCTGAGATTGTGTGATAGGGTGGAACCTAAAGGGTTGAACAAGGGATTTTTTTTTAAAATCCTTTTTGAAACCTTGTCCATGGGCATGTAGATGGAATTCAGAATGAATTGTTTGTGGATGATAGAAACAGTAGAGTTGGTAGGTCGTGCAAGGAAGACATTAAGTCTCAGACAATTAAGGTATGGACTAAGGTTTTTTGAATTAGAGTGGAATTGTGCTCTCTGTTAAGCACTGCACCTTGGTTCAGCATCTCGAGGGTTAATTTGAAGAGAGAGCCATCGTTTGTTTAAGGTTGTGCATGTATTTTCAGAGCTGGCAATATTCTTTCCTACTTCTCCTGCAATGCCTCATCTTAGATGCAAAAGGTATCAAGCACAGATGAACTAATAAGATAAAAATGGGTATCCAAGGTGAAAGGGAGACTGAGAGTGAATACTGGTTTTCCATGCCTGAAAGGTTGGTCAGAACCCTGAATATGGGGAATGGGGAGCATCACATCCACTTTTTATGATGGTAAAGGAGAATATGGAAAATACATTTTGGAATAAGGAGTGGGGATTTAGATGTAACTACCCTTGACATCAAGTCGGCATTTGAATAACTGTGGTACCTAGGCACCCAAGCAAAACTAGAGTCAATAGGAATTAAGCAGACAGCTATCTTGCATTTCTGGCACAAGGCAAGATGGTTGTGATTCTTGGAGGGCAGTCATCTCATCTCTGAACATCTCTGTAGGAGGTCATCAGGATAGTGTCCAATGTCCAGTCATCTTCAGCTGCTTCATTATCTTTCCTCCCTTATAAGGTCAGAAGTACAGATGTTTGCTAATAGTTAAAACAACTCAGATACTTAAGCATTGTGTCCAAATGCACTGAGATTATTCTAATATCTTGAATTAGGTTGACAAGCTTTCAAAACACATCTGTGCCACAAAAATGCCAGATAATGATAATCTCCAACAGGAGAAAATCTCACCATATATAGGGGGCCTAATGGTATTAATCCAGGCACTCAGGTAGTGTTCTGAGGACCTGGATTCAAATCCTGCCATGGCAGAGGGTGAAATTTGCAAACAACAAAAATATGGAATTACAAATTTAATGATGACCATGAAATCCTTGTTGGTTATCTGGTTCATTAGTGTCCTTTTTTTGACTCTGACTCTGTTTTGGAAAAGAATGGATGTATTAGGAATAGTCAGGGGGACTTGAGTCTTGAGCTGTGAACTGAATGCTGCTGTGCAACTGTTCTTTTATGTCTAGGCATATGGATGGTGACTGCAGCTTTTATTGATAATTCCTCTTGAACATTGGTTTGGAAAATGCTCTGCAGCTATCACTTCCTATTCCTGATTGTTTTTGCTATGCTGGAGTGGAGAGTGCTCAACATTTCAACTTTAAAATTGTGTTAAACAATGTTATGATTGTGAGTCATTTCAAGCATTCTTCCTGACATTCAGTTGAAGAACTGTTTTGGCAGGCTTTCAGTCTTTGCAAAGTTACTGCTTAGTGTGATCGAACCAAGGAAAGAAGTAAAGCACGTAGAAGAATAGTTTTATTGGCACATTCAATTCTGCTTTTCTTTACCCCTTCCCAAAAGAAATTGATCATTTTCATTGGGATCACTTGATTTCTTGGAAACAGCCATTCAGATCAACTGAATTCACATTTCATTATGGATTTAGGACAAATAATATTGGTAATTGATAAATTGCAACTGAATTCAATGGCTTTTATATTGGGGTAAGTCATAAGAAGTCACCAGTTCCCATTAGATGGGCCTTAGTTCTTTTTTAAGTCAATTCTTTATGCAAACTGCAGGTTGAGAACTGTGCCATGAGCACTGACCCCTCCATATTAAGCACATCTCAAAGAAACAATGTGTCTGTGTTTGGGAGTTGGAATCTCTTAGTTTGTGATAATCACCATTTTGTTAAAAATAAAGGCCTTCAAACCCAGGACTAAAATAACACATACTTCAGATCCCCAGTTGACTAAGGTACGTTTTGTCTGGACAAGCAGAACTTTTACATGGAATTTTTTTTTTCCCCTTATGCCCATGTTTAGGGTTTCAGAGACTTCTTGCTGACAGTTTTTAGTGATTTTTGTTTTATATATGCTGGATGTAAGTTCAGTTTTGAGATTGCAATATTCAATAATTTATAATTGTTACTTGTTGCCTCAAATGGAGGTTTTGTAAATTCTAAAAATAGCTGCTTTTTTTCTATGGCCTCAACAATGGTTTCTGAGGAAATATTAAAGCAACAGAACTTACCTTCGTCATCATCTCATAATTATTCACTGAAATAAAGTAATCAATCCAAAAACAGCATTGTGTGTCTGTTTCCTCCTTCCTTTTTTTTTAGGGCAATAAGGTTTTCCATTTTTTTTTTGTTTCTTCTCTTGCCATCTATGGCCTCTTTCCTTTTATTGTTGAAAAGGCAGGTGAATTGCTCCCAAACCTTTTTGGTGCTATTTCAAAGTCAGCATGAGGTTTTCTCCAATATTTCAAAATTCAGACAGGTGCTCTCTCAAAAATTTAAATACTGGGACTGGAGCTATTCATGTGACTGTCGTCATGTATGCAAGGTGTTCATTCTGGCAATTAAATGGAAGTTGTAGTCAGGCAGTTATGAAGCAAATGTTATTTGATTGAAACCAATCCTAGTCCTGAAAAAATGAGAAAACCAACTTTGCTTTGACCCTTCTACAGTTTGGGATGGACTAACCCATAACCCTCTTTGGGATCTACTGGAAGGTGTCCTTGCATAGTTCAGGAAGAAGAGCTGTCAATATGGACTCTCAAAGAAGCCTGTTTGATTCCTATTTGAGACTGACATAGAGTTGTTGACTTGGTTGGATGTGCTGAGGTACTCAGCACTCTTGTTTGTTTTACTATTATTCAGTGCAGCTGACCTCACTCCACATTAGTGCTTAACTTTTTCTTCTTTGAAAACAGCCTAAAGCAGCTCCTGTGCCTGCACAGCCAACAACACAACCTGCTCCAGTGCCTGCATCAGCGAGTACCGCTTCAGCTGTGTCCACCTCAACTACAACTTCAGCCACAGTTCCAGCTTCAACTGCAGTTCCAAGCTTAATTGCAGATTCAATTTCATCTTCAAGTCAACCTCCCAACTCTAACCCCACTCCAACCTCAGGTGCCACTTCTGTTGTCCCTGCCTCGCCTCCAGCTATTGTTCCAACATCTGATTCTTCTAGTCCAGTTACGGAGGAAAAGCCAAAGGAAGAAGAAACAACGGAAGAAACCAGTGCCGTTTCTGAAGCACTTAACCCAAGGTACAATAAAGTTGGGTAGGAAAAGTGCTGGATATTAATGCATATGATTTGGGCTGAAGTTAGGGAAGAAATCACCAGTACCCCAGGGGATGTCCTTTTGGGGCATCTCATTTAATTTTCAGGAAGTCCTTTCTCAGTTATGATTTGAAGGTTTTAAATTTACTTTCTGAGACTTAATTCCTACCTGCATGAACTAAGCAAATGGAAGAAAGAAGAAATGGCCTAATTTTCCACTGATGCATCTGATTTTTCAAAAGATCCAATCAGGCTAATGAAAATCTATTTTGGTCTCGAGCTGCTGTAAACTTTTGATTCCAGATATCTGGAACTGCTTGTAGTTACATTGAAATTTCAGGATGTGCAGAAATACAGCAGTTGATTATTCAGATTGAAGACTTGCAAAATGTGAATTTGTCAAGTTATGTTTGTTAAGACCTTTTTTTTCAATTTGACTTTTTGTTGAAAGTGTAGCACACCAACATCCTTCTGGGCAACAGCTAAATCTCTCCCCTGTCTTGTTCCCCCCCCTCACCCACCCACTCACCCACCTACCCACCCACCTTCCTGTTTTTCTTACTTGGTGTGCTTATCACAGCATGACATGATTGAGCTTGGGAACTCAATATATGCAGTGTTGTGAAAATGAGTCTATATTAGCGTTCTGTTGGAAAAGATATCGGGAATTCTAATACTTTGTACCCTTGTAGTGAGATTTTAAGCACGTTCTTAATTTCCAGATGCTCTTGTGGTCTAGTTTATCGTGGAATGATGATGCGATTGTACTCCTGAGTAAATAGGATGCATTTAGATAGTTAATAAGCCTGCGGGTGTTTCAGGAATTTAAAAAAAGTTTTTGATTAAAGCAATGTGTTGATGCTCTGTATTGTCCCAATATTAGAGCCACAATCCAGCCCTGATGATAAATAGAAGTATTTGACTGAACTTGTGAGCATTTGTTGTCCTTCTGTGTACCTTCTGGATGTCCAATTTCAGAACAAGGATATGTGGAAGCTGAGGAAAAAGCAACCTGCTTATCCTGCCTTGATTGGTTTATGGTGCAAAGAACAAATAGAATCAGAGTCAAACTGTTTGTTAAAATTGAATTTTAATTAACAGAGAATGTGATTATCCCAAGTGGATTTGCATTTTATTGCTTATGTAGTTTTGCAAGTTGTGCTATAATTGACAGTACATTGATAATTTACTGAGCAAT
This sequence comes from Hemiscyllium ocellatum, assembly GCF_020745735.1. Taxonomy (NCBI): domain Eukaryota; kingdom Metazoa; phylum Chordata; class Chondrichthyes; order Orectolobiformes; family Hemiscylliidae; genus Hemiscyllium; species Hemiscyllium ocellatum. Next base: position 46,817,611 of record NC_083428.1, read on the forward strand.
CATTTCCAGTGTGGAATACAAGTTTATAGAAGCTTTGAACAGCCTCTTAACTAGCAAGCTATAATGAACTTTCCTTCATTGTTTGATGCCAACAATACAATTTGTTACTACATTAATCTCCGTGACCGTTGTCACTTAAGTTTCAAGTTTTGTGTTGAAATATTTACACGTCTTCAAGCCAGTGCAGTCTGAACTGATGCAATGTGTTCATGAGAATCTCTATGTTGTAGAATCTTGATTAGAACCATGCAATAATTTGATTGCTATGTTAAGGTGGCAGAGTGATGACTTAAATGTAACTGTAAATTTTAACCTGTTGTTCCAGATCTGTGGCTGAAGAAATTGACTTGAATTTGGTGGAAACAGCCTCGTCTACATTAGGTACACTGATTAAGGATATGTTACTGCTGAAATATTGGGCAATGAATATAGGTGTATTCAGGATTAATTTCACTGTCTTGCTGTACTGTTAATATGTTACATAAATTTGAATACTTCTCCTCTTTGCTTTCTCCCTATTTAATATGCATTTAAAATTTAAAAATAACCTACCTCTTCCTTCAACATATTCAGTGACTTGGCCTCCACAGCATTCTGATCCATTGGATCACTGCCTTTTGAATGAAGACATTTTTCCTCATCTCAGTTCTAAATGGCCTGTCCATACCGGAGACTGTGAATCCCTGGTTCTAGATGTCTCAACTAGGGATATGTTCTGTTAATAAATATTTTATAAAGGTTTGTCCATCATTTTTTTGCATACCAACGTGAGGCTAACTGGTCTATAATTCCCTGCTTTCTCCTGACCTTTTTTAAATAGACCTCTTATATTAGCCACTACCCCATAGGAACTGTTCTGGAGTTTACAGAATCTTAAAAGATGACCAACGCATCTACAATTGCTAGGGCTACTTCCTTAAGTACTCTAATGGAAACCACAAGACCCTGGGGATTTATTGTCACTTATTCCATCCATTTCTCCAACTCCATTTCCCGACTAAAACTGATTTCTTTCCATTCCTCCCTCTAGACCCTTTGTTCCCCAACATTTTTGGAACGTTATTCATGTCCTCCTTTTTAAAGGAGGACATTTTCTTTTCTTTTAATTTACATTTCCTTTCTTTAAATTCCTGCGGATAAGTTCCATGTAATGCATGCAAGAAGTAAATCCTTTTTTCTGCAGAACAAACATACCGCAAGGCTGTCACATTCTGGTTTCACTTATTCCATTGTGTAATCTGTACAGGCTACGTAAAACGAAGATCTGTACATGTTTTGTCTATAGTATAACTGGGTAAAATTCTAGTGTTTGCTCACAGAATTGCTATCCCTCCTAAACTGGCTGCAAAATTCACTTGTCAAAGATCAAGTGAATTGGGGTGGCACGGTGGCACAGTGGTTAGCACTGCTGCCTCACAGCGCCAGGGACCTGGGTTCAATTCCCGCCTCAGGCGACTGACTGCGTGGAGTTTGCACATTCTCCCCGTGTCTGTGTGGGTTTCCTCCGGGTGCTCCAGTTTCCTCCCACAGTCCAAAGATGTGCGGGTCAGGTGAATTGGCCATGCTAAATTGCCCGTAGTGTAAGGTAAGGGGTATGTGTAGGGGTATGGGTGGGTTGCGCTTCGGCGGGTCGGTGTGGACTTGTTGGGCCGAAGGGCCTGTTTCCACACTAAGTAATCTAATCACCTGGAATTTTCAATGTTTGATTTTAAAAAGTAAGAAATACTCTGTTATAATTTGTTGACACTTTGTGATCTGTCAAGGAATTTGGACTGGCATAGATTCACTTATGCACATTTACTCCAGTAACAGGGCAAGCCTATGAAAATTTGGTGGCAGAAATCATGTCGATGGGCTATGAACGGGAGCAGGTTCTTGCAGCACTGCGGGCAAGCTATAATAACCCTGACAGAGCTGTGGAATATCTTCTGACGGTGAGTTAAAGGTGGAGATTGAAACGTTTTAAGATATTGAAATATTTATTTTTGCTGTAGAGGGTGTTATTATTTTGTATCAAATTGCATGAGAGAAAATTGAAGATGACCAGTAAGATTGTCATTGACCTGAAAAATTAGCTTTCCACAAATGCCCTCAACATAGTCAATAATTCATGGAATTTATGTTTTTATTTCAGATTTGCGGCATCCACATTATTTTTATTTTAAAGAAGGAGCTTTGCCTTCAGTAGTGTTTAAAGCTATATCCATTCTGGAATTTTAACCCCTTCCCTGGCAACTTTTTTTTTGGAGAAAACGTTTCATTTTAAGACGAATTTTTGTATTGCTTTATTTTATAGTATTTTTAATGCTTGCACTCTCATTTGATGTATCCAAGCTTCTAAAAGAAGGTTCATACTCATTGTCATGTTCTGACCTCAACATCTGGGCGTAATTTCTAAAAAAAAAACAGAAAAAACCGAATGAGGGTGTGCCCAAAAGCAGTGCGTTGACGCTTCTTGCAATGCCTCAGATGGAAGAGACACAGCTACCAGACGTATGAGTCAACGAGTATACTCGTTTCTAGCTGAAAAGGGCCCAGAAATGTCGAGAATTGACGTATAAACTCGTCTGTGGCTGTTTTTGAAATTGTTTTGGACGAGTTTACTCGTCGCACTCTGAGAAAGACACATTGGGTGAAGACAAGTTAACTCGTCTTTGCTGGGTAAGGGGTTAATGTAATGAGGTACAAAACAAGCACTCTACTTACTAAGATCAACTAGAACCTGGGACCTTCTGGACGACTTGGCTTAGCATTATGCCAGGCACTGTCTTTTTTTAATGTACCATGAGGTCAGTCTTAAGTACATTGGTCACTGAAAGACACTTCTACTGAAAAATGTTGTGGAAACTATCAAACATTGAAATCTGCGGTGTGCTGATTTGGTGGCGACCAGAAGTAATAACCTACCTGCTACCTTAACATTGGAGCAGAGTGGCATAACGTTTTACAAGCACAGTGCTGGAGAAGTGAAACACATCTCGCAGCATCTGTGCAGAGAGAAACAGTCAATATATTGAGTTCAGAACTGAAAGAAATTGGAAAAGTTTTTACACATACCTGGCAAACGAAGGAGGAATGAAGAGAATAGATGGTGTAGAAGCTGAGTGCAAAAGATAAAGGTGTTGTTAATGATGGGGAACATGACAAAGATGTAAAATGGTATAAGTTAAGATGTGAAAGGGACAAACGGGGTTCTCTCTACTTGGTGGCGGGTCAGTAAACAAGACAAGGTTTGGTGGGAGGGGAAAAACAATGTAAGAAAAATAACAGACGTGTGGTCAGTTTCTGAAGTTGCTGAATTCAATCTTGAGACCTCATGGCTGTAAAATGCCTAAATAGGAAATTAATTGAATTTCTTTAAGCTTTATTGCACTTTATTGGAACATTGTAACAGGCCCACAGCAGAAATGTTGGCATGAAAGCAAGGTGGCTTATTGAAATGGCAAGCAACTAGAAGGTCAGGGCCATTCTTGTGGACAGAGTGAAGCTGTTTCACAAAACAGTCACCCAGTCGGTGTTTAATTTTGCCAATTTGCACACAATTTTCTGATTGGTATTTATGTTCCCTTATTGCGACTGTGGGAAAAATTGTATGTTGATTTCAAAATAGAGCACTTGAGCTCTGAGTACCTTGGTAATAATTTACTACTTCAACTCTATCATCCCATGCTATTTTGTCACCAACCAAGAGTTTATTTGGATGTGAGCAGTGAGATTATCTGATAGATTACTTTAGTGTATTGAGATTTTGTTGTCTGTCTTCTTGGAATCATAAGTATATATTTGTGATTCCTCAATAGTATGTTGTGGCCAACAAAATGGGATTATTGAAGCCTGTCCTGACTCTGCAGGAACGCTGAGTTAATGTACTCTGTATATAGCACCATGTCCTTAAAGGTTTCTTACTATTGGACTTAATTAAATAACTGGACTCGACTGTTAAAGGCAGTTCTTCTGAACTCTCACTTGCTGTTTTCTAGCTTCCTTGATAAATAAATATGCCAGAATTGTTTATAGTTTTAAACAGAATTGACTGCAAAATTCCTTCATTTACATAAAAGTAAAATAATGTGGATGCTGGAAACCTTAAATAAAAGCAGAAAATCCTGGAATTACTGAGCAGGTCAGAGGAATTTGTAGAAAGAAGTACTTAACATTACAAGTCAGTGACTATTCATCAAAACTGAAAAGGTAGAAATGTAATAATCTTTAAAACAGTGGAAGGGGACAAGGACAGGCCGAGCAAAAGGAAAGGCCTGTGATAGGGCTTGGTCTTCCCCGTGTCAAGGAGAGTACAACGTGAACAACAAATACAGTCAGCTAGATTGAAAGAACAACAGTAAATGTTTCGCTCGAGGGGTGGGAAAAGAAGTGATAAAAGGGCATTTTGCATCTCTTGTGCTTGAATGAGTAACTTTTGCTGAATGCCTGTTAAGTCCCAAAGTGTGTGCCTGCACTGCTGTAGCTCTTTATTTGAATTCTGCACTTTGCTCCCATGCTAATCTTTCTGTTCTTAGCCAGCTCCAATGAAGCTCAAAGCATATTTGAGGAACAGCATCTCATCTTTTGACTATGTGTTTGGAGTCTTCTGGACTCAATGTATCGAGTTCAATAATTTTTGATCATAACCTGTGTGACTTGTTCTGCTTTTATTTGTTTACTTGGTCTTGTCTTCTTTCTTTGTTTATTCCTTCATATTTTATTCGGGTAGCTGCGGTATAGCCATACATGCTTCATCTGGTCATATCTTTTTCCAATTTGCCCACAATCATTCTCATCGGCTTGTATGAGGAAATTTTTTTCTGTTCTGCTGTCTACCCCCATCACAGCTTTTTTTCCTGTATTTTCTTAACTCCTCCTGGTTTCTGCTGACTTAATACCAGTTTTTTTTAAAGTTCATTTAAAGGTCATCAGCCTGAATGTTAACTTTCTCTCCACAGATATTGCTTGACTTGAGTGTTTCCAGCATTTAATGTTATTTTTAAACAATTGAGATTGAGGCAATAGCTTGCAAATGTGCCTTAGTTTATTTTTCTTGCGTGTAAAATTGGCCTGACTGTATTAAAACTTCCTCTCGAGCAATTGTACAGCTATGGCAAAGGAACTATGCTTATTTCTTCCTGATTAAGGCAAGGAGTTACCAACTCAAGTCTGAAAAAAGAGTTGCCTATCTTGCCGGTGTTCAAAATGAAGTATGCTTGGTACTGACCTATTCTGACTTCTGAACAGTGGCTTGGTTTTGTAATTTTGATTGTTAATTTTGGGACAACTTTATTCATTTTTGCGTTGGTTGTTTCATAATATTAGGTTGGTTTGTAGTTTTGTCTTTTAGTTGTGGTGCAGGTAAAATGACATGTGTAATAAATGTTTTGCCCTTTGTTTAGGGAATCCCGGCAGAGCCAGAAGTTCCAGAGGAACCACAACCTCGAGTCACAACACAACCACCGTCGCAGCCAGCATCGCAATCTACACCAAGCAGTGAGTGCAATCAGTCAGTGTTGGTAATGGGGTAATGTGGTGAGCTTCACTGATGTCAATAGCATGGAAAGCGATGACTAAGAATTAAATTTTTAAAAATAGCAATCTATCACATTGTTAGTGAACAGTCACTGTATGAAGGGGAGGAACAGACAGTTGTTTGAGTTTGTGCAGATGTCTAACAATGATCTTTTTCAGGTAACCCACTGGAATTTCTACGAACCCAACCCCAGTTTCAGCAGATGCGTCAGATAATACAGCAGAACCCGGCACTACTGCCAGCCCTACTCCAGCAGCTTGGGAGAGACAACCCAACACTTTTACAAGTATGCCATCCATTTGTTGCCTGTTCAATATCACTTGCATCAATGTCAGTGTCTGCAAAGCTAACACTGTCTCACATTTCAATTTCATCCTTTTGTTTTTCATTAGTTTTTGTTAGATTACAGCCTCATGGCTGCCAAGAGTGCCAACAGTGCCTTTCCCGAAGTTGCCTTGCCCTGCCCATTCTCCTGATACTTGTGCTGGCTCTGAGAAGAGAGTTTAACTCCTTAATTCCCATTAAATCTAGTTTTGCTAGGGCTCTTTGATACCATACTTGGTCAAATGCTGCCTTGACTAGGGTGTAGCAAATTCTAGAGCACAAATCTTCAGTACAATTGCCAGAATGTTATCAGGGCCCATAGCTTTTGCAATATCTGGTGCCTCTAGATGTTCTTTGATATCACATAGTGAATCAAAATGACTGAAGTCTGGCATCTGTGATGCAACAGACTTCAGGAAGACGCTGAGATGGATTATCCACTGGGTACTTATGAATGAAGGTGCATGGAAATATTTCATCTTGGGTTTTTCATTCATGTACTTGGCTTCCCCATCATTGAAGTTTCAGATATTTGTGGAGATGAGAACTCTTGTTATTCAAATATCCGAGTAAAAAGTGAGGTCTGCAGATGCTGGAGATCAGAGCTGAAAGTGTGTTGCTGGTTAAAGCGCAGCAGGTCAGGCAGCATCCAAGGAACAGGAAATTCGACGTTTCGGGCATCCGCCCTTCATCAGGAATGAGGAAAGTGTGTCCAGCAGGCTAAGATAAAAGGTAGGGAGGAGGGACTTGGGGGAGGAGCGATGGAGATGTGATAGGTGGAAGGAGGTCAAGGTGAGGGTGATAGGCCGGAGTGGGGTGGGGGGCGGAGAGGTCAGGAAGAAGATTGCAGGTTAGGAGGGCGGTGCTGAGTTCGAGGGAATTGACTGAGACAAGGTGGGGGGAGGGGAAATGAGGAAACTGGAGAAATCTAGGTTCATCCCTTGTGGTTGGAGGGTTCCTAGGCGGAAGATGAGACGCTCTTCCTCCAACTGAACAGAGGGATTGGAGGGCTGCGCGTTGTGAGGGTGAGAGGTTGGAGTGGGGGAGGGGAGTAGACCGGTTGAGGTGGTTAATGTCCCGGCGGCAGTTGGAAATGAAAAGATCAAGGGCGGGTAATAGGCCAGAGCGGGGTGTCCAGGTGGATGCAATGTGTTGGAGGTGGGCGAAGGGATCCTGATTGTGAAAGTAAGCTTGGAGGCGGAGGCAGCGGAAGAAGTGTTCGACGTCACGGCGTGTAATAAACTCATTGATGCATGGATGGAGGGGGATGAAGGTGAGTCCTTTGCTGAGGACTGATTGATTGTTCGTCCTCAGTGAGGGGAGGGTCTGGAGGGATGGTGAACACTCGGTAGGGCTGGGAGCTGGGATCTGGTGTGAGTGTGGAGCTGAGAGTGGGGGTGGAGCTAGTAACTGGACTGGGTGTGGTGGTGGTGGGAATGGGAGTGGAGTCATGAGCAAGGGTGGTGTTCCCCTTAGGGTTCTGGGAGTGGGGACGGTGACAGTGGGATCTGTGGGGGGGGGGTGCTCAGCAGAATGCAGGTGAGTGGCATGAAGGGGGATGAAGTGGTGGCAAACACGGCAGTAGGGGGGCGCAGAAGTCACTGAGCGTGTGACATCAGCGATGATGTGAGGGGCGGAAGTGATGTCACGTGTGGTCCATGAAGAATTGTGAGGGGCGAAAGTGACTTCATCACTCAGCGTGGGGGTGGCAACTGCACCAGCCGCATGGCTAATAGCATCCGAGCAGTTCCAGAGGCCAGGGGAATCTATGGAGTGTTTGAGGAGCGCTGGTTGTGGAGGTGGGTAGCTAAAAAGTTGTTGTACTTCCAGTTTTTGATGTTTGAGATGGAGTTGAAATACTGTTTGTTGAGAGTATGAAGTCTTCTGAGGATGTCCACTCCACCTTCTTCCCCACCCCCGACCTATCACCTTCATCCCCTCCCCCACTCACCTGTTGTACTCTATGCTACTTTCTCCCCACCCCCACCCTCCTCTCACTTATTTCTCCGCGCTTCAGGCTCTCTGCCTGTATTCCTGATGAAGGGCTTTTGCCCGAAACATCGATTTTACTGGTCCTCGGATGCTGCCTGAACTGCTGTGCTCTTCCAGCACCACTGATCCAGAATCTGGTTTCCAGCATCTGCAGTCATTGTTTTTACCACAGTAAAGATAATGAGCCACCTTGGTAAAGTACATTGAAGTTTCCACTCAGAGTACATCTATTCCATTGCCACCGTTTGTGCTTCCTCCAAGTGGCATTTAACATCGAGGACAATTTATTTTTATCAGTTGAGGGTTGGTGGCAGGCATTAATCAGCAGGAAATTCCTTGGCCATGTTTGACCTGATGACTCCATGAAGTTTTATGGCAATGTTGAGGACCCCCAAGACAACTTCCTCCTGACAGTATATGAATCTTCTGTCAACTGTGGTGGGTCTGTTCTGCTGGTAGGACATCATGATATACCCAAGGATGATAATGATGGTAGCTGGGATATTGCTAGTGGCTTAGTAGATTCTGTAGTGGTTTTGATGCAACGGAGTGTCTTGCTAGGCCAGTTCAGAGGGCAATTAGGAGTCAACCACTTTGCTGTGGGTCTGGAGTCGTGCATTGGCCAGACCAGATAAGGACAGCAAATTTCCTTCTCTGAAGGTCATTAGTGAGGGTTGGCTTTTTCTAAAAAATTACATGATTGTCATTAGACCAGTTTTTAATTCCAGATTTTATTTAATTCAAATTTTTGATCTGTCCTAATGAGACTTGAGCCCATAGCCCCGGTATATTAGTCTGGGGTTTTGGATTACTAGTCCAGAGACACTGACAGAAAGATACCTCCTCCCCTCTGGTTAGAACTGAAGAAGCTGTAGAGGAGGTTGAGGGAACTACCCTTAGAAGCTACTCTAAGGATAAGAAAGCAACTGGTAGGATTTTCTGTGGAGAGTAAGCTTAGTATTTGTGGGCTGAATTGCTGTTTCCTGTGCTGTCATGATTCTGAAACACGTTGTGACATAAAATAACAGGAGCATCACTTTTCATCCAGACACATTGGGTCTGACTTAATGCTGCTTAATGTTGACATTCACTGCTTGATGTAGGAAATATCCATGCCAAAAAGCACCACCATTACTTTTAAAAACAAACATTCTACGTTGTGATTTTTCTTGGAATAAATAACTTGATTACAGTATTGAATTATGAGTTACTGGTTGATTGGAATAGTGTCCCATTGTGCAAGTTGCACTGATTGTTTCAAATTGCTTTCCAGCAAATTACTCAGCATCAGGAGCAGTTTGTTCAGATGTTGAATGATCCTTTGGGAGAGGCTGGAAGTGAAGGGGCAGAGGGTCATGGGTCACCACACACTAACTACATCCAGGTTACACCCCAGGAGAAGGAAGCAATAGAAAGGGTAAGTAAATTTTAAAATTCTGAGCATGTTTTATTTTGAATACAAGTGTGCAAGCCAGGAGAAGAAATAAACATTTTGCTCCTTGAGCCTGCTCAATAGGAATATAGCTGATCTGATTCCAAAAAGTTTGGAAACTAAGGTACAGTAAAGAGAAATGTGTGGAATTGCAAGTTCATCACTTAAAAATATAGGTGACAAACTTTGATCGACACTTAACCCGTGCAAGGCTTGAGCTTAAAATGGGCATTTGTATAATGTATTCATTGAGCATAATCATTAAAGCAAAATTATTTGTCAAGACTCAACCAAATGGGATCAACAACTTATCAGGATACTTTGTCTCTGTTATCTATACCTATCTAAGTAAATCATACTCCCCAAACCTTAGAGATGTTATTGCTCCCAAGAGTTAAATTGCCAATCTAATGCATTTCATGTGACAGTCTCACAAATGAAATGGTGCAACCCTTAGCTTTCAAAACCCAGATCTGTGTAGATTGATTACTGTAGGCCAAGAGCAACCATTGCTATTTGATTTAATCCAAAGCTAGAGGTAGGTGGTGGTGGGTACATACAGGAATAATGATGGAACAACCCAACAATTTCTATTGCTAAAGGCACACCTTCATGTCTATTGATAAAACTTCACAGACTGTGTTTTTCATACATGTAGGAATTCTCCCAACCTATGTTAGCTAGAAAGTTGTACAGAAGTTACAAGTAGTCAGGTTTACTAGTGTATAGATATTTTTAATGAACCAGACATGTTACTGCATACTCCTGGAGCAGGTGCAACTTGAATCTGGATCTTCTGACACAGACATGGAGACATTAACAGTGATATGAGCCCTCTTGCTAGAATGCATATTTAGCTTTTGTCTCTTGATAGCCCAACAGGGTTCCTCCAGGTCTTTTTCCTGTCTCTGTCAGGATTAATTTGTGTCATACAAATATTTTTGCATCTGATGTGTGAAACTGAAGTGACGCTCACCAACAGTTTAGGAATGGGGGACCTTATTTCCATTTTATCTTAAGATAGCTTTCATTTTGCTTAAAGAGAAGGACGAGCAATACAGAAGCCACAAGGTGTAAGGCATTGAGTAAGCTGTGTCGCTTGACTATTCTTCTACTTTCTAGAATTGAGATGAACTAACATCAACTAGTTTATTATATAATGGGTTTATTATAAGAAGTGCAATTGCTGATGGGTATGATTATTGATTTCAGTGACAGCAGTGCTGTTGTGGATTTTAATTGAAGTTTGTATCTCAGTTTGGTGTCAAAATGTGGAGCAAATGTAGCCAGCTGTTTGTGCTCTGTTGTGGAATTATCCTGTAGAGTCTAGAATTGGTCAGTTTTGTGAGGTTTTTGTTATCTAAAGTCTGTGAAATCCATTTTCCTGACTTGCACCTCACTAATACAAAATGTAAACATTTACTCTTCTATTCCGATGGCATTATGACTATGCTTTTTCAAGTACTTCTGTCCTTAATATTTGTACTTATTGTAACAATGTTTGGGTACCTTACTGCCCACTGAGATTTGTAACTGGTTCTTGCATTTCCTGTTTCCTGTCACGACCAGATGATTGTTCTTGATCTGCTTGACTGTTCTGGCTGACAATGGATGCAAATGCTTCAGTATTGTATTTTGCATTCTGAGTTCACTTGACCTGAAATGTTAACTCTGATTTCTCTCCACAGCTGATACAAGACAGGTTAAGCTTTTCCAGCAATTTCTGTTTTTGTTTGTATTTTACATTGTTGTTTTGGGCATTTCCAGAGTTGAGGATGGGGGAATTTATAGGGCCTTGGCCTTCTGTTAGTTGTTTAATTGTCCACCATCATTCACAACTGGACGTGGCAGAACTACAGAGCTTAGGTATGATCCATTGGTTATGGAATTTTACTAGCTATTGTCCTGCTAATGCTGGTTTTATAGTCCTGTGCTGCAACTTCATCAGGTTGACACCACATTTTTAGGTGTGCCTGATGTTCCTGAGATGCTCTTCTGTTGAGCCAAGGTTGATCCCTGGCTTGGTTGCAATGGTAAAGTGGGGTGATGTGCCAGGCCATGAGGTTATGAATTGTAGTTGAATAAGATCTGCTGCTACCCTGTGACACCTCAAAGTGCCAAGTCTTTAATTGCTCAGTCTGTTCAAAACCTGTTGCATTCAGCATTATGGCAGTTCCACACAACACAATGGAGACAGCATTCCCTCTAATTTTATGCCTTGGAGATAGTGGGGACTGCGGATGCTGGAAAGTCAGTTTCGATAAAATGTGGAGCTGGAGAAAGCACAGCAGGTCAAGCAGCATTAGAGGAGCATAAGAGTTGATGTTTCAGGCAGGACCCTTGATCAGGACTCTAATTTTATACCAGCTGCTTTGGCCTTGAAAGCTTGTGCACAGCAGCAACATCTGGAACTAGAAGTCAATGCCACGATTGACGTACTGATACTGATTGTCATGCGAGGAACAATGGAGCAGCAGATACACAGCTTTTCAGCTTAGAAAGAACACTAGAGGGTATCTTCAATATGAAGGTGGGACTTTGTTTCCACATTGACTGTGTGGTGGTCATACTAATATGATATTTTGTCAGGAATTATTGTTAATAAATGTCACAGTCTATCAAATTTGCCTTGCCATCGTGGCAATGAATGGTACTGACTACTCATGACCATCAATTTTCATCAGTTAATCTAAAATAAATTAATAAATGTAGCAAGGAAGGCTGCAGCAATTGTAGGTGGTAGAAATCATTTCAAATTTGACTGTTACTATTTGACCCAACTTGAGATTTTGCCTGCATAACTTCCCCATCGCTGAAACTGACAACTTTCCCCTCCAAAACATTTGTCTTCCTTCACTTCTACTTCCATCTCCACCAATATGCTGCTAACCAACTCATTACTGCTTATGTTACCCCCAGACTTGAATATTATCCAAAACTTTACCTATGTACTAACTGGCAAGAAATCCAGTTCACCTGTCACTCCTGTGTTCACTGACCTACATTGACTCCCATTTAGTTGTCATCCTCTTGTTCTAATTGTTCCATGGCCAACTCCTTAAGCCCCACCACCAGTGGCAACATTTATTTAGCACCTTTAACATGTTGAAGGGCATGTCACAGGAGCGTTATAAAGTGAAAAATGACACCTAGCTAATATTTGAGACAGATGACCAGAAGCTTACTTGAAAGGAATTTTTTTTTAAAGTGTTTTAAAGGGGAAAGTGAGGTAGAGACAGAGGTATAGAACCTGACTTCCAAATCTGGGATCTTAGACAGTTGGAAATGTAGCCCCAATGGAAGAATAATTATGATTTAGAAAAGCTTGAGAATGAGAAGTGGGCAGCAGAGCTTTGGACGATCTCCGATTTATAGATGGTACGTAGCATGTCAGAGATGAGCCAAAGTGTATTGCAGTAGTCGTGTGTATAGGTAATGACGTTGTGACTAAAGGTTCAGCAACAGATATACAGAAATTTGGCATGGTCTGTTTTATGGGATGAGAAAATAGGTACTTCTGGAAATGGTGAAAACTTGAGGTCAGAAAGCTTTGAATGTTATTGCCAAACGGCAGTATGTAGATGAGAAGTAGGATAGAACTGGAGTACACAGAGATAATTGTGAGAGTGCAGAAAGAGGATTCAGTGATGCTTTGATTATGTTAAGATAGGAGAGAATAATGATACGTCACAGCAATTTTGGAACCCTTTGAGAACTCTGCCTTTCTCTAACTCTGCCATCTTGTGTGACTTTGTCCTCTGAATCAGTAACAGCTGCTCTTTCAGCTGTTCAGACCTCAAGTTTTGGAATTCTCTCCCGCAATCTGCTCCCCTCTCCTTATAGGAAAATTGTTAAAACTAATGTTTTTGAGTAGTCTTTTAAGCACTATGCCAATGTCTCGAACTTTGTCTAGGTGTTAATTTGCATCTGATTATGGTCTTAAAGTCACATCAAACTGAAGAAACATAGAATATTTACAGCACAGAACCAGGCCATTTGGCCCATAGAGACCCTGCTAGCTCTTTGAAAAAGTAAATAACCTAGTGCTATCGTCTTTTATGTACTGCCTGAATTTATTTTAGAGAATGGTCCTATTCTTTTTGAATGTCATGACTCAATCTACGTATACCCTATTGTTGGGCCCTTTGTTTCAAATTCTAACACTTGCTGCCTGAAAGGGGGTTTCATCATATTCCCATTGCTGTCTTTGCCATTCACCTCAGTTTTTTCTCTTCTGAATCTCAAATCTTTCCACCAATGGAACCGTTTCAATCCAACTGACCCAATTTCATCATGAGTTTGAATGTTACTATCAAATCAGCGTTTAGCGTTCTCTTCACAGAAGATGCCCTGCCATCTACCAACATAACTAATTCTTTTAATACTTTTCTGCACAATATCTATTGCCTTTGTATCCTTCCTGGAGTATGGTGTCCTGAGATGCAATGCTCCACTTGAGGCCAAACTAGTGTTTTACACTGAATTGGATAGGCATATGGATGACAGTATGAAAGGTATGTAGGTTAATTTGATTTGAGAGTAGGATAAAAGGTCAGCGCAACATTGAGGGCCAAAGGGCCTGTATTGTGCTGTACGATTCTATGATCTATAACTTTCTTGTTTTTGCATTTTATAGTCCAGTTTATAAATTCAGAATTATGTGCATTTTATTAATCGTTTTCAACCTTTCTTGCTACTTTCAATTATTTTATATGTATACATACCCCATTTCCCCTTGCACTTGCACCTTCTTCAGAATTGTACCTTTTTTATATTGTCTTTGCCCAATCTTATGAAATTGAAACACGTTGTGCTTCTCTGCATTTAATTTTTTGTCTTCTGCATATTCAAACAACCTACCTAGTCTGTTTATCATTGTCCTTCTTGAAATTGTGCTCTGTACACCAGCATATGATGGGCCTCGATCAGTGCTGACTCAAATAATTGGAATAAGTTACTTTCATCCCAAGTCATTGTTTCCAAAATCACTGTTTCCTCATCACCAAGCTGGCCTATAGTTGATGAAACATTATGGCATACTGAAAGTGTTTGATATTTAAATATTTTAGTTAGTTAAAATAGTCAGGTTATTCAAAAATTATTTTCCTTTTGACAAATTAATACTTGGCTAATGTGAAAGCTGTCAGGAAAAGTATTTCAAAAATCTGGATCAGCAAGAAAACAACAAAATGTTTCATGTGCTTTAGCCATTGAAGAGGCAGTTTCAGTTCAGATTTAAATCTCAAATATTTGTTGGAAACAAATGCAGAACATATTAAAATATATTCTCCAAATGAAACTTCCCAAATAAAACAGTTGGAATTAGTGATTACAGACCAGTAAATCTATAACTTTGTAGAGATCAACATTCTTTTAATTTGCAAAATATAGGGAGTCAATGAAGCCTTAACAATAATTGACAGAACTGAAACAGCTTAGCCTCAAGTTCTAGTATTCTCTCAAACCTTAAAGCATCAAAATTAAAATAAACTCTTCTTTTTGTGAACACTGCATTTTGAAAAAAAGCAAAAAAGATTAATACAATACTTTCATCTGGCTAAAGCATGACCACTGACACAATTGTTTTTTTTTAAACCGGCCTTACAGAATTTCAAACAAATCAGGGGCTCACTGTCCTTAATCAGTTGTTTTAAGGTTTCATGTTTGATAATTTTAAAAAGGACCTAATGTTATATCATATTAATGTAAAAATAAAATCTGCTGTATTACATGACCCACAAAACACATTGAATTGAGATCCTAATTCAAATAAGGCAAAGCAGTTACTTAAAAGGATTTTCTGAACTAGTATTTTAACTAACTAAAATATTTAAATATCAAACACTTTCAGTATGCCATAATTTATATTGAAACTTCCTGTTTCGACCCAAGTATTAGTACAACCTTAATTTCAGCATTTCTCGTTTTTTTTTCCTCTTGATGAAATTGCACTTCCAAAAAGAGAAAACCCTCGCAATGGACCACATGGCACCGCAGTCCATGCCACTCCCTGCCCCCCTGAAGAAAACTCACCAAGTTGAGTCCACAGGCCAGAAACGGCGACTTCCACTGAGACAAAAATCTGGACAAAGCTTCCCCAGCAATTAATGTACTTTACTGTCAGGCTCCTGACAGGCCTGCTCCACTTTCTTCCCCTTTTCCTAATGACGCCGTGTTGTCCCAAAAATACTTTTAAGGGTAGGTGTGGGGAATAAGAAATACCAAATCTTGTTTAGGTGTTTTTCTTAGAAGTTCCTGATATGTAAGTTTTTTTTTAATGCACCAGAGCCTCAAACCCTGTGTTTGTAGTCTCCACTCCCACTACAGGGTCCTGACCTTCACATGGGTGTTTCCCTCTTAACAACCAGTCTAAGGCAGGGCGATAGAGACAGGCACAGTAAATGTCGTGTTTCTTTTTATCTTGCACTCTATGCTCCGGAGCCTCAAACTTCACTACTGGAGGACTTTAATCCCCTTTTACCTAGGGGACTTTAACCTCCGAATTCCTAGTGGCTTATGATTCTGAAAGCGAACTTAGCATGCAAGTGCATATGTTATCTTAGATTCTGTCACCACAGAGTCCAAGGGGACGAAGGGTTGACTGAGTGGTAGGTTTAGAGAGAGCGAGATCAAGGTAAAGTTTGCCTTGTGGGCCCATCCATCTCTCCACCTGGAATCTCGGTGTGTGTTGGAATCCCACTGCTCCCATTAAATCTTAGCTGCTTTTTCCTCAGATTCTTACACGCTTGATGTAACTGCAATATGCCAACTTCTGTGAACAAAAAACAAATCTTGTTAAGTCCTGTACAGTACAAACTTTCAGGAGGAACTTTTAAAACACCTTGCAGGGCTTGCAAAGTCGTGTCAGAATCTCTCCCCAGACAAAGGAAACAGTCCTTTCTTTATACGAGATCTTTACATCACAGTCAGTCATACCAATAAGAAACCCGCGGCCATTCTCTCTTCTCCTCCTCCCCCCCCCCCCCCCCCCCCCCCCCCACACACACACACACACACACAGTCACATGGTACTCGAGACACAATGCAGTGACCACCACATCTCTAGAACCATTGGGCAGATCTGGTGTGCATTGTATTTTCTAACTACAGGGTGCAGTCAGAATTCCAACTGTAATGTTCTTATTGATTTCTGAATAAGGGTCGAAAATGTAAATGGTAGGACTTGACAGTGTAAATGGCTCTGAGTGACAAGGAAATGACCATATTAACGGCTTTGAATAATAGGAGATGATAATGTCATTTCTTACAATCTGTAAGTCAGAGACATTCCACCCTAGACTCAGGACAACCAATGTCCTGCAGATCAGCAGGGCAAGTTAATATCACAAAAAGTAGCAAGTAATATTCCACCACACCCACCCTTTCCGATAAAAGACAAGCTAATCACTGCCCCTTGGTGTTCAATGGCATTACCAATACTGAATTCCCCCACGATCAACATTCTGGGATTACTGTTGACCAGAAATTCAGCTGGACTCCCCATATAAATACAGTGGCTACAAGAGCAGCTCAGAGGCTAGGAAGACTGTAGCAAATAATTCCACCTGACACCCCACCTCCACCCCCAAAAAAAGCCTGTCAACCATCTACAAGGTACAATTCAGGAGTGTGATAGAATAGTTCCCATTTGTCGAGATGGAAGCAACTCCTGCAGTATTCAAGAAGCGTGATACAATCCAGTACAAAGCAGTCTGCTTGATTGGCACCACATCCGCTCCCCACTCCACCAATGCTCAGTAGCGGCAGTGTATACTATCTACCTGATGATGGGCTTTTGCCCGAAACGTCGATTTTCCTGCTCCTCAGATGCTGCCTGACTTGCTGTGCTTTCTAGCACCACTCTGATCTAGGCTCTGATTTCCAGCATCTGCAGTCCTCACTTTTGTCTATCTATAAGATGCACTTCAGTAATTCACTAAAGACAGCATCATCCAAACCCACAGCCACTTCCATCTAGGCAGCAGATACACTGGAACATCATCTGCAAGTTCCCCCTCCAAGCCACTCCCCATCCTGACTTGGAAATACATTGCCATTTCTTCAGTGTCTCTGGGTCAGAATCTTAGAATTCCCTCCCTAAGGGAATTGTAGATCCACTAATAGCACACTGACTGCAGTAATTCACAAAGGCAGCTCACCGCCACCTTCTCAAGGGCAACTAAGGATGGCAATAAATGCTGGCAAGCCAACAATGCCCACGTCCCACAAGTGAGTGAACTTTATTAAAAAAAAACACTTTTTCCTTTGAACAAACATTCACAATATTCTAATCCTCTGGCACCACTCTGTATCTCATGAGGATTGGAAGATGACTGCCTTCATTACTCTTGGGTACATTTTATCCAATCCTAGTGCATCATCAACTTTATGTACAGTCAGCCTATCCAAGACTACCTCAAATTTTAAAATATATTAAATATCTGAACTACCTTCTTTCACCATGACTTGGGCAGCAGCATCATCTTTGGTAAAGATAGGTGCAAAGTATTCACTCAGTTCTTCAGGTGTACCTCCCTTCTTTGTGTAAATACCTATTTTGGATTTATTAGTTGTCAGTCTCTTCTCATACACAATGTTTGCTTCACTCTAAATCCTCTGTGTTGAGCTTGATTATATTGGCCATTTGTTAACTAAAATATTGACTTTCAAGATTAGTCTTGAATTTGTCCCCTTTAAAGTGTCTTATGTTTGTTTTACTGTTAAGGACAAGGTGCAGTAGTTGACTTTATGAAAACACTTGTGTAATGTGAAAAACAGCACTTATCAATCTCTCATTTGAGAACGTGTCCAGTTTACACGATGCCTTGGGATAACTAAGCCTTCAATTTAGCCTCTGCAGTAATTCAATCCTGTGGGAAAGGAACTGTACTCATTAAAAGATAATCAGCAAAACGTTGAAAATTGGGAAGTCTCCATGTAGAGTAACAGACACAGTCAGGCCCGTCATTTTGTGCCATACTGTTGGATGTCTAGTACTTGTTCATGGCTGTGAAAATGATACTCATTTTCAGCTGTCATTTTAAGATCTTCACTGGTAACTCCTTTTGGGTCTCTACATGTTCTGCACTGAGTTTTTCCCCTCGCTTCAAGTATGAGTTTGGTTTATTGTTGCTCTGTCAAATCCGTGGTTGAGAATATGCTGTATGCAGCCGTCCCAATTACCTGCTCTCTGTCTACTTGCAATTTTAGTTTTTTTGGCATATGCCTCAAGTGAAGTGGGTGTGTGGAGAGGTTGAAATCAGTAACTCGCTACTGATAATATTTTTTTCTTGTTTCAGTTAAAGGCACTGGGTTTCCCTGAGGGACTTGTCATTCAAGCCTACTTCGCTTGTGAGAAGAATGAAAATCTCGCCGCAAACTTCCTTCTCCAGCAGAATTTTGATGATGAATGATTTTGTTTTCTCTATCCTTCCTCCGCTTCCCCTTCCCCCATCTCACCCTCCATTCTCCCACCCATCCTTCTATTCAGAACCCAACTCACTCCCTCTATCTGCAATGGGTGGTTAATGGTGAGGCCAGGCCTAGTGTGCATGACCTGGCGGTATCAGCATTGTGAAGTGCAGCATTGGAAAGCACATATTTAAACAAATCAGACACAGTATCCCTTTGGTCAGTCTATACTAGGTGATATATAACGGCTCATTACGACTAGTCAGTGTTGGTGGGTTGGGGAGGGTGAGTTTGGTGGGTGTCAGGGGCTGGTAGGGGCCTGTATTCACAAAAGTTTATGCAGTGTATGCGCCAAAAATTCCCTAACCCCTGAATTTTAGATAAAACACTTTTGCATTTGTGCCTTTTGTGAATATGGGCCTGGATTTGTGTGGAAGAGACTGAAGGTCAAGTGCTTCTGCAGCATAATGTTTCAAACTTGCCTACAATCAGACTTTTCAATAGATTCTCTTTTTTTTCTTATGTTTGTGTCAGGTGTGGGGGCGGGGATGGTAGTTGGGCAGATGGGCTGGTGGACAGAAATGTACAATCATTAAGCAGTAGACATTGCCATTCTGGAATATTGGTGACAAAACTATTGTGATGCCTGATAGGATATTGCCTGGTTTATGTATCTGCCAACTATTGGAAATGCAACCATACCCATCATAAGGCAGCAACATGTTTTTTAAAAATAAAAGTGCAAAATTTCCCACATTTGGAAACTGCTGTATTTAAAAAGCAACCTGTCTTGCATTGCTGTTTAGAAAGTGTGTGTTGCAGTCTGTATTTTTATTAAAAAAAAGAAGCACGGTATTAAACAGCAGCTTGCAATCACTGCAGGAATCTTTAGCTTGTCTGAGTAAGTAGCAGCAGATTAATTTTGTTAGAGCTCACTCTCAAATATTGCACGTAGCTGTTTCTTAAATGTTAAACTACTTGTGGAATCAATATTCTTAATAGCACTAACTGGCCCCAATTTAGAGCGTCAAATAGATAACTTACAAGCTTTTGACCAAGGGCAACACATCAAAATGATCCCATGGCAATAGGCATGGAAAGGCAGTCAGAACCGCCTACACAACACTGATGTATCCCACACACTATTGAATGCAGCAAATTCATGTTTAGTTCAATTTGGTGAGTATTGGATGGGGAACAAGAAAGTGCATAACTGTCTCCAAGATGGGGTATTGAAAATGATTACATACCTGTCCTGTTTGCAGAGTTAAGTAACATTTTTGAGGCGCACAAATTGACTTAATAGTTTTTAATGATGTGCTGAAGCACCCTTGTAAATTAGAATAAGGTTTCATTTCTGAATGGATAAGGAAGGAGGTTGGTTATAATTTGGTCAAGGGAATGATTTATATTTTCCTCAAGTCCCAGTGATGTTTGCTGTGATTTTTTTTTTGCTTTGCTTTTCTTGACTCAGGTGAGAGGCAATCAGTTACACTTTAAAGGATTGAAGTAATTTTTCTAACACTTATTCAGCAGAGCCTAAAGACATTATCATCAGGAAATGCTTTTGATTATTGAGGCACTGTAGAACTGGAAATTGGTTCTTTCCTGTAATAGTTTCCAGTTTGCAACTCAAAAACATAGCTTTGAGATGCTTCAAAAATAATTAAATTTATGTTTTTTTTGTTTCTTTGTGCTGAACCATGGCTCTTCTAATAGGCTGTTTTGAGCAGTTACTCCTGTGATTACTCCTCTACCTGGAACCCAATTGCTTGCAATTTTCCCTCTGAACTCAGCTGCATGTGAGCATTCATGATTGGAATCTTTCACGCCATTTCTTTCTGCAGAATTTTGAGGCACAGTTGAGCTGATTCAATTATGTTCAAATGATATTGGCTGAGGTGTACTTATGAGGTAAAATAATACTGTTGTGTCTCTCTTTGTAGGCAGATAGCTGAAACCTTGCTGTTTCACTGAAGTTACCTGACTGATGCCTTGGGAATCATAATTGAAACCCAGATTTCTTTTGATCACTGAAGTTAATTTTATTTTGTATATAATCCATCAAGCACTTCTTTTTTTAAAAAAAAGTGAATTGCTCAAGTTTAATCTTGACATCTTGAATTGTTCTCTGAATAGTCTGACAAGAAGTGATACTGTCTGTTGTTAAAAAGGAGGAAAGAAATTACTGCTTATGGGTTGTTGAGAAATACTTTCAAATGCAAGCTTTTGACAATAGTTTCCCATCATTGACAAATTTAAAATAGCAAAAACTTTTAATTTTTGCCAAGTGAATATTATGTGAGCATTTTTATTAAAGCCTTCTGCTATTTTATGGTTAGCCCTTCAAAGGAACTTGAAATAATTAATCAAAATATTTCTATTTCCAACAATGTGTAACTGTTCAGAATGTATACAGGATGCACTTTACTTTTCAAGGATATAAGCTAACTATAAGATCCCAAAAGCCTTCCAGTCTATTCTGATAGGTTAAATTACATTTAGCATCCAAACTATTTTCATCTAAATCCTTTTAATGCCAAGCAGATAATTCTCTATATTATTTAGAATCTGTCCACATTTGAGCTGAGCTTGATTGATCACTTCAACATTAGGTTAAGTAAGTTACGTTACTGCCTATCTAAGGCCTGAAACCACCCTGCCCTGAAATGAATCACTTTGAAGTTCCATTTCGTTGCATCCTTTCAAATTGAGTTATTGCATAATTAAGTCTGGAGAGTTGGTTTGTTTGGGGGCTAGTCAGCAGAATTATGAACTTTTATGACCAAAGAGTATGTCCAACCTAGAGTGTTGGAATAGCATTAGGAGTGAGGCAAGTAGTTATTATTAGGAACTCTTAATTGGACTCAGTCCTTAGTCCTTAGTTTAATGGGACATTAAAAACCCTCTTCTGCAGTTTTGCTGCTTAGGCATTAATGTAGAAGGAATTGGAAAGGGTCAACACTAAGTTGATTTTCCTTTTGGTTATTTTTCTGCTAGTTTTATTTTGCCTGCTCATGCTTTGGAGTAAGTGGGGGACTGATGTTGAATGTTAAAATACTGTTTGTAGTTCAGTTCCATTCCCAAAGCTGTGAGCCTTGGAGCAGTAAGTAATGGCTGCTTGTTATGACCTTCCCTGCCCCACCTTTCCAAAAATGCCATTGCCCATGGAAATGGAGCTAGGGACACTAAAGCAAAGCTCAGTTCTGTTCAGTTGAAAGCCCTTTCCAAGTTCCTCCATACATCAGTTCAAAATCAAAAGCTTGTTTCTGAAAGATAATTGGAAGTGTAGTTTATATTTAGTACTGGTGCTGTTTACCCGTCTCTTCTTTCTGGGCCTGCATCCCTGCTGTTCCCCCACCCACCTGTCCAGTAGTTTGATACAGGCCTTGTACCGGTCCGCTGTTGTTGAGGCATAAGGGCACATTGCTCTGTCTACTGCCATGTCTCATTCTCTTCCCAACTTTCCAGAGTTAATTTGTTTTAAAAAAAAAACTAATCTGTTGGAGAGCAGCACAGCCCATGACTTGAACAGGGTGCATTTCGTGCAAGTCTATTGCTAGTAGCCCTCTCCTGATGTGTTATTTCATTTATACTGTTTTGATTCTGAATTTAGACTTAATTCATTGGACCAGTACACAACCACAATTCACATTTTTACGTCAGTGATCTTTGCAATTGACCTCTTTAACTACA
Organism: Hemiscyllium ocellatum; assembly: GCF_020745735.1. Taxonomy (NCBI): domain Eukaryota; kingdom Metazoa; phylum Chordata; class Chondrichthyes; order Orectolobiformes; family Hemiscylliidae; genus Hemiscyllium; species Hemiscyllium ocellatum. The sequence continues at coordinate 46,839,984 of NC_083428.1, forward strand.
GCCTGTGACTCAATTTGCCCTTATTACTTTTAAATCAGAATTGTAAGCCCCAGTCTTGCATCAGGTACCTTTGACATTAGAGCTGATTTGCTGAATGTTCCTGGGATTCACAATGTTTGTGTTAACTACAATAAAGGCTTTTTACAAAGCTTTACTATAGTTTTGTTTTTTACTAACTACTCAACGTATATTCTATATTTTGACTTTCACACTTGATGTCTATTTTGATATAACTTGCACATGTTACCCAATGTTTATTTTCTGATTGTTTTTGATAATTGTTTGTTGATTTTTAAAACTTTCCCAATCTTCTGGTTTACTACTAAGTTTTGCTACATGGAAGGTTTTTGTCTTTCGAATTGATGCTGTCATTAACTTCCTTATATAATCTATAATTGGATTATCCCCATTCTTAAAAAAAAATTCTTACTGGGATATATTTTGAGTCATTGAAGAAAATACTTCAAGTCTACCATTGTTTGTCAGCTGCTAAACTCATTTCCCAGTCCATTTCAACTCTGCCTGCATTCCTTTACAAATACACTCCATGAACTTTAAGACATTTGTTTCCAACACAAGTTTCTCCCACTCAAACTGAATATTAAGTTTACCATATTATGGCCACTGTATCTTAGGGAATCTTGACTTTGAGGTCATCTCATTAAATCTGCCTCTTTACTTCAGATCAGATTCAAAATAGCCTGAACCTTGGAGCACCTGCCTACAAAACCAACTTATCGTCCATGGAATCCAGAAATCCTGCTCCCTGAAAGTCTCAATCACATCCTGAAACAATCCTGTGACTACAGCCATGTTGCCTTCCTTAGCATCTGCCTGTGAAACCAATTTATCCTCCATGGGCTCCAGAAATATGTTGAAGACACCACCCACGCCCTCCTACATGACTTCCAATTCCCTGGCCCCCAATACCTCACCTTCACCATCGATATCCAATCCCTGTACACCTGTATCCCCCATGAGGAAGGTCTCAAAGCCCTTTTGTTTCTTCCTCTCCCACTGACCCACTCTGTCCCACTCCACTGACACTCATTTGATTGTCAGAACTGATCATCACCCTTAACAACTTATCCCTTCAATCCTTCCACTTCCTACAAACCAGAGGGGTGGCTATGGGTCCTAGCTATGTCCCTTTTTGTAGGATACATGGAACAGTGCCTCTTTGACAGTCTCTCACTGGCATCATCCACCATTTTTTCTCCATTGCATGGATGACTGTATCGGCGCTGCCTTATACTCCCGCAAGTAGCTTGAACACTTCATTCACTACACCAACAACTTCAACCCTGACCTCAAGTTCATCTGGACCATCTCCAACATCTCCCTCCCCTTCCTGGGCCTCTATCTCCGGTGACTGGCTTCACATTGACATCTACCTCAAACCCATCAACTCCTACAGTTTTCTTGACTACACCTCCTCCCAACTGCTTCCTGTAAAAATGGGATCCCTTACTCCCAACTCCTCCACCTCCACCATATCTGCTCCCCAGATGAGCAGTTCCACTCCAAGACATCCCAGATATCCTCTTACTTCAAGGACCGTAACTTCCCCTCCATTGTCATCAACAATGACCTCAATTGTATCTCCTCTATCTTCTGCACCTCTGTCCTTGAACTGTGCCCCCCCCCCGCCCCAATTCGCAGCTCCTTGGATGCTGCCTGAACTGCTGTCCTCTTCCAGCACCACTGATCCAGAATCTGGTTTCCAGCATCTGCAGTCATTGTTTTTTTACCTCTTTTTAATGATAGAGTTGAGAGATTCTAATAGGAAACAGTGGTGACATTACTGCAAAAATTGCTTGAAGACAAAAATCATGCCCAAAGTAAAAGGGAACAAAGGCCCTTGTGGATAAATGAGTCTTGACAAAGAAATAATGCTGGAGAAATTAATGGAACTAAAAGTTGACTAAATGACTGGTTAAGTACATTTGCAAAAAGGTGGACTATAATAAGTGACAGTGTTCAACTTTGATAAGAAAAATAGAAAACAGTATGTTTTCAAATGGTGCAAGATTAGGAAACATTATTCAATGGGTTCTGGTTTTCCTTGTACACCAGCCCCGGGAGGTTAATACACAACAAACAAACAACATGTTGGACTCTATTTCAAGGGGATTGAAGCACAAGAGAAAAGGAAGTCTGACTGCAGCTGTACATGGTCATGGTGAGGTTGCATATGGAATATTGTGAACGGGTCTGATCTCCTTTCTGAAGAGCAAGGGCAATGTGGCATCACTACACTGATTTCTGAAATAAGGAGATTACCCTACGAGTACAGGTTGAGTAGATTGAGCCTACATTTCCCTGCAATTTTTAAGATTTTTTTTCCTGATACTTCCATGGAATGCATGCCCATTTCTGCCCCTGTATAATTGCTGTTGGGGATGCTGGTGAGCTGCTTCCTACAGGTTGGTCGCCGAGTCACATAATCATCCTGCACTGAAACTGTTCATTTACTATCCTTCGGTGAAGAATTTTCTTTCTAACTACCATTAATTATTTACTGCACTTAGGCTACAGTGATTCACAAAGATAGCTCACCACACTACCTTCACCACAGTGAATAAGGATGAGTAGCAAATGTGGTCTTGCCTGTGGTGCTCACAGCCTGTGAACCAGTTGAATAAAAAGTAATGGAACCAGCAACTAAATTTCAGAAGAACAGTCAGCAGTGATGTACTAGAGGGTTTAGGGTGAGAAGAGAAAGAGATAAAAAGAACCTAAGGGGCAACGTTTTCACGCAGAGGGTGGTGTGTGTATGGAATGAGCTGCCAGAGGAAGTGGTGGAGGCTGGTATAAATACAGCATGTAAATGGCATTTGAATGAATATATGAATAGGAATGGTTCAGAGGGATATGGACCAAATTCTCGCAAATGGGGCTAGATTAGATTATGATATGTACTCAGCATGGACAATTAGACCAAGGGGTCTTTTTCCATGCTGTAAATTTCTATGACTCTATGTAAATCTAATTCAAAACAAAGGGCTTTCGTTGCTGGTATTGTCCCTTACTTGGATATTGGAATGTGCAGTAAAATTTCAAACTTGTCTATAACACCAAACTTTGAGGAGTGGCCAGCAGCGAGGATAATATCAATGTTAAGCAACAGGATGTGGATGTATGATCAGAATGGACAGACAAGGACTGATGAAATGTAATGTAGAGAAATATAAAGTGATACATGTTATTAGAGAAGATAAGAGGAGACAATATTAATATATATTGTTATGCAGGTGTAAAGGGTACTGTACTTTTAAGCGAGTTAAGGATTTAGCAAGCATATAGTGCTGGTGAATTTACAATGTAACATTTAGTCCAGCAACTAGTAGTACCTGGATTGCTATGAGACAAAACCAAATTTAAATTCGGCCAATCGGTTTAAAATATGCCCGAAGATACCAAACTCTTGTCAAGTTTGAATTTGGTATTTTGACAATATTAAAACCAATGATGGTCCAATGCTTTGAGGTATAAGATTGGGGAAAATTGAACAGTTGGGGGAGAACTGCCAAGCCACCAACATCTGCAGACTGCCTGGAGAATAGCTCTCTTAAAGGTACCTTTATCTGTGAACGATCTGTGAAATGGAGACCCGAAGAAGACTGAGGAAGATACAAAGAGAAGATTCGACAGCTGGCTGGTTTTGAAATTTGTATTTTTCGGTAAATCTTAATCGGGTGTTTTATCAGACCAGAGTTCTGGATGTGAAAGTAAAAGGTAGGTTAGAGAAAGGAGTTGTAAATAGTTGTTACTTAATTATTCTCTGTTAGACTTTTGAAAAATAAAGTTATTCATTTTTACTTTAAATAGTGACCTTTGGAATAATTCTTGGCCTCCTGAATTTTCACAGATTACCGCACAGGGGAAATCTTGTCTGTGTTGCTAGTTTAAATTCTCGGTTTTGGGGGTGGTGGTGTACCCCGTGTCGTAACAATTTGGGATTTTTCCTATTGAAATTTGAACTGGTTTGAATAGATTTAGGGGTATAAAAGTCCCAGCAGATTTAGACACTAGCAGGTTAGTGTCATAGACCTTTTAAATAAAACGTAGGTGAACCATTTTGTTTAAGTTCACTGATGTGAGAGAAACAGCTCTTAAAATTGCTAAAGACATTCTGGGATTTAAAGATGATTCTTAAATTTGCCCAGAAAGTTAAGAAGGAAAGAAAATGTCCATACTTTTAGAATTAGCAAAGAAATTAGATTTGGGTTTAACCAAGGGCAAAAGTAAAACTGAAATTGTAAGGGGATTACTCAAATGCTTAGACGTGTCAGAGAAACAGACAGGAGCAGTAGAGGTAAAAAAAACCTTAAATTACAATTGAGTAAAGTGGAGTTAGAAGATAAACAAAGAGAGAAGGGGAAAGAGAGAGAGAGAATTTGAACTTGAGAAGTTGGGACTTAGTCAGCAAAGTCAAGTTAACAGGATGGAGATTAAACGAGGAGGTAGTGACATATACAAATATGTCAAAACTCAGCCATGTTTTGATGAGAAAGATGTTGAAACTTTCTTTATTTCATTTGAAAAATTGGCTATGCAGATAGAGTAGTCTGAGGATTTATGGGTATTGCTAGTTCAGACTAAACTGGTAGGCAGAGCCAGTGAGGTATTTGCTGCAATGTCAGATGAGGGGTCAAGAGATTATGCAGAGGTTAAAAAGGTTATTTTGAGTGCTTGTGAATTGGTACCAGAAGCATAAAGACAGCAGTTCAGAAACATAAACAAGGAGCTAAGTCAGACTTATGTTGAGTTTGAAAGATTTAAACACACTCATTTTGATAGGTAGATGCATGCTTTAAAAATGGATAAGACCTTCGAGGTTCTACGAAAGATTATTCTGCTGGAAGAGTTTAAAAACTCACTTCCAGAGATGGTAAGAATTCATGTGGTGGAACAGAACATTCGGGAAGTAGGAAGGGCAGCAGAATGTGCAGATGAGTATATGTTGGTGCATAAGACAAGCTTCCAGCTAGACTTTTGTCCTGTGAGGGGTAGAAGTTGGGAGAAGGGGAGATCCTACACTACAAAACCAAGAGTAGAGAACACTGGTAAGATTTTACCACAGGATAAAAAAGAAGCCCAAGAGTATAGAAAGGAGGTAAAAGGCCTCAGGTTTTTCCACTGTAGTAAATGGGACATGTAAAGATACTGTGCTGGTCATTAAACAAAGGCACTGTGGGAAAAGATGTGGTAAAAGAAGCTAAGCCAGTGGCATTAGTGAAGGTAGTAAAGGAGATCCCAAGAAGAGCAAAGGAGCTGCAAGAGAGTGCACAGCCTAGGCAGGGGCTGGGTATGGAGTTAGTGCCTGATCTCTATTAAGATTTGTCACTGGGTAAAGTTTACTCAGCAAGAAGAGGGAGAGGGGGACAAGAAATTATAGTTTTGAGAGATACAGGATCTAACCAGTTGCTGATAGTAAGAGATGAGCGAATATGCACTTTTTCTGATCTGTTACCTGAGAGTGTGGTCATTTGTGGGATAGATGGACAGAAATTTAGCATTCCTCTATGTAAGATCATGTTGGAGTGCCAACTCAAGACTGGGGAAGTTACAATAGGTGTGATTGACAGAGTGTCAGTTCCAGGAATACAGTTTGTTGTTGGGAATGATTCTGCAGAATCCAAGGTGGGAGTGATACCCCTTGATCTGGAGAAGCCTAAGGAAGATCAGGGAATTGAGCAGTTAAAACAGAAATATCCTGGTATTTTCCCAGACTGTGTAGTAACCAGATCCTACTGTCATAAGTCACAGCACGAATCGAAAACAAAAGAGAGAGATGAAGGAGTTAAGGTTCAGTTAATGGATGCTCTGTTTGACATAATGGTGCAGGAGAAACCTAACAGGCAGAGGGTCAGACAGAAGTGTTTAGTCCTGAAAGGCTAAGGGGCTTGCAACAGCAAGACAAGACGATCAAAGATATATATGTGGATGTGTACTCCGAAAAGGAGGAAGAGAATATTTCTGAGGGTTATTATCTGAAAGATAAAATCCTAAGACAGAAATGGAGACCACAGCAGGTTAGTACAGAGGAGAAATGGGCCGAAGTGCACCAGATTGTGTTGCTTGTAGCATACAGACAGGAAGGGTTTTGGGTAGCACATGAAGTACATGTAGAACGTGTAACTGTCCTTCAGGTAGTTCATGTACTATCTGTACTTCGGGGTATGAAAGACCCAGGCTAAGGTATAAAAACATTTTTATTGGCCTGGAATGCACAAGGATGTGGTTAACTTTAACCATATGTGTCATACATGTAAATGGTAGGTAAGCCTCAGGCGGTAAGAAAACCAGCCCCTTTATTGCCAATTCCCACACTTGAAGAACCTTTCACCCAGGTTATAATTGATTGTGTAGGTCCCCTCCTGAGCACTAAAAGTGGGAACCAATCCTTGTTTTGTTTTGTAAATATTTTAAAGTTTTTTTAATAAAATTACAAAATCACTACAAAATAATGTGACAACTTTATAATATAATGACAATAACAGGAAACTATTACTCTACTCCACAAATTGCTGAAACGAGAGAGAAAAAACCCTACAATAAATAACTAAAGGAGAAATAATAAATAAACAAAATAAAATTAAACCACATTATACCAAGGTAACTTAAATTATATTCAATTAAGTTACTACACTCAGCGCAATCCAACCGAAGCTGCCCACCACTGGGAGCATTAGTGAGCAAACCCAAATTTATTCAGGATTCCATCTCCCCCCTGCCCCCACTCCATCCCCAAGGGCCCCTGGACTGCCAGACATAGCCCTCATGACAACACAAAGGCCCTGATCAATATAGCCAACAAGTCTGCATCAATATAATTCAGAAAGAGTTGTTATGTTCTATGAGTGCCAGACTCATAAGGAGGTCCAGGGGGATATGTTCATAACTAATCTATGCCAGCCTGGTATTCTCCAACACCCAGCTCATCAGAATATACTTCCTCGCACAAAATGAAAGAATATTAAACAATTTCTTCCTATGCGCTTTGAAAGAGGGGAGATTTGGAAGATCCTAGAGGAGGTACACCAGATCCAGCTTAACCTCTGTTCCCAAAACCTCTTCCAAAATGGTGACCATAGCATCCCAATACCTTCGAAGCTTGGGGTATGACCACGAGCATCAGGTAAGAATACCAACATCCATTTTACACTTGGAGCACATTGGGGATACTCTTGTCTTGAATTTCGCAAGCCTTTCAGTGCCAAGTAAGCCCTGTGGAGTATCTTAAGTTGGATAGCCCCTAACCTGAAAGTAACGAAAGAGATCTTTCCTAGGTAGCTCAAATTTCTGACTCAGCTACTCGAAAGACATCATGACCTTCCTGTCAAGTAAATCTCCCAAACAGGAAATTGCTCTCAGCTCCCAGAACTTAAAGCCAGAGTCCATCAACTATGGCTGGAATCTCAACATTACCAGTATGGGTGTGAAAGGGGAAGTTTTTTTTGTAGGTTGCCCTCACCTTGTCACATCATTCTCCATGCTTTAACTGTGCTAAGGACAATCGGGTTTCTGCAGTGGTCCATAACAGTCCTCGTTTTGTCCATAAACAATAAATTGATGAGGGGGAATTTTGCCTGGAAGGCCTCAATGTCCAACCAGATTGATCATAGGTCCTGGCAGGCCCAGTCAGCCACATAGGATAGAACATAGAACAATACAGCGGAGAACAGGCCCTTCGGCCCTCAATGTTGCGCTGACCTGTGAACTATTCTTAGCTCGATCCCCTACACTATCCCATCATCATCCATGTGCTTATCCAAGGATTGTTTAAATCTCCCTAATGTGACTGAGTTAATTACATTAGCAGGCAGGGCATTCCATGCCCTTACCACTCTGAGTAAAACCTTGCCTCTGGCATCTCCCTTAAATCTATCACCACTCAATTTGTAGATATGTCCCCTCATACAAGCTGACATCATCATCCTATGAAAAAAGACGTTCACTGTCTACCCTAACAAATCCTCTGATCATCTTGTACGTCTCAATCAAATCCCCTCTTAGCCGCCTTCTTTCCAATGAAAACAGTCTCTCAGCCTTTCCTCATAAGACCTTCCCTCCAGACCAGGCAACATCCTGATAAATCTCCTCTGCACCTTTTCCAATGCTTCCACATCCTTCCCAAAATATGGCAACCAGAACTGTACACAATATTCCAAGTGCGACCGCACTAGCGTTTTGTATAGTTGCAGCATGATATTGTATTTCCGGAACTCAATCCCTCTACCAATGAAAGCTAACACACCGTATGCCTTCTTAACAGCACTACTAATTTGGGTGGCAACTTTCAAGGATCTATGTACATGGACTCCAAGATCCCTCTGTACATCCATACTACCAAGAATCTTTCCATTGATCCAATTCTCTGAATTCCGGTTATTCTTCCCAAAGTGAATCACCTCACATTTCGCTGCATTGAGCTCTATTTGCCACCTCTCAGCCCAATTCTGCAGTTTATCCAAATCCCCCTGTAACCTGGAACATTCTTCCAAACTGTCCACTACTCCACCGACTTTATTGTTATCTGCAAATTTACTAATCCATCCACCTATGCCTTGGTCTAAGTCATTTATAAAAATGACAAAAAGCAGTGGTCCCAAAACAGATCCATGTGGCACACCACTAGTAACCGGACTCCAGGCTGAATATCTTCCATCAACCACTACTCGCTGCCTAGTTTCTAATCCAAACTGCTAAATCACCCCCAATCCCATGCCTCTGCATTTCTCCAACAGCCTACCATGTGGAACCTTATCAAAGACTTTACTGATGTCCATGTATACCACATCAACTGCCCTACCCTCATCTATATGCTTGGTCACCTTCTCAAAATACACAATGAGGTTTGTGAGACACGACCTGTCCTTGATGAAACCATGTTGACTATCTGAAATCAAATTGTTGCTCGCTAGATGATTATAAATCTTATCTCTTTTAATCCTTTCCAAAACCTTTCCTACAACAGAAGTAAGGCTCACTGGTCATTAATTACCTGGGTCATCTCTACTGGTAAAAAGTGAGGTCTGCAGATGCTGGAGATCAGAGCTGAAAATGTGTTGCTGGTTAAAGCACAGCAGGTTAGGCAGCATCCAAGGAACAGGAAATTCGACGTTTCGGGCCGTCGAATTTCCTGTTCCTTGGATGCTGCCTAACCTGCTGTGCTTTAACCAGCAACACATTTTCAGCTCATCTCTACTGCCCTTCTTGAACAAGGGCACAACATACCAGTGGAGTGCCACAAGGATCAGTGCTGGGCCCTCCACTTTTTGTCATTTACATAAATGTTTTGGATGCGAGCATACGAGGTACAGTTAGTAAGTTTGCAGATGACACCAAAATTGGAGGTGTAGTGGACAGTGAAGAGGGTTATGTCAGATTACAATAGGATCTGGACCAGATGGGCCAATGGGCTGAGAAGTGGCAGATGGAGTTTAAGTCAGATAAACACGGGAAAGCAAATCTTAGTGGACTTATACACCTCGTGGTAAGGTCTTAGGGAGTGTTGCTGAACAAAGATACCTTGGAGTGCAGGTTCATAGCTCCTTGAAAGTAGAGTCGCAGGTAGATAAGATAGTGAAGAAACCGTTTGGTATGCTTTCCTTTATTGGTCAAAGTATTGAGTACAGGAGTTGAGAGGTCATGTTGCTGCTGTACAGAACATTGGTTAGGCCGCTGTTGGAATACTGCATGCAATTATGGTCTCCTTCCTATCGGAAAGATGTTGTGAAACTTGAAAGGGTTCAGAAAAGATTTACAAGGATGTTGCCAGGGTTGGAGGATTTGAGCAATAGGGAGAGGCTGAACAGGCTGGGGCTTTTTTTCCTCCTGGATTGCGGAGGCTGAGGGGTGACGTTGTCGAGGTTTACAAAATTATGAGGGGCATGGATAGGATAAATAGACAAAATCTTTTCCCTGGGGTCGGGGAGTCCAGAACTAGAGGGCATAGGTTTAGGGTGAGAGGAGAAAGATATAAAAGAGACCTAAGGAGGAATGTTTTCACGCAGAGGGTGGTACGTGTATGGAATGAGCTGCCAGAGGATGTGGTGGAAGCTGGTACAGTTGCAACATTGAAGAGGCATTTGGATGGGTATATGAATAGGAAGGGTTTGGAGGGATATGGGCTTGGTGCTGGCAGGTGGGACTAGATTGGGTTGGGATATCTGGTTGGCATGAACGGGTTGGACCGAAGGGTCTGTTTTCATGCTGTACATCTCTATGACGCTATGACTGTATTTGCAATCCTCCAGTCCTCTGGTACCAAGCCTGTAGACAATGATGACTCAAATATCAAAGCCAAAGACTCTGCTATCTCCTCCCTAGTTTCCCACAGAATGCTCAGATAAATCCCATCCGGCCCAGGGGACTTGTCTACTTTCACTCCTCCTAGAATTGATAACACCTGTTCGTAACTAACCTCGATCCTTTCTAGTCTAATATCTCATATCTCATTCTTCTCTCCTACAATATTCTCCTTTTCCTGAGTGAAAACCAATGAGAAATGTTCGTTTAGCACCTTTCCAATCTCCACAGGGTCCACATTCAACTTCCCACTTCTATCTTTGACTGGCCCTATTCCTACCCTAATTATCCTTTTATTCCTCACATCCTTTTATTCCTTACATACCTATAGAAAGCTTTAGGGTTCTCCTTTATTCTATTTGCTAAAGACTGCTCGTGGCTTCTCTTTGCTCTTCTTAACTCTCTCTTTAAATCCTTCCCAACTGATCCGTATCTCTCCATCACCTCATCTGAACCATCTTGTCTCATCAACAAATAAACCTCCTTCTTCCGCTTAACATGAGATGCACTTTCTGTTGTAAACCACGGTTCCGTTACCTTATCACTTCCCCTCTGCCTGACAGGGACATACCTACCAAGGACACGCAATATCTGTTCCTTAAACCAGCTCCACATTTTGATTGCCTGCATCCCTTGCATTTTCTACCCCATTCTATGCATCCTAATTCTTGCCTAATCACATTATAATTGCCCTTGCCCCATTGATAACTCTTGACCTGTGGCACGTACCTATCCCTTTCCATCGCTAAACTAAACATAACTGAATTATGGTCACTTGCTCCAAAGTGCTCACCTACCACTAAATCAAACACCTGGCCTGGTTCGTTACCAAGTACCAGATCCAGTGTGGCCTCACCTCTTGTCAGTCCTTCGACATACTGGGTCAGGAAACCCTCCTGCACACATTGGACAAAAGCTGATCCATCCAAAGTACTAGATTTATAGCATTTCCAGTCAATATTGGGGATGTTAAAGTCCCCGATAATGATCACACTGTTCCTTTCACTCTTACCCAGAATCATTTTGCCAATCCTGTCCTCTACCTCCTTGGAACTCTGTGGAGGCTGAGAAAAATCTCACAGCAGTGTAATCTCTCTACTCCTGTTTCTAACCTCAGCCCACACTACCTCAGTAGACGAGTCCTTGTCAAAAGTTCTTTCAGCCACCATTATACTATCCTTGACTAACAAGGCCACATCTCCCCCTCTTTTACCGCCTTGCCTGTTCTTAATGAAAGATCTAAACCTGCAACCTGCAACATCCATTCCTCACCCTGTTCTATCCATGTCTCCGAAATGGCCACAAATTGCAGTCCCAGGTATCTATCCATGCTGCAAACTCACCTATCTTATTTCGGATACTCCTGGCATTGAAGTAGACACATTTCAAACCAGCTTGCTGTCTACCAGCATATTCCTGTGACTGTGAAATCCTGTCCATGTCCTCCCTACTCTCATCCTCCTGTGCACTGCAACTTCACCTCAGGTTCCCATACCCCTGCTGAGCTAGTTTAAACTCACCCGGGCAAGCAACTCAATTGATATTTCTTAAAGTCTGGGAAATCCAAACCTTGCTTCCCCTGTGGGAGATGCAATTTATCCAAGCTTAATAAGAGGCCACCTATGGCGCCAGATAAAAAATTTGAGCTAACTGTTAAGCCTCCATAGTGCCTGCCTGGGCAGCATCAAAGGGAGCATTCGCGTGGGATATAATAAATGAGGAAGAACATTCATTTTAACCAGAGCTATTCTACCCAACCAGGCTATCAGAAGATCCTCCCAGTGTTGAAGGTGTTGCCTTATCTTCTCTAGCAACTGCACAAAGTTAGCTATTGATCGAAGGCTGGGGTGATAAAAATGCTTAAATACAGGAAATTTCCCTGAGACCATCTGAAAGGGAAACGAGTTCCATCCCCAAGATCAGATATACTAGTAAGGGCACCACTCCCCCCACCCCCCACCCCCACAGGCATGGCTCTGACTTCATGAAATTCATTTTATTCCCTGAGAACAAACCGAATAGATGAATCACTTGTATTAAACAGGACACAGATGCCATTGGATCAGTTAAGAAAAGAAAGATGTCATCTGCGTAGAGGGTAATTTCATGCCTGCCTGATTCTACCTCTGAAGCAATTATATTGGGATCCCTCCAGATGGTCTCCACCAGTGGCTCAATCCCCACTGTAAATAATAGTGCTGAGGGAGGGCACCCTTGTCGACAGCTTCTGCTGACTCTAAAATTATCTGACCGTACACCATTAGTGAGAATAGCTGCCTTCAGGTCACTATGTGACACTGCAACCCACCTGGCAAAGAACCCTCCAAGGCCAAACCGCTCCAGGACATAAAAGAGGTACGGCCACTCCACCCGGTCAAAAGCTTTGTCTGCATCCAGGGAGACTACCAAACCTGGAATCGATCTATGGTGGCATACTTGGACCATATTTAATATTCTTCTGCTATTATTGGTAGACCTTGGACCCTTGAGAAAACCTGTCTGGTCCTCCTTTATATTGAAAGGCAATACCCTCTGTAGCCTTAATGCCAGTATTCTCGACAGAATTTTAAAATCCATGTTCAGTTACGATATGGGCCTGTAGGAAGTGCAATCCTCTGGGGCATTTCTTTTCTCAAAAATAAGAGAAATATTTGCTTCTCTCAGAGAGGATGGGAGGCAGTCCTGACTGCATGACTAATTGTACATATCCAAGAGTGGCCTGGCCAGCATGTCTATAAACTCCTTATAAAACTCACTTTGAAATCCATCTGGACCAGGCACTTTACCACTCTGGAGCAGCCTCCTGTATTTCCTGAATTGTCATGGGGCATTCAGAAAGGACGCCTGTTTTAAAGTTACACCCGGAAAGTCCAGGGTCTTAAAAAAGGATTCCAACTTCATTAATCTGTCCTCACAGCCCTCCGAACGGTACAGTTTAGAGTAAAACTTCCTAAATGTTGCATTAATCATTTTGGCATTGCAAGTAAGAGAATCAGCATCCTCTCTGATGGATGTAATAGATTGGGGGGCATTCTTCTTTCTGGCCAAGTACACTAGTTATCTACCGGGTTTATCATCATACTCAACCTCTGTTTCACAAAAGACACTTCCCCCTTTGCTGTTTGGGTGAGTGCAGCATTCAAAGTAGCTCTAAGGGCTGTAATCCACTGCAATTTGGTTACAGATGGTCTGTCAAAGTATGCTAGCTCAGCAGCGAGCCTTCCAGGTCACCGAGTAAAATATCCCAAAAGATTTTAAATTGTCGTGAAAAGTACTCAATAAACTCACTATCTTTCAGGAGGAAGGGGTCCATACACCAGTGCCAGGAGACCATTCTGCCATCACTGGCCTTGACCTCCACATCCACTGCTGTGTGATCAGAAATGGCTATGTTCCCTATTCTGCAAGGCAGCACTGAATTCAAAAAGGTTGATGGGACAAAAAAACATGCCAGTTCTAGTATAGCACTTTAAATGGATTAGAAAAAAAATTAAAATCCCTACCTTCGGGGTGAAGACACCTCCACATGTCCACCAACCCCAGCTCCCTGTTCAGGTCCACCACCAACTGGCTGGATTATGGGGACATACCCACAAGAGACCTAGGCATCCTGTCCACTTTCAGGTCAATAATACAATTAAAGTCTCCCCCTATAATTGTATGGCGTGCTACAAGTGCCATCAACCTGGAGAGCGCATCCGTTAAAAATTTGAAGGGGTGTGCCGGGGGGCAGTATACATTCAAAATTCCATATTCTTCTCCATGTATTAAGGCTTTAAGAATTATAAATTGCCCACAGTCATCCTTGATTTGGCCTAACATTTGAAATGGAAGGTTCTTCCAGATGAGAACAGCAACTCCTCTACTTTTTGAATTAAAGGATGAGGAAAACACCCGGCTGAACCCTCTCCATTGCAACTTCACATGCTCTTTATTGCTACAGCATGTTTCTTGCAGCAAGGCTACATCGACCCTCTCTTTTCTAAGGCTTGACAGAATCTTTTTTCTCTTAATTGGTGAATGACTCCCCTTAACATTCCAGGTGCACCATTTAAATGAATGGCTAGCCATGATTGTCCGAAACAGACCATGAGCCCCCAGGAGGAAGAACCCTAATCATAGTGCGCTGAGTGAAAACCATAAACTGTTTGTATAAATTTAAAAATACTTCCAAAACTGCCAAATCAAAACTTCTAACAGCTACTTCTACAACATACCAACATATAACACAAATGAAAGGAGACTTTCCCCTTAATGGGTGCTCATACCACCCATTATCCCCTCCACGACTCCTTCTAGCTGAAACCATGACCCATCCCCAGACATCATGAAGTAAGGAAAAAATACAAACATCTTATAACAGGAAATTTAAAAGTGGGCACTCAACCTGCTCCCTACATACTGTAACCCTCAGCACTCCTGGTGGAACAAAAATACATATCCTCTCCCTGCTTTTTCCAAATGCATCCCAACCTCCCCAATCCCACACCAGGAAAGAAGAACAGAATGAAATAATAAGAAAAAAACACAGGGAAACAAAGGATGAAAGGAAGGAAGAGAGAAGGGAGAGGTGAGAGAAAAGGAAGAGAAAAGGAAACAATTATTAAATTGATATATATTAAAAAAACAAGACCGCTCCCCCCCGACAACCAGGAAAACCAGGCAAATTACAGAGGAAAAACAAAATAAACATAATTGTCCATATTATTCACACCAGTCAGTCTATTATAAAGCATCCAAGATGTCCTTTGTCTTTTCCGATGAGTCAAAATTGAACACAGACCCTCCATGGCTAAAAGATAATACAGCTGGATATCTAACGGAAAACTGGATTATCAAGTCCCTCAGCCTCCTTTTTACCTCATCAAAGGCCTTCCTCTTATGAATCACGATCAGAGAGAAGTCTTGGAAAAGCATAATTTGTGATCCTTTGTACATCAGAGCATGTGGATCCTTCCCCAGTGCTCTCGAGGCTTCCAGCATCATTTGCTTATCTCAATAGTGCTGAGTCACATTAGGACCAGGCGGGGGCGCTGGTCCAACCCGGGCCTACGCACTGCGACCCGGTGGGCCTGCTCGACCCCCACCCGGCCCAACCCGACTTCCAGCTTCAAAAACTGTGGGAGTCATTGCTCCAAGAAGCTGACCAACTGACCTCCCTCTTCCCAGTCCGGAAGAGTACCAGACGGATGTTCTTCCAACAACCTCGATTTTTGAGGTCATTAACTTGCTCCCCTAAGGCCTGTACCCGCTGTTCCAAGGCCTGGACCTGACCCGCCGAAGATTTCGTGGCAGTTTTGGAGGCTGCGCCCCATTGCTCCGCCTCCCCAAAATGCTGCCCGAGACACTGGATCTCCTGGTCATGCTTCTGTAACATGAGTGAGACTGATTCAAGCTGAAAATGTGTTGCTGGAAAAGCGCAGCAGGTCAGGCAGCATCCGAGGAACAGGAAATTCGATGTTTCGGGTATAAGCCCTTCATCAGGAATTGAGACTGATTCGAGCCTAGTCTGGGTCTCCTCCATCGAAGAATCAATCTTTTCTCGGAGTTTCACAAACTCCAAGATCAGGCTCAGCTCTATAGATAAGTCCCTTGGCGGAGACTGACGCTGCCGCTATGGGCCTGTCCGTTGGTGCAGTGGGGGGTGTCCTGTTTATTGCGATCCTCATGTTACCTTCCCTTTGGTCATTTTCTTAATAATTTTAAACTAACACAGGACAGTTCTAGGGGTCAAAAAATACTGCAATAGGTAATAAAGACAGGGTGAGTGCCCCACTTTGTCTGGGTTCTGGTGCCGATCTCAACAGGGCAGACCTACTGTGTTGCCACCATCTTGAATCCCTCCCGGGAACCAGTATTTGTTAACCATAATGGATGTGTCTACCAGATTTCCGGAGGCAATTCCATTACGGAGTATCGAGACAAAAGGGTAGTAGAGGATTAGCTTTCTTCACATGGTATGGGGTACCCAGAGAGACTCAGTTGGCCCAAGGGTCAAATTTTACTGCTAGACTGTTTAAGGAGGTTATAGATAGTTTAGGTATACAACACTTTTAATCCAGGGTGTATCATCCTGAATCCCAGAGAGCTTTAGAAAGGTGACATCAGACCTTGAAGATCATGTTGAGGGCATACTGTCAGGATTACCAGAATGATTGGTATTAAGATATCCCATTCATATTGTTTGCCATTAGAGATGCCTCAAACGAATCTACTCAGTTTACTCCCTTTGAGTTAATATTCAGTCATGAAGTGAGAAGCCCTTTGAAATTAATTAAAGAAAAATTGAAAGGACCAAAGTTGGAGATCTCACACTTAGATTATGCATCAGAGGTGAGGGAGAGACTCTAAATCAATTTGGTGAGTTAGCTAAACACCAGCTAAAGAGGCCAGAAAATATAATGAAGCAGGTAGCAGATAAGAGCTCTGAGACTCGGATGTTTTCCCGAGGAGATGATGTGTTAGTACTGTTACCAGTGATAGGAGATCCCTTCAAAGCCAGGTTTAGTGGTCCCGATCAAATTGAGAAAAGATTGAGTCAGGTGAACTATCTAGTAAAAATGTCAGATAGCAAAAAAAGGCTTCAGGTATGTCATGTGAACATATTGAGACCATATTATACTAGAGAGAAAGAACTGGAGAAACAAGTGTTAGTTACTGCCCCGCAGAGTGAGGAATCAAATCCAGATGATGTGGATTTTGATGTTCCTCAAAATGGATTAAAAATGAAGGAGTTCTTGAGGAGTGGAATAGGTTAGTAAGCTATCTGCCTCATGAGCATGGAAAGATTTGCTACTGCAGTATAAGGACATATGTAAGACTCAGATGGGGAGGACTAATGCTATTGTACGTGAAATAAACAAAGGGAATACCGCTCTAATAAAACAACACCCCTATCAGCTTGATCCTTTCAAAGCCAGACAGGTCCAGATGGAGGTGGAGGCCATGTTCAATGAGGACATCATCAAACCAAGCCAGAGCAAATGGAGTTCGCCGATGGGTCTTAGTTCCCAAACCAGACGGGACTCAACGATTCTGTGTGGATTATCAGAAGATCAACGTTGTTACAAAATCGGACTCATATCCAATTCCTAGATTGGAGGACTGTATCAAGAAAGTTGGACAAGCCAGTTACAACACCAAGTTGGACTGGTGATTGAAATGCCAGTTGGTTACTTTTCAAAGAAATTCAATATCCACCAGAGGAAATACTCCATGATTGAAAAGGAACTATTGAGTTTGGTACAATATTTTAATGTGTATGTGTGCTGCGTAGTTACTGACAGGTACCTTTATCAGAATTGGCGAAAGAAATTTCTGCATTTGTAACCCCAAATGGGCTATATCAATTTAAAGGGATGCCCTTTGGATTGAAGAATGCACTCGCCACATTCTGAAGACTCATGAACAGAGTTGTGGCTGGGTTAATAAACTGCGCAGACTATTTGGACGATGTAGTGGTGTTTAGTAAGTCCTGGAAAGATCACATGGTACAGTTGGCAGAGCTCTTTGAACAATTACGAGAAGCAAAACTGGTAATAAACTTAAACAAAACTGAATTTGCGAAAGCAGAGGTGACGTGTTTGGGACATAACATCGCTCAAGAAAGGTTGACCCCATGAAACGCAAAGACAAAGGCCATCGAAAAATTTCCATGACCAACCTCAAAGAAAGAGGTACTTCAATTTTTTGGGACTCAGCAGATTCTATCTGAAGTTTGTTCCAAATGTCAGCAGTGTAGTGGCACCGTTAACCGATTTGCTGAAGAAGAACACAAAGGTTTGGTGGACAGAACCATGCCGGGAGGTGTTCAATCATTTAAAAGCAATATTAACCACCAAACCAGTTTTAGCTTCACCAAACTTTCCAAAACCTTTTAAATTCGCCATCGATGCTAGTGACATAGGAGTTGGAGCTGTACTGCTACAGGAAGATGAGGAAGGGATTCAACTGTCAGTTCGTTATTTTTAGAAGAAAACTCAACATCCACCAGACAAAATACTCCACGAACGAAAAAGAACTTGAGTTTGATACTGGCATGACATTTTAATGTGTAGGTCACAAGCAATGTGTCTGAGACAGTGGTGTACACCGATCACAATCCTTTTAACTTCTTGAGTTTATTTTGTTGGAGTCTTATGTTACAAAGGAAGCAAGTGAGGACTGCAGATGTTGGGGATCAGAGTCGGGAATGTGGTGTTGGAAAGGTACAGCAGGTCAAGCAGCATCCGAGGAGCAGGAGAATCGTCGTTTCAGGAAAGAGCTGAATGAGGAATGAGTTGATGAAGAGCTTGTAATGGAAAATTATCCATTTACTGTGAAATTTAAAGAGAATGTTTTGTTTAAATCAATGCTGTGCTGAGCTTTGTAAATGATGCTTTGATGAAGGTTCACAGTTGGCTTATCTCTGTTTGAATTCTGTAAACATTCAACTCGACCTTGTGATATCAAACTCAGCGAAAGCTGAATAACTGTTATGGCTAGGACCAGGGGATGAGGGGATAACAACTTGAGTTTCCCCAGTCTCTGCCCTTGAGAGTATGTTAAGGAACGCTATAAAGCAGGCGTCTGTGTAAATGTTTCGGTACTCATTGCATTAAGGCATCTGGCTTGGTGTAATGAGTCAATCTTGCAAAATTTTAATAAAGCCCCTTGCTTTGCTCTTGCTAGTTATTGAGTCAAGTCGATTTAATTTCCACGACAGTAAATTTGGGGGCTCATCCAGGATCCTGCGACTGGGTGGGATTCTGAAGATTCCCAGGAGGCGCATGTGCCAGCGCCTTGAAGATTGTTCACTTCATCTCGAGCGCTGAATCAGCCCTTTTGTGTGAGAGGATTGGGAATCTGTGGATCGCCCTAGCGCTGGGGTTTTTGAATCAAATAAGGTTGGGGTAAGAGATGTGGGTTAAGTAATCCTGCATAGAGACTCATTCTAAGAGAATAAATACAGCAGGAAAAGGATTCAGTGAACTCTCGCGTAGTATTTGAGCAAAACCCCAAGGGAAGGGGCTTGCCGTCTCAAGAGTGTTTAGGAGACAGCAAGGTTCAGGGTGGTTATAGACTTGGACTTATCTAAGACGTACCGGTACGTGGGTTCTTGGTTTACAAAAATCAAAGCATTGAGGTGGACGTGCCCAACATGAGAGGGAACCTCCAGAGGTAAAAGCAAGTCAAAAGGGAAAAGATAACGGTACCACGAGAACGAGAGAGAGAGACAGCTGAACACTTTTCCAGTTACACTAAAAATGGGCTCCGGCAAGGGCAAACAAAGGGAGAATCCACACAGGACTTGGAACGGCCAACAAAAAATACAATACATGTTAAATAATTATGGTCCAGAGTCTGTAAAGCAGTTAGAATTGTGGATTAAGGAATGTGGTTTTCCAGAGGGAGGATGTTTTAGTAAAAGACAGCTGGAAATAGGTCAAGGTTGGAGGAGAGAGAAGGGGAAAAGGAAGGGAAAAGTAGAACCTGTGAATTGGAGTGCTTATAGCATGTGGAAGGTTGAGGCTGATATCAGAGAAAGGAAATCTCAAGTAAAAGATAGATCAAATACACGTGCAAACACCAGCGCCCATGCAGACGCATGCTGCAAACAACCTAACGAAGCTGTACAGTGGCTTAAGTCTGTTTCAGATCCTGACCTTGATGACTGCCCTCCGAGACCTGCAGCCCTCCTACAAGATCCACCTGGTGAAAGTTCCACATCAGTGGCCCCACCTCAGGGCCTGCTGAATCACTGGTAGCATCTCGTACCCTCAACAGATCAAAGCAAGAAGGCAAAGAGAAGTATAACTGGCCAGCCGTAAACGTCCATGTTAGAGTAGCCAACCTGCAAGCGGAGCAGAACAGAGACTTTAATGCTTTTGTTGCAGCGCTGGCGACCGCCTGTAGTGAGGCATTCCCAGTGTGAATGGACATGACCAAAATAGCAATGTGTAAACAATGGGAAGGTGAGACCGTGTCCCAGTACCTTATGCACCACACTGAAGTCCATAATGTCCATAGACTACTGAGACCACCTGAAGACATAATGGCAGCAGAAATCATGCCATATGAGGCACACCTGAGGAACAGCTTCATCAATGGAATGAAGGATGAAATAGCGAAAAAGATGGTCGCCCAGCTGTTGGAGGAAGATGCTGCAGGAAAACAGGACACCGAAGAGGCGTGGGCAGAGGTAGATCTGGCGGGTGCTTTGTTTGCGGAGCAGTGGCCCACCGGGTGAGGCAGTGCCCGCACAGACAGTCCCAATTGGCCCTGGAGGCTGAGTGGCAGGATGACTGACAGAGGAAGGCTGAGGTAGAGGTGGGCAGCCCACAAGGTACAGGTAAGCCTCTTTCCTTTACGCTTGGCAATGAAGACTTGCTTATGCTAATCTCTTCTATTAACCTTCCAGGCACTGAGCCATGTCACACCTCTATGTTGAGTGCTGAGATTGTGAAGTGTGGACAGTATGTCCAATATCACAATGATGCATAAAAGTTAATGCCCACCTCTATGTTATATGTGGAAGGTACATCAGTTACTTTTTGGTAGATACAGGAGCAACATATTCAGACCTTACATTAAGCCACGACACAAATAAAGATGAATGAAAGGTTCCTGAACACAATGGGTGCATCAGGAGTCGTGGTGCGGGAGAGATTGTCCGTGCCCCTATCGTGTGAAACTACTAATGGGGAAACTTTCCAATTCTCCTTCTTTTTATCAGAATTTTGTCCTTTAGATCTGATGGCTCGGGATCTCATATGGAGACTGGGCTTGGACTTGCTCAGTACTCCGATGGGCGTGCAGGTAATTCAAAGGGTGCAGGCTGTAAACTATGACCCACGACCTCTGATGTATGTCTATGAGTGGCGATTAAGCCAGACAGCAATAATTTCAGTGAGCGATTCACTCACCCTGGAAGCAAGCAACCATGTTAATCCTATTAACACCGATTTTCTTGCTGGAGATATGCTGCACTGTACAGCACACATACACCGTGATGGCCCTGACAAACCACATGAGAAGGATTGATTCAGGAGATTGGTTAGACCAGATCACTTGTTATTGTGCAATTTTTATTGGAGTGATCACAGATGTGCAGTCAGTGTAAACTTATTGGAGGTATCTGTAACAGCAAACAGATCCGATCTTTTTGATGTGGAAGGGTCGCTCCTCACGTGCCACTGGCGAAGGCGTCTAGTGACAGGTGGCAGGATTTGGGACCATGGATGCTAAAGGCACAAAGAACGAAAGGTTGGGTCCTCAGGGATGATGTGGGTATCTGGTTCAATGCAGATATGCGGACATATAAAAAGAAACTAAATTGGCTAACTTGGCAGGTAGGATAGCCCAGGTAACCCCCCACTAACCCTGAAAAGCCTAGGGAGATAGCCTGGCGTTTCCCTAAGATAGAAGTCTCAGACTCAAGATTAAAAATGGACCCTACTGAGTTGTGGGCAAAGGGCAAACATGATGTGGGGCTCATACAGGGCTGTGAGCCCATAAGGATAACCCCGAAGTCTGAGTATCGTCCTTGCAGAGCACAATACCCACTAAAACCCAAAGCCATTGAAGGAATTACTCCAGTCTTTGAACCCCTCCTAAACGCTGGAGTGATAATCCCCTGTGAAAACTCACCGCTGAGAACTCCCATTTTTCTGGTCAGAAAGGCAAACATTCCCAGTGAACCAGAGGAATGAAGGTTTGTCCAAGACCTGCAGGCAGTCAATAGCGCTGTTGTCCTGCACACCCCAAATGTTCCTAAAACCTGTACTATATTGGCTCAAATTCCACCGGACAGTAAATGGTTCTCTGTTGTGGATTTAGCAAATGCCTTCTTTAGTGTACCGGTGCACCCAGATAGTCAATTCTGGTTCGCTTTTTCATTCAAAGGGAAATTGTATACCTTCACGCAACTTTGTCAAGGTTACTGTAAATCCCTCACCATAGATAACGAGGCGGTACACAGGAGTCTGGAAACTCTTGCTCTACCCCAGGGTCAGCGATTCTGCAATATGTAGGTGATTGTTTGATAGCAGCACCAATAAAGGAACAATGTGAGAAGGATACCTTTGCGTTGCTCTGCTATCTAGCAAGGGAAGGGCACAAAGCCAGTCTCGCAAAGCCATAATTTGTACAACAACAGGTGAAGTTCTTCGGTCACTTAATATCTGAACAAGGGAAGGCTATTGGTCAAGACAGAGTTCAAGCAATCCAGCAAATGCCAAAGCCTTACACGAAGAAACAATTACTATCTTTTTTGGGCATGTGCTCCTAATGTAGAACGTTTATCCCACATTACGCAACCCTTGAGTCTCCCCTAAGTGACATAGCCCATGGGAAAGGTTTGCAGAACCAGAGACTGTTACAGTGGACCCCAGAGACCGAGAGTGCCCTTGTTGAATTAAAAGGACATTCCAAACTACACTTACGCTGGGGATTCCGAATCGAAACAAGCCTTTTGTACAAACGGTGGATGAGAAACATGGCTCCACGACACCTGTGCTGTTGCAGGATCATGGGGGAAGATTGAGGCTGGTAGCTTATTTTTCAGCTAAACTAGACCCCGTAGCGGCAGGATTGCCTAAATGCCTGCGTACCGTGGCTGCAGCTGAAAAGCCTATTGTAGCGTCCAGGGATATAGTTGGCTATGGTGAATTAACCCTTCTGGTCCCACATGCAGTATCCGTACTGCTTTCTGAACAAAGGACCGCATACATGTCAGCAGCACGTTGGCTCAGATATAATACTGTGTTATTGGAGATGCCTAACATTATAATAAAGCAATGTAACATCCTTAACCCTGCAAGCCTTCTCCCCACAGAAGGAGACAGAGACCCACATGATTGTGTCGCAGTGACTAATGAAATTTGCACCCCTAGACCAGACTTGCAGGGTTCACCACTTCAGAATCCAGATATGGAGATTTTTGTGGACGGGTCACCATTCAGGAGCAAGGAGACAGGCCAGAATTGTGTTGGGTATGCTGTAGTGACTACCTACGAGATAGTCAAAGCGGGATTACTCCCTTCTCATCTGTCAGTGCAAGCAGCGGAGCTGATTGCCTTCACTGAGGCTGAGGGGAAGACAGTGAATATTTACACTGATAGCAGATATGCATTCGGGGTTGTACATGATTTTGGAACCCTGTGGAAACACAGGGGCTTCTTCACCTTCCACTGGAAAGCCCATCGCACACCATGACCTGATTTCTGACCTCCTGGAAGCGGTCCTGTTGCCTAAATCAATCGCTGTGTGTAAGTGTGAAGCCCACACAAAAATAATGATTTTATTTCTCAAGGCAATGCAAGGGCAGACTCAGCAGCAAAAACAGCAGCCCAGCAGCCAATAAGTGAGCAGATTGACATGTGTATGACAAAAATTTGTACGGGACGTACGGGAGTTACAGTCACAGGCCACACCAGAAGAAAAGCGTGAGTGGACGGGAGCAGGATGCAGTGTGAAGGAAGGAGTATGGTGTGGTCCCAATGGTAAACCTTGTCTACCACAATCATTATTTCCATTCTATGCCAAACTGACACATAGTAAGGACCATGTGTCAAAAGGGGGAAATTTCGGCACACTGGTACACTAAGGGATTTACTCATTACTCCCAGAAATATTGCGAGCGTTGTGTTATCTGTGCCACTAATAATGTGGGGAGGGGAATACGGATGAGTCAGGCAGCACACCCCCAACCCCAAAAACCTTTTGAACATTTACAGATGGATTTCATTGAACTAATGTCCAGTGAAGGGAAAAGTTATTGTCTGATAATAGTTGAGATGTTTTCCAAATGGGTGGAAGCATTCTCCGCGTCTGAACAGGATGCCAGTGCAGTAGCCAAGGCTTTGCTAACGGAGATAATTCCGACATGGGGCATCCCTGAAAGGATCAGTAGCAACAATGGGACCATTTGTCGATAATGCCTTACAGCAGACCAGTGATTAATTGGGAATAAACATGAGACAACACCAGCGAGCGGTGGCACAGTGGAAAGAGAAAATGCTACCCTAAAAAATAAATTGACAAAATGTTGTGAGGAACTAAGGGTGGCATGGACAAAGGCACTCCCGATTGTGATAATGTATGTGAGATCTCGGAGGAGAGGAAGAGCTAACCTTAGCCCGTTTGAGATTTTGTTTGTAGGCCGCCCAAGGCCTAAGGTAAGACAGATAACAGGCCACTGTGAAGATGAGATGTTGTGTTACTGTATAAAACTCTCTACACTTTTATCTCAAATACAGAATCAAGTGAAAGCAGCACTACTCCAACCAACAGAAGGGAAGCTGCACAATCTAGAACTGGGAGACTGGATAGTGGTGAAAGACTTCAGGAGGAAAAACTGGAAGGCGAAGAGGTGGCTGGGACCGTTTCAAGTGTTCCTTACAAAACAGACAGCAGTTAAGATCACAGAGAGAGCAACGTGGATACACACCAGCCATTGCAAGTGCGTAGTTGGGCCTGAGGAGACATTGGACAGCACTGGAACCAATTAAGTGCAAGTAGTGATTAGAAGCCCCATACAAATATGGAGCTGCCCCAGCTCACACTTTTAACGAGCGCCCTGGTAGGACTATTCGTAAGGGCAGGGGCATTGTGTGGACCCCACACTACCATGGCTTTGATGAGTGTGACATGTGAACATGGGCTGTGTACAGGGCACACCAGAGCAAGTGACGATACCACCACAAAGCTGTGTTTCGGGTCGGTGTATCTGAGGAAAGGCCTGGTGTTTCCTCAACATTTTCTGATGTATAGCTATTCTGGCTCTGTACTTTTTTTTATTGTTGCTGTAGTTGTCCTTGTTGTCATAAAAAGGGGGAAAATGTAATGGAAAATTATCCATTTACTGTGAAATTTAAAGAGAATGTTTTGTTTAAATCAATGCTGTGCTGAGCTTTGTAAATGATGCTTTGGTGTAGGTTTGCAGTTAGATTATCTCTGTTTGAATCCTGTAAACATTCAACTCTACCTTGTGATAGTCGAACTCAGCGAAAGCTGAATAACTTATGTCTACGACCAGGGGATGTGAGGATAACAACTTGAGTTTCCCCAGTCTCTGCCCTCGAGAGTGTGATAAGGAATGCTATAAGGCAGGCGTCTGTGTAAATGTTTCGGTACTCATTGCATTAAGGCTTGGTGGAATGAGTCAATCTTACAAAGTTTTAGTAAAGACCCTTGCTTTGCTCTTGCTAATTATTGAGTCAAGTCGATTTAATTTCCATGATAGGGCTCTTGCCTGAAATGTCGATTCTCCTGCTCCTTGGATGCTGTCTGACCTGCTATGCTTTTCCAGCAACACACTCTCGACTCTTATGTTACAGACTTTTAATTTAAAAATCTTACATGTAGCAGGTCGAAAGAATGTAATCGCAGATGCGTTATCGTGGATTTAACTGATAAAGTTTAGATGAGATTTGCATTTATCCAATTTTTATATACGTGTATATGGGAATAAGTTAAGGTGAACTTAGATTAAAGTTATCCGTATGTTATAGTAAAGTGTTTAAATAATAGAGAAAAAAATGAAGCCATCTTTCATTATGATGGTTCATGTTTTCTTAAGGGGGAGGAGTATTAAAGGTGTCAGGGGTACTGTACCTTGAATGACTGAGCAAGCAAACAGAGTGCTGGAGAATTTATAATGTATCATTTGGTCCAGCAGCTAGCAGTACTTGGGTTGCTATGAGACAAAAACAAATTCAAATTCGGCCAATCAGCTTAAATTATGGCCCAAGATATTAAACTCCAATCAAGTTTGAACTTGGTAATCTGATGCTTTAGGGTAAAGGACTGGGGAAAATTGAACAGTTGGGGGAGAATTGCCAAGCCACTAACATACGCAGACTGCCTGTAGAATATCTCTCTTAAAGGTACCTTTATCTATCAATGACCTGTGAAACAGAAACTCGAAGAAGAAGAAAAGAAGACGGAGGAAGAAACAAAGAGAAGATTCAACAGCTTGCTGGTTTTGAAGTTTGTATTTTTTGGTAAATCTTAGTTGGGGGTTTTATCAGACCAGTGTTATAGATGGGCAAATAAAAAATAGGCTAGAGAAAGGAGTTGTAAATAGTTGTTACTTAATTATTCCCTGTTAGACTTTAAAAAAATAAAATTGTATATTTTTACTTTAAATAATCACCTTTGGGACATTTTCTTGGCCTCCAGATTTTCCACAGATTACTGCACAGGGTAAATCTTGTCTGTGTTGTTGGTTTGAATTAGCGGGGGCGGGGGGGGGGTTACCCTCTGTCATAACAATAGCACAGCTTATATAAAATGTCAGAAGTCACGCAATACAGGTTATAGTCCAACAGTTTTATCTGAAATTGCAAGCTTTCAGAGCATAGCCCCTTTGTCGGGTGACCTAATTGTGTCCTGTTCTAGTCACTACACTTCAGGAAGAATGTTAACGTCCCTTAGATGACACGATGACTCAGTGGTTAGCACTGCTGCCTCACAGTGCTACCAACACATGTTTGATTCCAGCATCAGGTGACTGTCTGGGTGGAGTTTACACATTCTCCCCCGTTCTGGGTGGGTTTTCTCTGTGCATTCTAGTATCCTCCAGAGTCCAAAGGTGAGCAGGTTAGGTTGGTTAACCATGGGGAATGCAGGGATACAGGGTTACAGAGATAGGACGGATCTGGGTGGGATGTTCTGTGCAGGGTTGAATGGCTTGCTTCCACAATGTAGAGATTCTATGCTTGTGCAGAAGAGAATTAATACAATGGTTCTACAGATGAGAAATTTTAGCTACGAGGTTAGGTTGGAAAAAACTGGGATTTTCTCCTTGGAGCAAAGAAGATTTGATAGATATGTACAATATTATGGCAAGTTTGAATAAAGTAGACAAAGAGAAGCTGGTCCCAGTAACTGTTGGCACAAAAATTATAGAGTCTAGCTTTCAGGGTTTGAGCCATAGCCTTGGGAGGTGTGGATAGGAAGAAGACTTTCTTTCATGCAACAAGCAAAAATGATCTGGAATTCAGTAACTACAAAACATTATGGAATTGGACTCAATCAGTGATTTCAAAAGGAAATTGGATGGACACGACTCGCATTTTATAGCTCTTACTCATTGTTTTGTCACTTTTTTTGTTCATGGTTTTTCAAGTTCACCAGGATCTTTGCTCATTTTTAAAATTATTGTATGTCTTTTCTTTTGGTTTTATGTTGTCTCTGATCTCTTTAGTTAGATGTATCATTTTTTTATAAGTGGAACTCTTTTCACCTGGTTGTGTAACATTAAGAGTGTTATTTTAAAAACTGCCACTGGTATTCTGTTGTCTTACCTTTTGTTTGTATTTATCTATGGGATGTGTTTGGCCAGGTCAGTACGTATTGCTCATTGCTAATTGCCCTTGACAAGCTGACTCAGGACCACTGCAGTTTGTGGCTTTCTTGCCCATTTGCTTTCTATGTTCCTGTTGATGGCAGAAGTCACAGATTTGGAAGATGCTTGATATATTCGATGTCAGGAGATGAAGCTGCTATTCTTTTTCTCTCATCCATGGATTCCCCCATTTGCCTGTTCATCTCGTACTTCTAATTTATGTTGTTCCTATTGATACCCCTCTGTTGGGCATAGTCTTCCCTTTGAAGAAGAAGTACGGGATAAGATGGTAGGGTGAATTCAATTGGTACATGTGCATCGGTCGAGGAAGTTAATGTTTTCAAAATATTAACAAATAGAAATCTCACATAACTTGACTATTGAGTATTGCCAGGGATAATGTCTAGGTTTTACTGTCTATGTTATTTGGGTATTTTCACTCTTTCCTCTTTTGGGGAAACCCATCTAAATGTGAATTTGGCTGAAGTGTGTAAATGCTTTGAACTGCTCTACCTGCATACCAAATGCCTTCTTCACTATCCTATCTACCTGCAACTCTACTTTCAAGGAGCTATGAACCTGCACTCCAAGGTCTCTTTGTTCAGCAACACTCCCGAAGACCTTACCATTAAGTATATAAGTCCTGCTAAGATTTGCTTTCCCAAAATGAGCACCTCACATTTATCTGAATTAAACTCCATCTGCCATTTCTCAGCCCATTGGCCCATCTGGTCCAGATCCTGTTGTAATCTGAGGTAACCCTCTTCGCTGTCCACTACACCTCCAATTTTGGTGTCATCTGCAAACTTATTAAGTGTACCTCGTATGCTTACATCCAAATCATTTATGTAAATGACAAAAAGTAGAGGGCCCAGCACCGATCCTTGTGGCACTCCACTGGTCACAGGCCTCCAGCCTGAAAACCAACTCTCCACCACCACCCTCTGTCTTCTACCTTTGAGCCAGTTCTGTATCCAAATGGCTAGTTCTCCCTGTATTTCATGAGATCTAACCTTGCTAATTAGTCTCCCATGGGGAACCTTGTCGAATGCCTTACTGAAGTCCATACAGATCACATCTACTGCTCTGCCCTCATCAATCTTCTTCGTTATTTCTTCAAAAAACTCAATCAAGTTTGTGAGACATGATTTCCCACGCACAAAGCCATGTTGACTATCCCTAATCAGTCCTTGCCTTTCCAAATACGTGTACATCCTGTCCCTCAGGGTTTCCTCCAACAACTTGCACACCACTGAGGTCAGGCTCACTGGTCTAGAGTTCCCTGGCTTGTCTTTACCGCCCTTCTTAAACAGTGGCACCACGTTTGCTAACCTCCAATCTTCTGGCACCTCACCTGTGACTATCGATGATACAAATATCTCAGCAAGAGGCCCAGCAATCACTTCTCTAGCTTCCCACAGAGTTCTCGGGTACACCTGATCAGGTCCTGGGGATTTATCCACCTTTAACTGTTTCAAGACACCCAGCACTTCCTCCTCTGAAATCTGGACATTTTGCAAGATGTCACCATCTATTTCCCTACAGTCTATATCTTCCATATCCTTTTCCACAGAAAATACTGATGCAAAATATTCATTTAGTATCTCCCCCATTTTCTGTGGCTCCACATAAAGGCCGCCTTGCTGATCTTTGCGAGGCCCTATTCTTTCCCTAGTTACCCTTTTGTAATTAATAGATGTGTAAAAGCTCTTTGGATTCTCCTTAATTCTATTTGCCAAAGCTATCTCCTGTCCCCTTATGCCCTCCTGATTTCCCTCTTAAGTATACTCCTACTTCCTTTATACTCTAAGGATTCAGTGGATCTATCCTGTCTATACCTGACATATGCTTCCTTCTTTTTCTTAACCAAACCCTCAATTTCTTTAGTCATCCAGCATTCCCTATACCTACCAGCCTTCCCTTTCACCCTGACAGGAATATACTTTCTCTGGATTTTTGTTAACTCATTTCTGAACGCTTCCCAATTTCTAGCTGTCCCTATACCTGTGAACATCTGCCTCCAATCAGCTTTTGAAAGTTCTTGCCTAATACTGTCAAAATTGGCTTTCTTCCAATTTAGAACTTCACCTTTTAGATCTGGTCTATCCTTTTCCATCACTATTTTAAAACGAATAGAATTATGCTCGCTGGCCCCAACGTGCTCCCCCACTGACACCTCAGTCACTTGCCTTACCTTATTTCCCAAGAGTAAGCCAAGTTTTGCACCTTCTCTAGTAGGTACATCCACATACTGAATCAATGGAAGGAGATTGGACAGACTACGGTTGTTTTCGTAAGAGCAGAGGAGACTTTAGGAGGGTGGAGCAGGGTGACACGATTGAGATGTATAAAATTATGAGGGGCAGGATAAAATGTTTCTCTGTGATGGAAGGACAAATAACCAGGGGACATAGATTTAAGGTAACGGGTAGGAGAACATGTGAGAGAAAAAAAAATTTTCACCCAGAGGGTGGTGGGAATCTGGAACACACTAGAAATCTACATAACATTTAAGAAATATTTTGATGTACATTCATGATGCCAAGATATACAAGGCTATGGGCCAAGTGCTGGAAACTGGGATTGGAGTAGTTAGGTGGTTGTTGATGATCAGAGTTAAAAAATCACACAACACCAGGTTATAGTCCAATAGGTTTATTTGGAAGTACTAGCTTACGGACCGCTGCTTCTTCATAAATTTGATCCATGCCAGTCCAACACTGGCAACTCCACATCATGTTTATGATCAGTACAGACTTTTTGAGAAAAATTCATTCACAGGTTGAGAGTGTCATCAACAAGTTCAGCAGTTATTGCCCATCCCCAATTTGCCACAGAGCAGTTAAGAGTCAACCACGCTACTGTGGGTCTCGAGTCACATGTAGGTTGACCAGGTAAGGACGGCAGGTTCTACCCTTATGGACATTAGTGAAACGGATGGGGTTTTCCCCAACAGTTGGCAATGGATTCATGGCCATCATCAGACTCCTAATTCAAGATTTTTATTGAATTCAGATTCCACCATTTGTCGTGACAGGGATTCAAACCCGGTACCTAAAACATTACCTGGGTCTTTTCATTTCTCACCAATCTGGTTGAATGTGTTGAGGAAATTGATGGTCACTTGGCTTATAGATCTTCAAAAAAATTGACAAAGGGCTATATAATCCAATTTAGATATGAGCTTTAAGTGGACGGATCCTGGATTGGATGAAGAATTAATTGCATTCATGTAGGCATTAGGCGTTGGTGTGAGAATGTTTACTCTTCAGTATCCTTCTGTTATCTGGGAGGTCTTGCAGCATAATATTAATGTCACTATCTCTGGGCCAGAAGTGTGCATTTGACCCCCATGCCGAGATCTATTGGCTATGGAAGGTATGTTCATAAAGAGTCAAACAGACAGGTTGTCTGCTTGTAAATCCTTCCAATATATCTGATGGAACATCTTATGAGCAGAGGAGTTTCCTGGCCTGCTATCCTACAGAAGGCAATGGCAAACTACTGCAATGATGTTGCTCTTAAGCCTGGGCCAACCCAGTGGAAGTCCATGCCCAACTTTCAGAAATGACAGGGAAGAAGAGACAGACAGATCTATATATTAAAGATCTAGGTGAAGGTTTGAGGAACTCTCTACAAGTTATGGATGACACAAAGATTTGAACTGTGAAAGATGTGGAAACGGTTATAGGAGATGACATGTAATGTAAACCAATACAATGTGCACATACATTGGACTAACAACATGCATTTCTGCACCACGTAGGGTTCCAACTTGGAGCAGGAAGGAGACTGAGGTGTTTAGGAAATGGGTCTCTGAAGATTCAAGACTTGTGCAGAGTCCATAACAAAATAACTTTAAGAAACACAAATGAGAATTAAGATGTATTGCTAGACTGAGCCAATATAAAGAGCACTGCTGTTCTTCGACAAGAACCTAGTAGGAATGATATATTCAGTTTTGATCACTTCAATGAATGTTACAGAGGGTCTGAAAAATGAGTTTTTTAAAATATTTACTAAAAAGGGTTTTCTTTATGCCTTCTTTTCTAACATCTTTTAGAAGTAGGATTAGGTTTGATGAACCTGAGTCTTTCCTTCCCACCAATTTCAATGTTTATAAATAACCGAGATTTCCTCAATCTGGCACTGTGGGTTTTGCAAATTATTTCTGACATCTTTTCTGTTGCTTCTGTCACCTTAATAAATACATTATCAGCACTTGACAGAAACATCGAATGCTTTGAATGAAATATTAGCAGGGAGATGGGAACCGAAATTGTAGTACGAGTATACAGGAGGTTGAGAGTACTGAAGTCAGAACTAAGCTTTCAAGATCGTAAGAAGGCACCGGCAAGCAAGACGTTGATTTGACGTGTGTCTACTTCAATGCCAGGAGCATCCAGAATAGGTTGGGTGAACTTGCAGCGTGGGTTGGTACCTGGGATTCCGATGTTGTGGCTGTTTCAGAGACATGGGTTGAGCAGGTACAGGAATGGTTATTGCAGGTTCAGGCTTTTAGATGTTTCAGTAAAATCAGAGAAAATGGTAAAAGAGGGGGTGTTGTAGCACTGTTAGTCAAGGACAGTATTACGGTTGCAGCAAGGACGTTTGAGGGTTCATCTGTTCGGGTAATATGGGCTGAGATTAGAAACAGGAAATGAGAGGTTACCCTGTTCGGAGGTTTTTATAAGCCTTCGAATAGTTCCAGAGATGTAGAGGAAAAGATAGCAAAAATGATCTTCGATAGGAGCAAGAGTGACAATGTAGTTATTATGGGGGATCTTTAACTTTCCAAGTATTGACTGGGAATACTATTGTTCAAGTAGTTTATGTGGGTCGGATTTTGTTCAATGTGTGCAGGAATATTTCCTGACACAGAATGTAGACAGGCCAACAAGGGGCGAGATCACATTGGATTTGGTACTGAGTAATTAACCTGGCCAGGTGTTAGATTTGGAGGTAGATGAGCACTTTGGTGATAGTGACCGCAATTCAGTTATGTTTACTTTAGTGTTTGAAAGGGATAGGTATATACTGCAGGGTACGAGTTATAGCTGGGGGAAAGGTAAATTACGATGCGATCAGGCAAGATTTAGGATGCATAGGATGGGGAAGGAAACTGCAGCGGATGGGCACAGTTGAAATGTGGAGCTTATTCAAGGACCAGCTACGGCAGGTCCTTGATAAGTATGTACCTGTCAGACAGGGAGAAAGTTGTTGTGCACAGAAGCCGTTGTTTACTAAAGAAGTTGAAGCTCTTTTCAAGAGGAAGAAGAAGGCTTATGTAAGGATGAGATGTGATGGCTCAGTTAGAATGCTTGAAAGTTACAAGTTAGCCAGGAAAGACCTAAAGAGAGAGCTAAGAAGAGCTGGGAGGGGACATGAGAAGTGGTTGGCGGATAGGATCAAGCAAAACCCTAAGGCTTTCTACCTGTATGTCAGGAATAAAAGAATGACTAGAGTAAGATTAGGGCCAATCAAGCATAGTAATGGGAAGTTGTGTGTGGAGTCAGAGGATATAGGGGAAGCACTAAATGAATACTTTTTGCAGGTAATCACACTAGAAAAAGACAATGTGGTTGAGGAGAATACTGAGATACAGGCTACTAGACTAGTTGGGATTGAGGTGCATAAGGAGGAGGTGTTAGCAACTCTGGAAAGTCTAAAAATAGATAAGCCTGATAGGATTTATCCTAGGATTCTCTGGGAAGCCAGGGAGAAGATTGCTGAACCTTTGGCTTTGATCTTTATGTCATCATTGTCTACAGAAATAGTGCTAGAAGACTGGAGGAGAGCAAATATTGTTCTCTTGTTCAAGAAGGGGAGTGAAGTCAACCCTGGAAACTATAGACCTGAGAGCATTACTTCGGTTGTGGGTAACGTGTTGAAAAGGGTTATAACAGATAGGATTTGTAATCATCTAAAAAGGAATAAGTTGATTAGTGATAGTCAACATGGTTTTGTGAAGGGTAGGTCATGCCTTACAAACCTGATCAAGAAGGTGACCAAACAAGTGGCTGAGGGTAAAGCAGTTGATGTGGTGTATATAGATTTCAGTAAGGCATTTGATAAGGTTCCCCATGATAGGCTATTGCACAGAATATGGAGGCATGGGATTGAAGGTGATTTAGCAGTTTGGATCAGAAATTGGTTAGCTGAAGGAAAGCAGGTGGTGGTTGATGGGAAATATTCATCCTGGAGTTCAGTGACTAGTGGGGTATCGCAAGGATCTGTTTGGGTCCACAGTTGTTTGTCATTTTTATAAATGACCTGAACGAGGACATAGATGGATGGGTTAGTAAATTTGTGAACGATACTAAGGATAGTGCCAAAGGATGTTGCAGGTTACAGAGAGACATAGATAAGCTGCAGAACTGGGTTGAGAGATGGCAAATGGAGTTTAATGTGGAAAAGTGTGAGGTGATTCACTTTGGAAGGTCTAATGGTAAGATTCTTGGTAGTGTAGATGAGCAAAGAGATCTCTGTGTCCAGGTACATAGATCCTTGAAAGTTGACACCCAGGTTGTTAGGATTGTTAAGAAGGCATACAGCGTGTTAGCTTTTA
This sequence comes from Hemiscyllium ocellatum, assembly GCF_020745735.1. Classification (NCBI taxonomy): domain Eukaryota; kingdom Metazoa; phylum Chordata; class Chondrichthyes; order Orectolobiformes; family Hemiscylliidae; genus Hemiscyllium; species Hemiscyllium ocellatum. The sequence continues at coordinate 46,874,198 of NC_083428.1, forward strand.
TTGGTAGAAGCATTGAGATTTGGAACCATGAGATCATGCTGCAGCTGCACAAAACTCTGGTTCAGCCGCATTTGGAGCATTGTGTACCGTTCTGGTCACCGCATTTTAGGAAGGACATGGAAAAGCACAGCAGGTCTGGCAGCATCCGAGAAGCAGGAAAATCGACATTTTGGGCAAAAGCCCTTCATTAGCTTGTCCATGCCGACCATTTCCTAAATTAATCTACTGCCATTTGTCATTACTTGGCCCATATCCTTCTAAACCCTTACTATTCATATACCCTTCCATATGCCTTTTAAAATGTTGTAATTGTACCAGCCTCCACCACTTCCTCTGGCAGCTCATTCCATACACAAACCACCCTCTACATTAAAAAGTTGGCCCTTAGGTTCCTTTTAAATTTTTCCTCTCTTACCCTAACCCTGTGCCCTCTAATTCTGGACTCCCCCAACCCAAGGAAATACCTTGTTTATTTACCCTTTCCATGTTCCTCATGATTTTATACGGTCATCCCTCAGCCTCCGACGGTCCAGGGAAACAGCCCCAGTCTATTCAGTCTCTCCCTATACCTCAAACCCTCCAACCCTAGCAACATTCTTGTAAATCTTTTCTGAACCCTTTCAAGTTTCACAACATCCTTCCTCCAGAAGGGAGACCAAAATTGCACACAATATTCCAAAAGTGACCCAACCAATATGCTGTACAGCCGCAACGACCTCCCAACTTCTATATTCAGTGCACTGACTAATAAAACCAAAGATACTAAACATCTTCACTCTCCTAAGTACCTGCAGATGCCAATTTCGAGGAACTATGAACCTGCACTCCAAGGTCTCTATTCAGCAACATTCCCTCAGATCATATCATTACGTGTATAGGTTCTAGCTGAATTTGCCATTCCAAAATGCAGCACCTCACATCTATCTAGATTAAACAACATCTGCCATTCCTCGATCCACTGGCCCATTTGATTAAGATCCTATTGTATTCTGAAGTAACCTTCTTTGTTTTCCACTACACCTCCAATTTTGGTGTCATCTACAAACTTACTAACAATACATCCTATGTTGACATTCAAATCGTTTATATATTTACTTGTCAGCATCTGAGTAACACAATGTCCTTTGATCGTTAATATTCTTCCTTCGTTGTCCTGAGGGCATGTTGGTAGACCTTCCGGATGAATTGCTGCAGACCTTGAAGTGAGAGTGTTCCCATGATGGTACGGGGTAGGGAATTTCAGAATTCTGTCCTGAAAGCGATGCTGGTACACCGACAAATGCTCAATTAGCATAGTGCATGCATAAAACCCCATGAGGTATCCAGCGTTTAATGCAATCATCACAGTGCACAGCTTATTGGAAATATTCAATTGGTCAAGCAACGGAGAGAAAAGAAACTGAGTTAACATTTTAGGCAGATGACCTTTCATTAGAACACCGAGTGTTTCCAGCTTTTTCTGTTTTTGTATCAATTTCTCAGCACAGCGGGTTTTTTTTTCGCTTCTGGTTTGTTTGTTTATTTTTCAAAGCTGGTTTGAGAGCGATATTTTAGGGACACGCTTTTTCCTAAAGTATAGCTCAGTCCCTTTTGACAGCAACTTCTGCGCACACATAGGAAGAGGCAATGTATCAGTCGACCCTCAGCGCGTGCGCGGGCAGCGCGTCAGGCACAGCCCCCAGCCGTGGGCGTGTGCGAGCGGACTCAGGCCTGTGTGCGCATGCGCGGGCGCGCTCCCTCCCTCTGTCCCCGCGGTCTGAGCGCGGCTGCTGCTCCGCGGGGAAGATGGCGGCGCTTGTTTCCCTCACTCAGGTACCGAGGACGATCTAGCTGCTGGGTTGGGGTTGGCTGGGTGCTGAGTGGAAGGGAATAGAGGGCGAGCCCGGGGTCGGCGGTAGTAAACCTTGAATCCTCCCTGCGCCTAAGCCCGAAGCCCCTGGAGCGGGGTCTTCGAGTAATTTCGCTGTCAATGGGAGGCTAATGGAGAGACAGCTAGGCCGCGGCCGGGGGTGAGCCCGAGCGGATGGAGGTGGGCGACGGGCGGGAGGATGAGGTGGGTATAGGTCTGAATGGTAGCCGCGTCCCCAGCCCGCACCGGCCTAGCAATAGCTCCGGGCCCCGCTCCCTCAGCAGCGATCATCGGCTGTGAATGCAGAGCACGCTCCCTTATTCCCTTTCCTCTTCTTACTGTCACTCATGAGTATGGGGTCTCCCTCCATCTGCTGCTTGTTTACAATCAGCCCGCTGTGTGGAGGCTTGGTGCGTCTGCACTTGCTGCACTGTCTTCCACTATTCCCAGCGGAAGTCTGCATCCCTGCCCCTTCATATGTATACTTAGATATTCCCAAGACTGATGCTTCCACTGATCGGTGTTTGTATCGCCTTCCTCATATTGGGACGTGGATCTAGAGTTTTCCTGCTTTGCTTCCTTTCATTCCAGCGAACAGTAGAAGTTGACTGAGAAATTATTCATTGTCCCAGAGCACCATGTAGACGCTCACAAGGTTTTATTTTCAGCTGACTCCTTCGTCGTCTTCTCCTGAATGTGACAGCTTGCTGAGATGGAGTTTCACAGGCACTGTTAACCCGTCAAATGACTCTGCAAGTGTCCATTCTTCAGAGCAGGAAGCCGTGTTGGTGATTGTTGTGCTATTTGACAGGGATGAGTTTTCACAACTGAGCCTGACATCCTTGCAAAAAAAAACTATATAAAGCATAAACAGCCAGCAGGGGTCACTGGACAATTGTGCAGATCAGGAAACTTGGCTCACGTTTTTCTTGCCTTTACCTGAAATCATTCTAGTAGCCCCATCGTAAATATGATTCAGGTTAATTTAACTTGTGAAGTTGGTGGCCTGATACCAGGCAGGCATTTTGCTATAAACATGAGGTAGGCATTGCAGCGTAGTACTGCTTACAAGAAGTATTGGTTAGATGCTAGAATTTATAAGAGTAGAATGTGGTCTGAGATGCACAAAATTTGACATTGACAGAGACCTTAAACATGATTTGGCATTGCTGCAATTGCGTTTATACCAAATAATATCATTTGTATTTTGGACAGTATATTGTGGTCTAAGTCTGAGAGAGATTCTTTCTGTTCTTGTTGGTTTGTGAGTTGTGAGCAGTCTTGTGCACGGGAATGTTGTTTGTCACATTTGATATTTGGAATTCGCTGTGCAGTTATCATTTTATATTAGTCATGATGATGCATTCATATTGATGTGTATACACAGGGGTTTGAATTAGTAGATGGTACATCTATTAGAGATAGATGATAAAGTTAAATTTTTGGGTGTTTGGTTAAATATCAATATTGAATTAAAAACAAATGTTGGCAGCATCGGTTCAGGTAGCTTTTGCAGGAAGAGAAACAGTTAATGCTTAGACTAACAACCTTTGAGTGTTTACAACTTTTTTCTATTTTTCCCATTCTTGACATGAGAGTGGGAGAAGCAGTTTATACCAGAATTATTGTTTTCCGGTCAACTAGGAGATAGATTTCCTTGGTGCTGAAGGCAATTTTGATACATAAAAGATTTTTATGCTTGCTACACCAACTTAAAATAATTCTTTCTGTCTACCTATACAGGCAAAAGGATACTTTTTAAAAATTAATTTTGTGAATTGATTGTTTATCTAGACATTTGAATTCTGATTCAGGACCTGATTAGCAAGCTGTGGTGACTTATCTGTGTTGCTTTTCATTTTCATTGATGGTCATTCATGCCTGTTTTCTGACAGTGTATGTTACTTCACATCTGATGAAACCTTTGTCATTCTCTGGAAAATTATCAACAGATTTAACCACATTGTAAGGTTCTCAGTTCTAAGATGATTTAAAGTTTGCTAGGGTTTGGCCCTTAATTTTTGTTCTGTTCAAACTTATGGAACATTGAGACTTCTATATATTTCTGAGGACTACCTCTGAATTTGGAATGAATTTTATCAGTGCCTTGTGCATATATATGCTAGATAGCACTTTTGAATCTGTACTCTTTACATTGCTAAAAAGGACTACTGAATATAGCTAGTGACATTGTATGATAAGTATTTGTATTCTATCTTTTCCCTCTACATTTGCACATGAAATTTGAGAAGTATATTAACTTTGTTAAAACTTTGTAGGTCAGACGGTTGCAGCATTAAAACCTGAATAAATTGCAGTGAGCAATATAGTGTGAAGGCAAACTGAGTGGAAGAAGCAGTTTATACTCGAATTGTTTCACAGTTATGTCTCTTGCAATCTGTAACATGCCTCTGGCATAAAATTTATATTAATATAAAAACTGGTTGAACTAGCACTGTGACTAAGAGTCTGCTGATTTAACTCATTAGTATTAGGAGTACTCAGTGGAAGTTAATTGATTTGCTGCTTATACACCAGATTCAATGTGTACTGTAGCTATTGTCTGCTAATAGAAATGGAATCTGACCTCTTAAAAAATAATCTCTTTGGTGAATCTTTAATATTTTGAACTCCCAGGTATAGTTTCACACTACAATAGTGGAGCAATGCTCTGAAAGCTTGTGATTTAAAATAAGTCTGTTGGTTATGACCTGATGTTGTCTGACTTCTGACCTTGTTTTGGAGATAGTTTAAAGAATTAATTGTACATTGAAAGTTCTGTGGTAAGTCAAGTATAAGTGTCTGATTCTCAGTGGCTGGGAAAACTTAGTTAAATAGTGTTAGCCAATCAATGCTGTGTGTATGTATCTCCAGGTCCTGTTTTATTTAATGGCTTTATAATCCTTCATATACCCATCAACTTGGTAGTTTCACTGCAAATACTAAATTGCAGTTGGAATAAGAGAGATATATTGGAGTAATTTGACATTGTGTAAGACGTTGAGTGCTCCTTTTCAGGGAGGACATGTTTTGTGTGCGCGTGCGCACATGCACAAACCTGATCATCTTTATTGCCCATTTTTATGATGTGAGTTATATGCAACTTTCTTGCATTGTGGCTCATTGGTTTCTTTGTCTAGCTGTCTGGCTATTGTACTCAGTCCTGCAAATTGTAGAAACAATTTAGAGTCTTCATGCGTGAACTTAGCAGTTAAGCATTCAAATAATGCTAGTTGTGAGAAGACAGCAACTTCCATTTAAGTTTTGCTCAATTTGTAAGGATTGTAAATTCAGTTAAATAAATGTTGAAAATAATTCTGTTTCGTTATTGAATTGAAGAACGACTACAAACCACGGAAATTACTTTTGCAGCCTGCTAATTTGTTTCCTACAGGATGCAGTACTTTGAGTTTTGTGTTTAATTTAGAATTAAATAGTGATATAAGCATTATCTCCTTTTTTGTCTATTTTCCTTTACTTTTTCTCTCATCGGGAGAGGAAGAGTAACTACCTTATTTAATGTGATAATTATTTAGCACTGGAGGGGAAGAGAGGTTTACTAAGCAGTCAGATCTTTCCCTGACTTTCTTTTTAAAGTTTTAAAGAGAATTTCGTTTATACTTTCTCCACACATTGGTGAAGTAAAACCCCAGCAATGAGTGTATCGGAGTGTATTACTGTGTTGTTATGCAGGTTATGTTTCAACTGAGATTTTTGAAGGAGGGGATGAGAGAGGTTTAGGATGGAAAAGTAATAATACGGAAGGAATGAAAGAGGATTTGAGAAGTGACAGGTTTAGTGGGTGAAGAGGAATGTGGAAGAGAATTCAAACACAGAAGAAGGGGAAGAAATAGAGTTATGTGGTTCACATTTCAAGTAAATAGTTAAAAACAAAGCATGTTTTTGTATTTTGTTGTCGGTGAGTATAGTCTATTGTAGCTGTCTCTGTCAGTATACCACTTTTCAACTCCTCACAGCTGAAAGAGTAGCTGTTCAAGCTTGTTAGTTCAGACTGGCTTTGGCAGATGCCAGGGAAAAGGCTGATCAGTTACTGATGTATTTTTGAGAGAAAGAAAAATAACTAAACTGCAAATCTCGATGTGACGTTTCCCTCTATTTCATCTCTTCGAAATGAATTAACTTCTGTCAGGATAATTTTCACTCTGAAGTAAAATCACTGGACTCATGTTAACTCCATTTCTCTTACCACCGATGCTAACAAACCTGCTGAGTTTGTCCAGCACTTTCTATTTTTATTAACTATCTTTCATGACTCCATATAACAATAGTAATTGTTGACTGGTTGATGATAACGGCATCACAGTTAAATCAAAGTCTTATCCAGTGTTCACGTGAAATGAATGTATATACACCAGTGAAGTGAGAGTGACTGCCCTTAACATCAAGACCACGCTTGTCATCAAGGAGCCCTAGTAAAATTTGAGTCAGTTGGAAACGATGGGAAAATTCTCCACTGGTTGGAGTTGTACATGACACATAGAAAAAGTGTGTGGTGTGGTGGTCTGTCACTTCAGCTCAGGACTTGTCTGCAGGAATTCTTCAGAGGAGTGTCTTTGGCCCAGCAATCGTTAGCTGCTTCATCAATGACTTTCTTTCCATCATAAGGTCAGAAGTGGTATTAAAATACCTATTCAAGATGGCTAGGGGAATCCCTGATGGACTCGACCAGTAGCCTGTCTTGGTTTATCCCAGAGATCGTACTCTGAGGTAGTCTGGAATATAAAACTCTTCTAGACAGTTTGGTTTAAATTTACCAATGGCATCAATGTTACACCATAGCTTGGATACGTACAAGCCAGGCTTGAGCTTTAGCAGAGTAGTGGCGCCAGCTGTTATCCCTAGGAGCTCTGTCAGTTCCCCCACCCCCTACCAACCCTTATTGTTGCAAACAAGCTATCTTCATGTGGAATTTTTGTAATTTTAGTAACAAATTCTATATTAAAATGGCAAAAGTTTGCAGAGGAAAAGAAACTCATTGACCGGTCTGACTAATTAAGCAGCATGCACATCAGAGTGGGAAACCTTGATTCAGCCAGGTTCCAAATGGTCGATTGCTTTGGCTTGATAACCTTCCCTTTTAACAGTACATCATAACGAGGGATGAGTCAAAACTATGTGGAAAGGTCATGAGGTAACCTTGCTCAGCTAACATGTCCAGTATCATTGTCCTACAAAATGGCTTTACTTTTAAAATCATTTTGAATTCCTAGAATGCAAATTCAATTCGTAACCTTCCCAGATCTTGAGCTACAGGGAACAGCAAACAGACATTCAATCCACAACAAGCCAGTGTTCACTCAAATCAGACCACAAAAGGCTAATCTTTCCATCAGCTTTCTCTCTCTCTCTCTCTCTCTCTTTTTCTCTTCCTCTCCACTCTTTTCTCGCTTCTTTTTTTTCTCTCTCGCTTCTCTTTTCTCTTTCTTTCTGTGTCCCTAGAACCCTTCAGTCAGTGAATGTAATTTACAGAAGAATGTTTTTTTTCTCTCACTCACACGTGAACATCTTCCAAGTGTCACCCTTCATATTTTCCTAGCCTTTAAGGGTAATGAGACATTCACTTCCCAGAGCAGTCAAGATGAGGGAGCTGAGCTTCATAAATTGAAATCTGTTCAGTGTGGTATACATGAAAACGTATCAGGATTGTTCTATTATGTGCATATTCCATTCAGCTTATTAAATTACAAGTTATTTTCCTAGTTTGCTTTTACATCTTATGGTGTTATGAGTTTAATGTAGTGATGTGTCATACCAATGCAATGTTACTTGTGAAAGTAACTGGTGAGGAACATGCAGAGAGGCTAAAGAGGGATTGGGTGAGTGGACGAAAACATTACAGACGGAAAATGATGTGGTGCATTGTGAAGTTATCCCCTTTGGTAGGAAAAACAAGGAAGTTAAATAGTTTTGAATTTCCAGTGACTGGGAAATGTTCAGATTCAGTCTGACTTGGGTTTCTTTGCACATGAATCAACTGGTTGGTTCACTTCTATTACAAAGAATCTTTTTGGGACCGGTGGGATTTGAACCATTTTCTTCTGGTTCGGAGATAGGGACATCACCACAGCTCCACAAACGAAAACTTCAAGGGTTGCCTTTATTATGTGGGAAAGAACTTGGAACATAAGTGCAAATAAGTCTCACTTAAGGTGTTGGTGAGTCCTCATTTGGAATACCGTGTGCAGTTTTGGATGACTTCAGTGAAGAGAGAATTTACTTGTTCCTAGAGGGAGCATAACAAAGGTTCACTAGGTTGTTTCTTGGGAGGAGGGAACGTTCTATGAGGAGAGATTGCAGTGGCTGGACCTAAATTGTTTGGAGTTTAGAAGAAAAGGTAGTGATTTCATTGAAACATTTAATGTATTTCAGGAGCTTGACTAAGAACGTGTTTCTCCTGGTTGGAGTGTCTAGAACGGAGAAAGTACTTTGACTAAGGAGTTGGTTATTGAGGCTGAAGTTAGAAGAAATTAACTTACCATGGTTGTGAAATTCCCTGTCCCAGAGAGTGGTGCGTGCCTGGTCATTGAGACTGCGAATGAGTCAAGACTGAAGTTGTTTGATGTTTGGTTAAGGGAATTGAAGCATGTGGAGATGTTGTGGAAGTGGAATTGAGGTTGGCATCAGTTATCTTGTCAATGGACCAAATGGCGCACTTATTTTTAAGGCTCTTACAGCACTTAACAGGATAGTTGCTATGAAGGTGTTCCCCAGCCAAGACTTTGCTTTTTCGAGAATTTAACATTCATGTTGTTCATAAGGGTACAATTTCCTCTGTACAATGCAGTCTCTTATTTAATTTCTCATATTATATCATCAAAATGACTGAGGGCGGCCCCATCGACCATAGCGCACTCCTTTCCCTATCCGATTTGTAGGGATTAACTATCAGTGTGGTCTGCTTTTGTATAAGCCTCATTTTTGGAAATACTGGAAGAGGTCCCTGTTAGGCAGTCCAAACTTCTGATGCATCTGCTGAAAGGACATCATAATCTCCTCATCGAACAGGTATCCCAAGCAGGAGATACCTCTGGACTTCCAAGTTTTAAATGTAGCATCTGTCAGCCCTGGCTGAAATCCTGATGCTCTCACTATAGGAGTATAAGGGGAGGTTTTTTGCAGGTTACCCTCATCTTGTCACATTATCCTCCAGGCTTTAATTGTATTTTACAGTAGGGTGTTTACAATAGTCCATAATAGCTCTCATCTTATCCATAAATAAAAGATTGATGAGGGAATATTTTGCTTGGGAGGTCACAATATCTAACCAGATTGGGTCTCTTGTGACCCACAAACAATCAGCTACATAGGATAATAAAGAACTCAATTGATACCTCCTGGAAATCTGGAAAGTCCAATCCTCCCCTTACTTGTGGAAGCTGCAGCTTTTCTAATTTGGTAAGGGGCCGTCTATGATTCCAAATAAAGGAGCTGAGCCAGCCGTAGAGCTTACACAACACATGTCTCGGCAGCATCAGGGGGAGCGTTCTCATAGGATATAGAAGACAAGATAGAATATTCATCTTAACTAAGGCTACTCTGCCTAACCAGGATATTGGGAGATCTCCCCAGCGTTGAAGGTCCTGCCTTATTTTCTCTATTCGGTGCACAAAATTGGCTTTATATAGCTGACCAAATACTGGAGTGATAAAAATACCTAAATATAGAAAACCTTCAAGTGACCACTGAAATTGGATACGCTGGTAAGACCTCCCAAAGACATGACCTCTGATTTCATAAAATTAATTTTATAACCTGTGAACATACCAAATAGATTGACCACTTCAATTTGGCAGGGCATGGATATCAAAGGATCACTTAAGAGGAGGACATCATCCGCATAGAATGATTTTGTTTGCCTGATCCAACCCTCGGAGCCATTATGTTAGGGTCAGTTCGTATAGCTTCCGCTAGTGGTTCAATCACTAGCATGAATAATAATGGTGAAGGAGGACAGCCCTGACGAGAGCCCCTGCCAATACTAAAACTATCCGAACCTAAACCATTGGTGATCACCTCTGCTTTGGGATCGTTATTTAATACTGAAACCCATTTAGTAAATACCTTTCTGACACTGATCCTTTCCAGTGTATAAAAAAAAGATCATTCTACCCAATCAAATGCCTTCTCTGCGCCCAAGGAGACAACTAAACCCGGTATTGTTTCCTGTTGACAGGCTTGTATCATATTTAAGACCCTTCTAATATGACCTGCGGCCCTTTATAAACCCCATCTGGTCCTTTTTTATGATGTATGATAAGACCGTCTCCAGTCTTAATGCAAGGATATGGGTCTATATGATGAGCAATCTTCTGGGGCCTTTCCCAAAGTGGGCGGCACGGTGGCACAGTGGTTAGCACTGCTGCCTCACAGCGCCTGAGACCCGGCTTCATTTCCCGACTCAGGCGACTGACTGTGTGGAGTTTGCACGTTCTCCCCGTGTCTGCGTGGGTTTCCTCCGGGTGCTCCGGTTTCCTCCCACAGTCCAAAGATGTGCAGGTCAGGTGAATTGGCCATGCTGAATTGCCCGTAGTGTTAGGTAAGGGGTAAATGTAAGGGTATGGGTGGGTTGCGCTTCGGCGGGTCAGTGTGGACTTGTTGGGCCGAAGGGCCTGTTTCCACACTCTAAGTAATCTAAAGTAATCTAAATCTAAATATTTGCTTCTCTCAGCGAAGGCGGGAGGCAGGTCTGACTGTGTGAGTAATTGTACATATTTATGAGTGGCCCTGCCAGTTCCCCTATAAATTCTTTATAGAACTCAACCTGGAATCCGTCTGGTCCAGGTGCTTTGTCACTCTGAAGCTGCCTAACCACGTCGAGTACTTCCTAAGTTGTCAGAGGGGCATTCAAGATCGACACCTGCTCCGAGGTTAAGCCTGGAAGGGCCAAATTTTTAAAGAAGGATTCCATCTTCCCAGTTCTATCCTCTCAGTCCTGCGATTTATACAGTTCAAAATAGACTTCTCTAAAGGCTGTATTTATCTTTTTGCGATCACAAGTCAAGGTACCAGCACTTTCTCTAATGGACGTAATGGCTTGAGGACCCTTTTTCTTTCTGGTAAGGTATGCTACACTGCTGTCAGGCTTGTCACTGTACTCAAATAACAGAATAATATTTCCCACTCTGCTTTTTGGGTAAGTGTGGTATTCAAGGCAGCCCTTATTCCTGATGAAGGGCTTTTGCCCGAAACGTTGATTTTGCTGCTGCTCTGATGCTGCCTGAACTGCTGTGTTCTTCCAGCACCACTCATCCAAAATCTGGTTTCCAGCATCTGCAGTCATTGTTTTTACCTAAGGGCTGTGATCCGAGTAATGGAAGGCCTGTCAGCATACGCTGTCTCAGCTGTCTTTAAGGGAGCTTCGAGCAGGCGCTGTTGTTCTTCCTTTTGTCTTTTCCAGGTCACAGAATATGAGATGATCAAACCTTGCATGTATGCCTTAGTGGTCTCCCACATCATCGCCGGGTTACTGGATGTACCTGAATTAATTTCCCAGAAGGTTTTGAATTCCTGTGAAACATACTTTATAAATTTGCTATCCTTCAATAAAAAGGATCCATATGCCAATGTTGGGGGCCTATCCCATCATCCCTAGTCTTGACTTCCATACATACTGCGGCATGATCAGAAATAGCTATATTACCTATTTTACAGGACAGTATGGAATTCAAAAGGGTCGAGGGGGCAAAAAAAAATCAATACTGGTATGGCAGTTGTGTGGGTTAGAGTAGAAAGTAAAGTCTCTACCCCGGAAATGAAGGCACCTCTATACATCTTCTAGCCCGAGCTTCTTATTTTGATCTGCCAGTTGTCTAGATCTCAGAGATATACCTGTAGTGCTCCTAGGTATTCTATCCATCTCTGGGCCCATAATACAGTTAAAATCTCCTCCTATAATTGTATGGCAGACCGCAAATGCCATCAATTTAGACAAAGCTTAGACAAAGGGTGTGCTGGGGGGCAATAAAGATTCAAAATTCCATATTCTTCTCTATGTCTTAGGGCTTTGATCAATATATACCGTCCAGACTAATCTTTTATCTGGCTTAACATTTGGAAAGGAAGATTCTTCTGAATAAGAATGGCTACTCCCCATCTTTTTGAACTGAAAGATGAAAAGAAAGCCTGATCAAATCCACCCTATTGTAGCTTTGTGTTCTTTATCAAGTAGATGTGTCTCCTTTTCTTTTTTAAGACTTGATAATATCTTTTTCCTTTTGATTGGTGAATTGCTCCCCTTGACATTCCAGGTGCACCACCTAAACGAATGGCTAGCTATGATCGTCCAGGCAAGCCCGAGACCCCCCAGGAGGAAGAACCTCACCCAAAAGACCTTGAATAAAGACCATAGAAAATTCACAAATACAAAAATTCTGTAGAACATTTAAATTAACACAATTAAAAACTATTCCTAAGTTTTAAAAAAACCACGCAAAACATATTTGAAAGGAGACTTTCCCCCTTGCTCCCAGGGGGCATAAGTACCTATCGGTAACCCCACCATAACCTCTTCTATCTAGGGCCCTGCCCTCGGCCCAGGCATTATAGAAAAGAGTAGACAAATTCAAATGTTTTATAAAATGATTTAAAAGTGAATGACCTCCCACCCCCTCTACACCAACACCTGGGTGTGTTTAGCAAACACAATACAAAATAAAAATATATAAAGTTACAAAATTACAATCCCAGCAAGTATTAGGCAACAAAGTAACATGAAGAAAGAGGAAAACCCCGCTCTAGAAAAAAAGGCAAAGCAGAACAAACCCCCCCGACAAATTGAGCAAGCCGCACGCAGTATAAAAAGAAGAGATCAAAGAAACAAACCGTATGGATAACGACTTTATTTTGCCTCCCGTGTTTACCCTTTTTTTCTTCATCTCTCTTCCACTCATCTTTTCCCCCCAACCCTCAGGGAAAGATGAGTGGAAGAGAGATGAAGAAGGAAAAAAGGGTAAACACGGGGCAAAATAAAGTCGTTATCCATACGGTTCGAGTCCTGCAGTCTATTTAAGAGAGTCCAAGAATTCTTTTGCTTTCTCTGGTGAACCAAAATTATAAACGGATCCTCCATGGCTGAGGCGCAGCGTTGCTGAGTAACGAATGGAGTATTGAATAATTAGGTCTCTCAACTGCTTCTTCACCTCATCGAATGCCCTCCTCTTGCAGACTACTGCTGGAGAGAAGTCCTAAAATAACATTATCCTGGAACCTTTTTGCATCGTGGCATGGGTCCTTCCCCAGGACTCTGGAGGCTTCCAGGAGCATGTTTTTCTTTGTAGCATTGGAGTCGGATTAGAACTGGGCAGGGGCGCTGGTCCGACCTGGGGCTGCGTACAGCAACCCGATGAGCCCATTCCACCCGCACCCGGCCTGGTTCTGACCCCCACTTCAATAATTGTGGGAGCCATTGCTCCAATAAGTCCACAAGCTGGCCTTCCTCTTCCCGTTTGGGAAGGCCCAGCAACCGAATATTTTTCTGACGACCCCGGTTGTCGAGGTCATCGATGCGCTCCTCTGGGGTCCAGATTCGCTGGTCGAGAGCCCCTCCAACGCGCAGCTCGAGATTTTTGATCTCTCGGTCATGCTTCTGCAGCACACCCGGACCAGGTCTCATCGATCTTCTCTTGGGGTTTGGTGATCCCGGAGAGCAGGGCTCACCTCCGCAGGTAAGTCCCCCGAAGTGGCCACGGACGTCTCTGCTGCTGTGGGAGGGGGAGGGGTCCCTGCCTGTTGCGAGCTGTAGGAGCTTTTGCCCTTTGTCATTTTAAAAACAGCACCAAACTATACAAGTTTGATGTAAAATGACTGAGTACATTGGGCAAAAGCTATCTTAAATGGTTTAAAGGGTGAGGTTAAGGTGGGTGCCCCACTTTGCCCAAGTCTTAGGCAGAGCACTACAGACTCAGACTTGCTGGGCTGCCGCCATTTTGAATTGCCTCCTATTCCTTTTTAAAATCTGTCTAATTACCATAAGTTTGATCAAAATGACAATGGTATGAGTCTATATTTTGTGCCACCTGAATCCTAGATTTAATTGATGTTATTATGAGGGTGCGGAGTATTTGTAAAATTTCTCATTGACATTACAATTAATAAAGATAACATACTTGTGTATTAGAGGGCCAGATGGAATTAAATTACTTCTACTTTACATTCTACAGAATTCTGAACCTTTTTTTGGATCTTTAATAATTGCTGACTAAGACACGGTTGTTACACATTAAAAAGGTCTGTGCTCTAAGAAACTTAGTTTATGTTTATGTGTAAACCCTGCCTTTCCTGCCCTATCCCAGTTACAAGTTTCCCTGTAACTTCACAATCCTGTTAGCTTGCTGGAAAAGTTCTACCTGAGTTGCCATCTTACCTATAAATTCCTAATTTATAACAAAAATGTGTCTTAAATGTTTAGCTGCTTTTATGTACTGAAGCAGGAGTAATTCAGAGTCATAGAGTCCTACAGCAAGGAGACAGGTCCTTTGGCCCAAACCGGTCCATGCTGATCAAAATGTTCGTCCACACTCACCAAAATGTTTGTCCACACTAACCCAAAGCCTTTCACTTTGGACCCTGTTGATTTGTTCTGTTGATACTGCTTTGATAGCAACTAGAACTATTTGGCCCTTTGGGCCTACTTCATCATTCAATAGGATCAGGCTAATCCTCCTTGAAGCCTTTGCGACAAGGCTATGGCTTTAGTGGTGTACTTTATCCTGGCCTCTTTTAAGAGAGAGTTTGAACTTCAAAAGTAGGCAGAGAGGAGAGTCGACTTAGAAGGGTGGAGGTGAAGGTAGAACGTAGCCTTGGTGATAAACCTGGCTAAGAGTGAGTTTGCAAAAACCCAAGTCATAGTCCTGGGCCATATTTTTGTACATGGACAGATGGTCCCACTGGGTGTGAAAACAAAGATTATTGCAGAGTTTCCCATACCTATGATGAACAGGGCAGTACAATGACTTCTGGGATTGAGTGGATTTTATTGGAAAAGGTTTGCTCTGAACTTTAACAGTGTGGTTGCTATGCTGACTGATTATTGAAGAAGTGCAGAAAATTTCAGCGAATGGAAGACTGTCAAAAGACATTTGTCTGTCAAACTGAAAGCTGTTTTACCACTTTCTTAGTGTTAGCTACACCTAATTGTGCAAAACCATTCAAGGTGGCTATCAATGTAAGTGATGTGAGTGTCAGTGCTACACTCTTCCAAGAAGACAATGAAAAGAAAGAAAGACCTCATAGCTATTTTTCCAGAAAATTAAACAGAAATAATCCATGATTGGTATTGGCGTTACAACAATTCAACATTTATATGGCCTGTAATGTGTCTGAGGCAATTGCATATACTGATCATAACCCCTTAAAGGTTTTTGGAGAAATGTGAGGCCAAAAATTCCAGACTGTTTAGATGGAGCTTTTTATTACAGCCATTCAGTTTGAAAATTACGTATGTGGCAGGATACAAGAAAGTAGTTGCTGAGGCATTGTTGTGACTTTGAAGAAAGACAGAGGTGTTTGGTGGCAAGAATAAACAGGCTGAAATAGACTGACTCTTAAGGATGCAGACATTCACTACTACGTAATATGTATGTATTGTAGTGTAATAATAACGTAAGACGAAGAGTTTTAAAAAATTAAGCCAATTTTTGTAGATTGTCACACCTCCCCTGTTTAAAAAAAAATGCTGTGGCTTTAGGAAGTGCATTTTGTTGGGTTTTTTTTGAGAGAGAGACTGAATGAGGGGTGCCGGGAAGAGTGTGTGGTAATGTAAACAGCTTGAGTTTTTTTTTAAAGAATTGGAACAGCAGAAGCAGCCTAAATGGTGTGACCAGCTCTCACAGGCCAGGATTTCTAGTTTTTTTTAGCTTTTAGATTTAGTAGAAGCTGCTGGAGTCTTGATGAAGTAGAAGCTATTTCTCCCTTTTGATTACAGCCAAAAGTTGGGAGTTCTCTTCTTAGGCTGCTGGATTGCATGTGAGGCAAAATCTGTTTTCTGAATTTGTCTTCTTTGCCAAGAGGTGTGTTTGTGGGATGCTACTATATTGGAACAGTTAAATAGTAATAGTTATTGTATCTATTATTCTGTTAAATTTTCCAGTAGAATTAAGTTATTCTTTCTTTTGTTGCATTTTTAACTAAGTGTGAATACATTCTGTTTTGCTTAACGTTGAATAGCTTGACCAGTCAAATTGCATCTAGATGCAGGACTTTACATTTGCCTTTAAAATAAGAAAAAAGTTAAAGTCTAGCTACCTTAAACATATTTTTAGGGGTTCTAGTCTGGTTCATAACATCTATAAAATCTAAAAATCTATCCACCTTCTTTTGCAGTCAAGAATTCCAGAGATTCACTATCCTTTGAGTGAGGGAATGTTTCCTCATCCTCACCCTGAATCCTGAGACTGTGCCCCCAAGTTCTAGTCTCTTCACTGGGACAAAACATCCTCATTGCATCTAGTCTATCTAAACCTGTTAGAATTGTTTACATTTCAATCAGATCTCCTCTCATCCTTCTAAACTTTGGTGAATACAGGCCAGGGATATATTTCCCTCCCCACCCCTTTCCGCCTTCCGCAAAGACCGTTCCCTCCGTGACTACTTGGTCAGGTACACGCCCCCCTACGACCCATCCTCCCATCCTGGCACTTTCCCCTGCCACCGCAGGAACTGTAAAACCTGTGCCCATACCTCCTCCCTCACCTCTATCCAAAGCCCTAAAGGAGCCTTCCACATCCATCAAACTTTTACCTGCACATCCACTAATATCACTTATTGTATCCGTTGCTCCCGATGCGGTCTCCTCTACATTGGGGAGACTGGGCGCCTCCTAGCAGGGCGCTTTAGGGAACATCTCCGAGATACCCGCACCAATCAACCACACCGCCCGTGGCCCAACATTTCAACTCCCCTCCCACTCTGCTGAGGACATGGAGGTCCTGGGCCTCCTTCACCGCCGCTCCCTCACTACCAGACGCCTCGGAACACTTCAACCTCAGGGCATCAATGTGGACTTCAACAACTTCCTCATTTCCCCTTCCCCCACCTCATCCTAGATTCAATCTTCCAGCTCAGCACTGTCACCATGACTTGTCCAGACTGGTCCAACCTGCCTATCTTCTTTTTCACTCCACTCTCTCCTCCCTGACCTATCACCTTCCTCTCCTCCCCCACTCACCCATTGTACTGAATAATTGAGGCCCTAACACCACTCCTTGCGGTGCCACTAGTCTCATCCTGCCTTTCTGTCACCTGCCATGTCAGCAATTTGCCCTCATTCCATGAGCTTCAACTTTAGTGAACAGCCCTGTATGTGGGACTTTATCAAGTGCACATACACTGTAATGAACATCCAGAGGCATTAGTCACTCTTCAGAAAAATTAAGTATGATTTGTCCGGCATGACCTGACTGAAGGGCTTATGTTCAAAACGTTGACTGTGCTCCTCCTCGGATGCTGTCTGACCTGTTGTGCTTTTCCAGTGCCATACGTTTTGACTCTGTTCTCCAGCATCTGATGGCTTCATTTTCTTCTACCTGTTTGAAACCATGCTGTCTTCCTGATGAAGGGATTCCTGATGAAGGGCGTTTGCCCGAAACGTCGAATTTCCTGTTCCTTGGATGCTGCCTGACCTGCTGCGCTTTAACCAGCAACACATTTCAACCATGCTGTCTTTCCCTCATTAACTGAAAATCTTCAATGTGTTCAGTTACCCCCATCCTTGAATAGATTCTAATATTTTCCCCATCACAAATGTTAGGCTAATTGGCCTGTAATTCTCTTATTTTCCTCTTACACCTTCTTAAAATGTGAAATGACATGCAGTTTTCTAATCCAGAGGGACAACTCCTGTCTTTAGAGACATCTGAAAGATTATAGTTAGGGTATCTACAATATGCTCCCCTACTTTCTTTAAAGCCCTCAGATGGAAACTCTCTGTTTCTGGGGATTTATCATTCTTTAGTTCCTCATTATTGATGTTTTACTTATGTAAATTTTATATAGTCCCTATCCCCGATTCACCACTAATTTCCTTGGCAAGCTATCCTGCTTTTCTACTTTACAAAATAAGGCAAAATAATTATTCAACATGTCTGCCATTTCCCCATAGTCATTGACAATATCCGCACTGTCAGTCTTTCGTGAGCCAGTGTTGCTAATGACTATTCACTTTCCCTTTATGTAACTTATGTTAGCAGAGTTCCTGAGGCTGACTAATATCTTTCAGTTCCCTCCTTCATTGTCTGCAACTTGGTGTTTAATTGATTAAATTTCAAGATCTTAACCTTGAAGATGTACTAATTTTCCTGTGAAATAAATGACTGTATTTGGAATTGGAGTCTTTCATACAAATTGTAGCTGATGTACCATATGCAAAGATATGTGAATGGTTACTCTGTAACTTTGTTAATGTTTCAAATTTTTGCATTGTTTTTAAAAGCACATATAGCAACTTATATTTGTATGGATTCTTAAATCTAGAAATATGTCAAATTGCTTCAAAGGATTGAGAATAAAATGGGTGGTAAGCCAAATATGATGAATTTCTTTTCTGTTAATTTCATATTCTTTGATTAGAAAGGATGATTGGGATGTGGATCTTAATTATGTGTTGTTGGGAGAATATGTGTACTCCCCTACTGCCTGTGATCATTGTTTTTGAATGGTAAGAGGAATGCCTTTTCTTACTCTGTGTAAATTCTAATTAATTAATTCAACAGCTTTATAACTCACTGTTTAAAGTGAAAAAGCAGGATAGCTTTCCAAGGAAATTAGTAGTGGATCGGGGACAGGGACTGTATAGAATTTACATAAGTATTTCATTCAGTTTTGTGAGTTTAAAAGCAAAGTGAGTTATTTTCTTAAATGCTTACCCCAAAACAAGGCAACATCACCAAATTGTCTCTCTCATCCATATGCACTTCACATTACTTACAGATAAAGTAAAGAATGTGGTTATCTCATTCTCTGATTTATAATTTTCAGTCTTTCATATGTTAGGCCTGTGGTTTGGAATGGATTTATTGCTTTAAAATTCAAGTAATGGTTTTGTAAAGTGACGGGTTTTCACAGCAAGTTGAAGTCAGTTATTTGTATTTGATTTTGAGCTTTTTTGTCAGGTATAATTTGAAACTGGAACAGTTAAGTATTTTGGCTGCTTGATGTCTTGTAGCTGGCTTCCAATTTAGGTTTAAGACTGGCTTGGTGATTTGATGTTCTGTTGGATCTGTCTGCAAACAGATCTTAGCTGATCTTTAAAGCAGATTTTTATTTAAAAAAAAGGACTCTCACCTTTTCGCATTTTGTAATGACTTCACCCTCAAGTCTTAAAAGAAAAGGCTAGTGAAGCAGTTGATATATTGGTTTTAATTTTCCAAAATACCCAAGTTTCTGGGAAGATTTCTTTGCAAAAGGAAAATGGTGAGTGTAATTCCTTTATCCAAATGGGAGGGAGACAGAAAATGGAAAATTACAAGCCAGTTAACTTAACATTTTGACATAGGAAAGTAATAGACATTTGAACAGGTACATGGAAAGGAAGCATTTAGAGGGATAAGGGCCAAATTTAAGCAAATGGGACTAGTTAAGTTTAGGCATGGATGAGTTTCTGTTCTATATGATTCTGTGACTCTCTGAAAGATATACAGTACTGGCATTGGAGGCAGTCCAGAGAAGATTCAGTAGGCTTACCAGGTATGGCGAGACTGTCTTATGAGTAGAGGTTGAGGAGATGTGGCCTACACTCACTGGAATACACAGATGAATGAGAGGCAATCTTACTGAAACATATAAGCTTCTTATGGGACTTGATTGAGTTTTTTTGAAGAAATAACAAAGAGGATTGATGAGGGCAGGGTAGTAGATGTGATTTATATTCAGTAAGGCGTTAGACAAGGTGAGACTGGTAAGCAAGGTTAGAACTGCTGCAATTCTGGAGGAACTAGCCATTTGGATACAGAACTGGCTCAAAGTTAGAATACAGAGGGTGATGATGGAGGGTTGTTTTTCAGACTGGAGGTCTGTGACCAGTGGAGTAACACAAGGCTTGGTGCTGGGTCCACTACTTTTCGTCATTTCTATAAATGATTCGGATGTGAGTATAAGAGATATAGTTAGCAGATGACACCAAAATTGGAGGTGTACTGGACAACAAAGAAGGTTACCTCAGATTACAATGTGATCTTGATCAGTTGGGCGGAGAAGTGGCAGATGGAGTTTAATTCAGATAAAGGTGAAGTGCTGCGTTTTGGGGAAGCAAATCTTAGCAGGACTTATACACTTAATGGTAAGGTCCTAGGGAGTGTTGCTGAACAAAGGGATCTTGGAGTATAGGTTCATAGCTCCTTGAAAGAGGAGTCGCAGGTAGATAGGATAGTGAAGAAGGCTTTTGGTATGCTTTCCTTTATTGGTCAGAGCATTGAGTACAGGAGTTGGGAGGTCATGTTGCGACTGCACAAGACTTCGGTTAGGCCACTATTGGAATATTGCGTGCAATTCTCGTCTTCCTGTTGGAAAGGTGTTATGAAATTTGAAAGGGTTCAGAAAAGATTTATCTGCCAGGGTTGGAGGATTTGAGCTGTAGGGAGAGGTTGAATAGGCTAGGGCTGTTTTCCCTGAGCATTGGAGGCTGAGGGGTGACCTTATAGAGGTTTATAAAATCATGAGGGGCATGGATAGGATAAATAGACAAAGTTTTTTCCCTGGGGTGGGCGAGTCCAAAACTAGAGGGCATAGGTTTAGAGTGAGAGGGGAAAGATATATAAGAGAGATCTAAGGGGCAACTTTTTCACTCAAGGTGATAAGTGTGTGGAATGAGCTACCGGAGGATGTAGTAGAGGCTAGTACAATTGCAACATTTACAAGGCATCTGGATGGGTATATGAATAGGAAGGGTTTGGAGGGATATGGGCCAGGTGCTGGCAGATGGGACTAGATTGGGTTGGGATATTTGGTCGGCATGGATGAATTGGACCGAAGGGACTGTTTCCATGTTATATAGAGTCATCTCTCTGACTCTGAATAACAAACAAGAAGGGACCCAGTACTGATCCTTGTGGTATACTACTGTACACCAGTTCCCAGTCAAACAGCCTTCCACCACTACCCATTGT
This sequence comes from Hemiscyllium ocellatum, assembly GCF_020745735.1. Taxonomy (NCBI): domain Eukaryota; kingdom Metazoa; phylum Chordata; class Chondrichthyes; order Orectolobiformes; family Hemiscylliidae; genus Hemiscyllium; species Hemiscyllium ocellatum. Next base: position 46,895,165 of record NC_083428.1, read on the forward strand.
GTCCTATTGCTGAGCCAGTTTCTGATCCATATCGCCAAGATTCCCTGAATTCTATATGCTTTAATCTTCTCCATCAGTCTCCCATGCTGGATCTTGTCAAAAGCTTTGTTAGATCCATATAAACTACATTAATGGAACTCCGTTCATCCACATACTTAATTGCATTTTTGAAAAATTCTGACAAATTTGTTAGATATGACCTTCCTCTGACAAAGCCAAGCTGACAGTCCAGAATTAACCCATGACTCTCCAATGTATAATAATTCTCTTCTTTAGAATTTTCTCTAGGAGTTTCCCTTTTATGAACGCGAGACTCACCAGTCTGTAATTTCCATGTTCATCTCTACAACCCTTCTTGAAAAGTGGAACGACATTAGTCAGTTACTTACACACACACACACACACACACACACACACACACACACACACACAGTCCTCTGGCATTTCCCTGATGGTCACAGAGGAATTAAAAATTGGCTTGTTTGTGATGCAGAAGCAAGGTTTGTCTTGAGCAACTCTGTGACGCAGGACTGTGTGATCTGCGAGCTTTTTTGTGTACACACCGAGACAAACATCAGTCTCCCATGGATGACCATCACCTTAGTGAAAGAGGCTCTTTGGTCTGCCTGAAACTTGTTGGCCTTCCACATCAAGGGGTTGACCTCGACTGAGTGTTGCAGACTGACACATTCCAATGTCCAGGACTGAGGGATCCTTTAAAGCTTTGGGCAGCTACTGCCAAGATGCATGGGGAAATGCACCATCTGAGATCTTTTGGCCAGAAACAAAGGGAGTCAGTTCAGTTATCAGACCCTCCCAGTGCGTCAAATGCGTGTAAATATAGGCTTGTATGAGTAACAAATATCTTGGGTTTGTTTATTCTACGTATGTAAGGATTGCGTATAGAACTGTACTGCTCTAGTGACTGTATATATAAAGATTTTTTATGAATAAAATAAAAAGGTTTGTGATGCGTAGTGATGCAACAGCATGGTTTCAATTCCCACACTGGCTGAGGCTATTATGAAGAACTCTCCTCAACCCCTCTCCTTGCCTGAGGTATGGTGACCCTCTGGTTAAACCACCACCAATTGTTTCTCTTTCTAATGGGACAGCAGCCCAATATCTGACAAGACTGTGCTGACATTACCTTTACCTTACTGCTTAAATAGCCTTGAACTACCTGATGAAGGAGCAGTGCTCCAAAAGCTGGTGCTTCCAAATAAACCTGTTGGACTATAACTGGTGTTGTGTGATTTTTAACTTTATACACCCCACTCCAACACTGGCACCTCCAAATCATTAGAATCATTTCAGTACGGATAGGAGATGGAACCTGGAATATAGATGAAACGACATTCAACTGCAGGGCTTTTATCAAACTTGGAATATACGTAATGTAACAGACAGAACCCACACAAGATTGACATTTCAAATGCAGTGACAGTTTGGCTGAGGATTTGAATAGTCTTTCATTGAGTGTTTGTTTGTATTGCATTGAACTTTAATAAGTCCATCTTGGTTATTATACAGGTTTGATTTAAAATAGCAGCGATTATTCAGATCTGTTGTGAATGGTCTGGTTTTTTTATTTTCTAGGCCGCAGAGCAAACTTAGTTTTGGATCACAGTCTTTGCTGTGGTGTCGTTCACTGAGATCTGATCAACCTGGCTTTTTGCTCATTGTTATTCAATGCAACTGCCTTGTATCAATAGTGTGGTTGTTTTGCACACTTTTAGGCCATAAAGAGTTTTAAGTATATTTCTTGTGGGCCTTGAGCATTGCTGACAAAAGGAGCGTTTTGTGCCCATCTTCTTGAGAAGGGTGGTTCACCTTTACTTGGACCATTATAGTCCATGGAGTATTAGTACTTCCATGATTATATTCTTTAATGGTTTGATAGTTTGCTAGGCTGTTTCAGAGGGTAGTTACAAATCAGTCACATTGCTATGGATCTGGAATCACATAGAGATCAGACTGGGTAAGGATGGCTGACTTCCTTCCCTGATGGACATTAGTGAACCCGAGGGACTTGCAAAAACCCAGTATTTTCATGATCATACTTAATGAAGCCAACACTTTCGCTAAATTTGTTAATTGAACAGAAATTACTCAAGAGAGTAATAGGGGCGTGAAATACACTGCCTGCAACAGTTGTAGATTTGCCAACTTTACAGGCATTTAAATGGTCATTGAGTAGGCATATGGATAAGAATTGAATAGTGCAGGTTAAATGGGCTTTGGATTTGTTTCACAGGGCGGCGCAACATCAAGGCACAAAGGATCTATACTGCAAACTGTCATAGCGTGACTTAAGTCCACCTCACTTGAGCACTAGTCTATGCCTCTGAATTACTAACCCAGGAACATTGCTGCTTTGCTGTACTGGCACTGTTCTCATAATCAAACCCAGCTTTGTCCTTGTCCAGTCTACATACTTGTAGCAGGGCTGCCAATTTTTAAAATATTCTGTTGAGAAGTTGAAACCATGTTTTGATTTTTTTCGCTTAGGGCCTTGAGGTTGTAATCTAACTTAGTACTAATAGAGTCTGATGGTCTGTGGCTCAATAGCTCTCATCTAAAATGGTTTAATCATTGGGGAAGGTTTGGAATTGGTCTGTTTTTAGAAACCTGCAAAAAGATGAGAAATTGGAGAATAAATAGATTAAAAGTGTTAGCTTATTGGTTGATCAGCCACCCTGTAGTGAAGTGCAGATTGAAATTGTTTTCATTGGTGGAAAGGTCAAGAATCAGAGGAAACTTACTTGAGGTGATTGGCAAATAAAGGTGGCATGAGCAAAAGCCTATATGGAGTAAGTGGTTAGCGACAGGAATGCAGTGCCTTAGAGTTCAGTGAAAGCAGATTTGAATATAGTTATCTAAGGGAATTGGATAATTACATGAACAGAAATTTGATGCTGTGTAGAAAAGACATGGAAGTGAGACTAGTTGGATAACTCTTAAAGGAAGACAACATAGCTATGACAGGTGGAACAGCTTCCTTCTGTGCTATAACCATGTGAACGGAGACTCTAAAGGAAGTTAATCTTTTGTTGCAACATGAGTTGTAACTTGCAAACTTGATTCCAGAAAATGTACCAGTGCCCATATTCACCAAATTGGTTTTGTGCAACACTGAGCTACAAATAGAAAATTCATGTTTGGTGTTGTGAAATATTGTAGTTGACCGGGAATGCCTTCCTGTTTTGTTATCAACAAACTATACTTTGTATACAATTTTGTGTACATTGTGCTTTAAATTCCTTACTCTCACCTTATTTATTCAAGGTAGTGATTTCTGTGGCATTTGAGTTCACAAATGGCTATCAACTCATTATCATTTGCTGACCAGCAATTCCCATTGGGAATTACTGGATTCAGATGGGAAAGCCCTGGTTGATATTTGCCACCCTTGAGGACTGTAATACATTCTATCAAACCACATGAATAGTCATGGAGATTTGAAAACAAACAATTGTTTATGACAGTCATGGCATTTATTTATAAATACACATCAGAGACAGCAGGCAGTAGGCACCAGAAAACTGTACCTGAGAAATTCATTCCAGCTTTTGCAAAATAGCCTTAGTATAGTCATTTCAACTTCAGTAATCTGCGATTATGATGTTAATCTGACTGCAGAGACAGTCATTTGGAGACAGTTAAGTAAAATGACTTGTGACTGGGTTATGATGATTATAAGGTAATGTCTGGTATTGTGCTATCATTTGATTGTGTGATGTTTTCAGTTTGACAGTTACATTTGCTGCTTCTATATTTTCTGATCATCTGTGGACATAGCTTACTGTAGTCATTATTTACTAAGGTTGGAGATGAGAACAATTGCAATTGTAATCTGTTCCACTGAAAATGGTAATAAGTGAAAGTTTGCCTTACTGCTGATGTTTGTCTGTTTCGGTTTAATGAAGATTTGTTTTGAGTCTTGGATAACTCTTTTCACACTTAAAGATTTGTCCCCCTTTACATTATTCCCTGAAGGAGGGGGATGCTGCAAATGATTGTGGTCTTTTAATGTGTCAGCCTTAACAGTGACTGCTGAAATGAAGAAAGCCATAACTTGTTCATAGAATCCTAGAAGTACGAATCATAGAAATACAACTTATAGGAGCAGAAGTAGGCCATTTGGCCCATCAAATCTGCTCTGCCAACCAATGAGTTTGTGGCTGATCAGATAATCCTAAACTTCAGCTTCTTGTTTTTTTACCTTAGCCCTAGATTCCCATACTGTTTAAAAATTATGTCTCAGCTTGAATATACTTAATGACAGCCTTCACAATGCACTGTACCAAGGAACTCCACAAATTCTGTATCCACTGAGAGAAAACAAAATTCTGCACATTTCTGTCTTAAAAGGCAGCACATTTATTCTGGAATTATACTCTCTGATCCTAGATTCTCCCACAAGGGGAAACAACCTCCCCGCAACAACCCTATCAAATCCCCAAGAATTTTGTATGTTTTAATAAGGTTGCCTCAGCAATGAGTACAAAATCTACCTATTCTTGTAGAGAATCTATATTCATGCCCAGGATCAACTTTGCGAACCTTCTCTGGACTGTCTCCATTGCCAGATAAGGAGACCAAAACTCTGTGGTTTGACATATTTTAGCAAGATTTTTGTATTTCATTTCCTTGAAATAAAGGTCACCTTTCCATCTGCCTTCTGCATTTTGTGTTCTATGTATGAGAACCCTTAAATCTATCAACGCATAAGCTCATGTCTTCAAATTTGATCCCAACTACCAGCTTTTGTACACTCGCTTAACCTATGTAATTCTGCTGCAAACTCTGTGTCATCCTCATTGCTTGCATTCCCACCTACCTTTGCAAACTTGACAGTACATTCACTTCCCTCATTCAAGATATTATATTGTAAATAATCATGCCACTCCACTAGTTACAGGTTGACATCCTGAAAATGCGTCCTTTCTCTCCTTCCTCTGTATTAGCTAGCCAATTCTCGAGATGTTTTCTAATCAACCTGTGCAGAGATGTTATGTATCTCTAGAGCAGGTGAGACTTGGGTTTCTGGGTCGAGAGGCAGAGATGCTACCACTGCATCAGAAGATCCCAAGCCAATCATCTACTCATGCTAATATACTACCCCTAACACTATAGGATCTTAACCTATTAAATAGCTTTGTATGTAGGATCTTGTCAATGCCTTTTGTAAGTCCAGTTATATTACTTAGAGTCATAGAGATATACAGCATGGAAACAGATCCTATGGTCCAATTCATCCATGCCAACCAGATATCCCAACCTAATCTAGTCCCACTTGCCATCACCCGGCCCATATCCCTCCAAACCCTTCCAATTCATATACCCATCCAGATGCCTTTTAAATGTTGCAATTGTACCAGCCTCCACCACTTCCTCTGGCAGCTCATTCCATACACATACCACTGTCTGCGTGAAACAATTGTCCCTTTAGGTCTCTTTCCCCTCTCACCCTAAACCTATGCCCTCTAGTTCTGGACTCCCCGACTCCAGGGAAAAGACTTCGTTTATTTATCCAATCCATGCTCCTCATGATTTTATAAACCTCTATAAGGTCACCCCTCAGCCTCCGACACTCCAGTGAAAACAGCTCCAGCTTATTCAGCCTCTCCCTATAGCTCAAATCCTCCAACCCTGGCAACATCCTTCTAAATCTTTTCTGAACCCTTTCACCTACTGATTCTTCTTTCTCTATTGTGCTTGTTGCCTTTTCAAAGAATTCTAATCAATTTGCCAAACATGAGTTGGTATTCATTGACACATGCACGTTCAACTTGGTTATATTATGTTAAAATTCACACAACACCAGGGGTTATAGTCCAGCAGGTTTATTTGGAAGTGCTAGCACTGCTCCTTCATCAGGTGGTTGTGGAGTCCGCAATTGTAAGACCAGAATTTATAGCAAAAGTTTGCTGTGTGATGTAACTGAAATTATACATTGAAAACTACCTCGATTGTTTGTTAAATCTCTCATCTGTTAGAATGATCATGTTAGTTTCACTTCTTTCATATGTAAATCACAAAGCTTTTTAAAAAAAGTTACATTTTCAGGTTAACTTTAACAATTAGTGTCAGCCCAGATAATGTGTTGAAGGTGCTAGCCCCGTGTGCTGCTGTCGGTGCCATGATGTTTAGACAGATTCTAATCTAAAAAATGAATTAATAGAATCTTACATGGATCTGTGCAGTTTTTGAGCCGAGTACAATGTAACTCTGCAAATACAAATTCACCCACAAGCATGTAAATGTGTGTGTGCATGTGAGTTTGTTTGTGTGTGTGTGTGTGTGGGGGGGTGGATTGTGAGTGTCTGAGAGACTGTGGGATCTTTGACTTTTAGATCATTAAGTAAAGCTGTCTCATTACAAATTGCCCGACTCTAAATAGCCTGATTCCAACATGTTACTTTAGGTGAAATACACTGGAGTACAAAACTAGAGGGCATAGCTTAAGGTGAGAGGGGAAACATTTGAAAGAGAGGTAACTTTTTCATACAGAGGTGATGCATATATATAATAAGCTGCTGAAGGAAGTGATGGAGGTGATTGGAATTGCAACATCTAAATGGAACCTGGATGGATATATGAATAGGAAGGGATTATAGTGATATGGGCCAAATGGGACTAGGCCAGTTTGGATGTCTGGTCAGCACGGATGAGTTGGACTGAAGGTCTGTTTCTGTTTTTTGACTCTGTCACTCTATGAATTCTTCCTTGTCACAACCTTTGCTAATTTGATTTTCCCAATCTACTTGAAGATTAAAGTCACCTTGATCAATATACTTTTTTTTAACATGCCCTTGTCATTTTCTGATTTAGTTTCTACCCTACAGTATAACTACTGTTAGGGGATATTGAACTACTCCTACCAGTGTCATCTTCCCATTGCTACTTCTTACCTCACCCATTTGAACTCTTTTTTTTTCCAAGGTCATTTCTCGCTATCATAGAATCCCTACAGTGTGGAAGCAGGCCATTCGGCCCAACAGGTCCACATCAACCCTCCTAAGAGTAACCCACTAGACCTATTGCCCTACTCTATTACTCTACATTTACCCCCGATTAATGCACCTAACCTACACTCTGAGCAATTTAGCATGGCCAATTCACCTAACCTGCACATCTTTGGATTGTGGGAGGAAACTGGAGCACCCGGAGAAAACCAACGCACACATGGGGAGAATGTGCAAACTCCACACAGACAGTCACCCGAGCCTGGAATCGTAGTTGCGTCCCTGGTGCTATGAGGCAGCAGGGCTAACCACTGACCCACCGTGCTGCTATTGTAGTTATTCCGTCTCATGTTAGCAAAGCTTCCCCACTGCTGTCTCTCCTGGGTGTCCTTTTGAAAAGTCACAACTCTGAATATTTAGTTGAAAGGTTTGACTTTGATATAACCAAGCCCCTCTTTTTGGCTGTCAGATCGTATGTATAACCTTTTTGCCATTACTTAATTTGCTTTTTGTTCAAATCCTATGTACATGGAAGTAAAGAGCCATTAATTCTGCCTGTTTACCATCCAGCCCCCAACACATATTTAACTCATTGACTTCATTTATCCTATGCCAGTTTACCCTATGGCTTAGGTAGTAATCCAGAGATGAGAAACTTGGAAGGTCTGCTTTTAATTTTTTAGCTCCTAACTGTTAAAATTCTTTCAATCAAGATCCTCCTTCCTAGTCCTGTTGATGTCGTGGTACCAGTGTGGATGTTGACAACTGAATCCTTCTCCTCCCTCTCTAGTCCTAAGGTGATGTTCTTAATGCTGACACTGGGCAGGCACCAGTGCCTTTGGACTTGTGCTCATAGCTGTAGAGAATTAGACTGTCCCTACCACTACCACTGTGCTTTGGTCAGTTCACATATTCCCCTTGCAATCTACACTCACTCTTCCTCACGGCTTGCAGGAGTGGATGCTACTGAATGCTACTCCCTTAGACTTGCCTCACCTGCAGTCACACCTTTCTGCTCCTGATGATAAATGAAATTTGAATTGCTTAATCTGAGAGTTGTGACCATCTCCTAGAGTAAAGTGTCCAAGTAATTTTCCTTGTCTGTTATGTGGTGCTATGTTTACAGCTTGGAATCCTGCTCCTTAACTCAAACCTGAAGTTCCTCAGCCTGTTAGATGAGTTCAGCCTGGATCATCTTGGTGTTCAGTAGTTTCCACATCCTGCAGCAGCAACACGTTACCCAACTTGCTATCACTATTGTATTTTATTAATTGATTAATTACTCTAGCATCTTTATTCTTTACATTTAAAAGATACTATGCTCCTTACACTTTGTGATTAGATTTTATTTAATACCATTGTCAATCTTATACCTATTTCATCTCTTTTTCAAAAAAATAAACTACGCGATCTAAAGACAAACTGAAGGTCTTTTATTTCGAAGCCTAGAAGTTCTCACTGAACACTGCTGATTAATTAGCTGCTTCTCCTGCAGTTGTCCTGTTGTGATTCAGGATGTCAATTTGCCCCTGCTCTTGCTCGGTCGGCTTCTTGCTCCACGTCTTTTACTTCATGGAGCAAATCTTAATGTGTCTTTCCTCCTCTGTTCTGAAAACTTGGAAGGGTTTAAACTAGTTTGGCAGGGAGATGGGACAGATCAGGCGAGAGAGTACTTGTTGAACGGGCAGAAGTAGAATGCAGAGAGTCTGTCAGGAAGGATATACAGTTGATGAGGCAAAGCGGTGGGTTGAAGTGTGTCAGTTTCAGTGCAAGGAGCGTCAGGAATAAGAGTGATGAACTTTGAGTGAGCATGGATCGATAGTTGGAACTACAGTGGTGTGGCCATAACGGAGGCATGGATTTCACAGGGGCAGGAATGGTTGCTGGATGTTCCAGGGTTTAGATCTTTGAAGAAGAACAGGGATGGGGAATAAAAGAGGAGGGGGAGTAGCATTGTTAATTAGAGAGTGCATCACAGCTGCAGAAAAGGAGATTGTTGAGGAGGATTTGTCTACTGAGCCAGTATGAGTGGACGTCAGTAACAGGAAAGGAGCAGTCACTTTGTTGTATAGATCTCTTCCCACCCCCACCCCTCCCACCCCCACCCCAAATAGCAGCTGAGAGATGAAAGAACAAATTGGACAATAGATCTTGGGAAGGTGCAGATGGAGCAGAGTTGTTTTTGTGGATGACTTCAATTTTGCTAATATTCATTAGAACTTCCTTCGTGCAGTAGGTCTAGATGGAGCTGATTTTGTCAGGTATGTCCAGGAAGGACTCTTGACTCAGTATGTAGGTAGGCCGACTGGGGGAAGGCCAGGTGTAAGATCTCTGTGGGAGAGCATTTCAATGACAGTGACCACAACTGCCTCACCTTTACCATAGCCATGGAGGGGGATGGGAACAGACAGCATGGGAAGGTATTTAATTGGGGGAAGGGAAATTATTCTGCTGTTAGACAGGAACTGTGGAGTATAAATTGGGAACAATTGTTTGAAGGGAAGTGCACACCAGAAATGCTGAGGCTGTTTAAAAAGCACCTGTTGCGAGTATTGGATAGCTTTGTCCCACTGAGACAGGCAAGGAATGTTAAGGTGAAGGAGCCTTGGATGACGAGAGAAGAAGAGCTTCTCGTCAAGTGGAAGAAAGAAACTTGAAGAAGGAAGTTTGAGGAAGCAAGGATCTGGCCCAGCTTTAGAGGGTTATAGGGTAGCTAGGAAAGAACTCAGAAATACACTGAGGAGTGCCAAGAGAGAGCACGAGAAAGCCTTGGCAGGAAGGATTAGGGAAAACTCAAAGGTGTTCTACACTTACATGAGGAATGAGAGAATGATCAGAGAGAGGGTAGGACTGATCAGGGATAGTGGAGGGAACTTGTACCTGGACTCTGAAGGAGGAGGAGAAGTCCTAAATGAGTTTTTTGCTTCAGTATTCACTAGAGAGAGGGATCTTGTTGATAGTGAGAACAACGTGGACCAGGTTAATAGGCTTGAACAGATTGATATTAAGAAAGTAGATGTGCTGGAAATTTTGAGAAGCATCAAGATAGATTAGTCACCAGGACCAGACCAGATATATCCAATGTTACTACAGGAAGTGAGGAATGAGATTACTGCACCTTTGGTGATGATCTTTGCATCGTAACTCTCCATGGGAGTAGTACTGGCTGATTGGAGGGAGGCGAACATTGTTCCTCTGTTCAAGAAAGGGAATAGGGAAATCCCTGGGAATGGCAGACCAGTCAATCTTACGTCTGTGCTAAGCAAGGTACTGCAAAGGATTCTGAGAGATAGGAAATATGACTATTTGGAAAAGCATAGATGGATTAAAGATAGTTAGCTTGGCTTTGTCTGGGGCAGGTCATGCCTCATAAGCCTTATTGAATTCTTTGAGGATGTGAGGAGACAAGTTGACAAAGGTCAAGCAGTCGATGTGGTGTATGTGGATTTTAGTAAGACATTTGATATGGTTCCCCACGGTAATCTCATTCAGAAAGTTAGGAGTTATGAAATACAGGGATGTTTTAGCTGTCTGGATACAGCATTGGCTGGCTGATAGAAGACAACTAATGGTGGTGGATGGAAAGTATTCCGCCTGGAGGTCAGTGACCAGTGGTGTCCCCCTAGCTCTCCTAGGTGTATTTCTGCTCTTTGTAGTTTTTATTAATGACTTGGATGAAGGAGTGGATGTGTGGGTCTGTACGTTTGCCAATGACACAAAGTTTGGTGGTGTTGTAGATAGTGTCGAGGGCAGTTGCAGGCAACAACATGACATTGACAGGATGCAGAGCTGGGCTGAGAAGTGGCAGATGGAGTTCTACCCGGGGAAAGGTGATTCATTTTGGAAGCTCGAATTTGAATGCTGAATACAGGGTTAAAGACAGGAATCTTGGCAGAATGGCGGAACAGCGGGATCTTGGCGTCCATGTACAGATATCCATCAAAGTTGCCATCCAAGTTGATAGGTTGTAAGAAGGTGTATGGTGTTTTGGGTTTCATTAACAAGGGGAATTGAATTTAAGAGCTGCGAGGTTTTGTTCCCGTTCTATAAAACCCTGGTTAGATCACTCTTGGAATATTGTGTGCAGTTCTTGTCGCCTCATTATAGGAAAGATGTGGATGCTTTAGAGAGGGTACAGAGGAGATTTACCAGGATGCAGTTGTCTGGATTGGAGGGCATATCTTATGAAGAGAGGTTGAGTGAGCGAGGGCTTTTCACACTGAAGAGAAGAAGGAAGAAAGGTAACTTGATAGAGGTGTACAAGGTAATGAGAGGCACAGATAGTGTGGATAGCCAGAGACTTTTTCCCAGGACAGCAATGGCTGTCATGATGGGTCATCATTTTAAGATGATTGGAGGAAGATTTAGGGGAGATGTCAGAGGTAGGTTCTTTACACAGAGTGGTGGGTGTGTGGAATGCACTGCCAGTGGTGGTGATAGAGTGAGAGACATCAGGGACATTTAAGCTGGACAAGCACATGGATGACAATAAGTTGAAGGATGTGTAGTTAGGTTGATCTTTGATTAAGATAAATGCTCGGCACAATATCGTGGGCCAAAGGGCCTGTACTGCTCGATGTTCTAATTCACAGATGTACTCACCCAGCCTCTGTTTCGCTCATGCCATATCTCCCTCACACTGACCATGCTCTTCACTGGCCAAACAAACAAGGGTGCGAATCAGGAACAAGAGTAGACCATTCAACCTCTCTGGCCTGTTCCACCATTCAATAAGATCATCACCGATCTGATTATGTTTCTGGCTAGTTTTTTCTTGTACTGAGATATTTTATTTCTGATTAATTTTTTGGTCAAACTTTGCTATTGTTTATATTTTGTGAAATCTTTTGAACTGCCACCTGTCGTTGCACAATTGTATGCTTTTTCTTTTAGTTTGATACTATCTTTAACATTTCCAGTTAACCACAGATGGTGGGTCAATCATTTGGAATTTATCTATTCTGTATATTGTGAAATATCCCCTTAAGTGTGTGCCACTGCATTTCTATTGATCTTTCTGAATCTAATTTGCCAAATCTTTTAGCCAGCTCTCATGCACTCCTATATACACTTATTAAAATTTTTAAAATTGTCTCAGGCCGACTGCCTTCTCCATCAAACTAAATGTGAAATTCAAACCAGTTACGGTCAGTCCTAAATAGGGGTCTGTTAATGATAAAATTGTTAATTAATCCCACCTAGTTACACAAGACCTTGTCTTGTAAAGCCTGTTCTTTGTTTGGCTGTAGAACCTGCAGGTTAAAAAACACTATCCTGAAAATATTCTATAAATTCCCAATCTAGGCTATTTTTGGCCATCTGACTTTTCCAGTCAATGTAGATTGAAATCTCCCATGATTATCACCATACCTTTCTGAGAAAAGCTCATTTTTTAAATGCTGCACACTACTGTGTTGTTACTTTGAGGGGGCCTATATACTAATCCAAAAGTGACTTGTCTTTATTGCTAATTTCTACTCAAACATCTTGTTCTCTTCCACATCTTGATTTGCTTAGGTCATTCCTCTCTGTTGTGTTAATGTTATGATTAAATGTCCTGTACCCCCGAAGACTCATTCTAATTCATGCCATCCTGCAGACATGCTTATTAAATTCAATTTTACGTATTCTCTGGATGCTGCAAAGTAATTTGCAGTTAATGAATTATCTATGAAGTATAGTCACTTGTGAATAAGCACAGGTGTCAATTTGTACACCAGTTTCTAACAATAAGTATGGCAGTCATTTTATTTTTAAAGCACATACAGATAAATTTATAATCTGTATAAAGATAAATTGACTCTTCACTGCAATAATTAGAGACTTCCATGGGATTACTATCAGCAACTATGATAAGACCATAAGACATAGGAGTGGAAGTAAGGCAATTTGGCTCATTGAATCCACTCCACCATTCAATCATGGCTGATGGGCATTTCAACTCCACTTACCTGCACTCTCCCCGTAGCCCTTAATTCCTTGCAAGATCAAGAACTTATCAGTCTCTGCCTTGAAGACATTTAATGTCCTGGCCTCCATTTTGCTCAGTGGCAATGAATTCCATAGGCACACCATTCTCTGGCTGAAGAAATGTCTCCTCATTTCCATTTTAAATTGACTCCCTTTAATTCTAAGGCTGTGCCCACAGGTCCTAGTCTCCCTGCCTAATGGAAACAAATTCCCAGCGTCCACCCTTTCTAAATCATGCATTCTATTAGATCTCCCTTCACCCTTCTAAACTCTTAATGATTATAATCCCAGGATCCTCAGCCGTTCATCGTATGTTAGGCCTACCATTCCAGGGATCATCCATGTGAATCTCTGCTGGACACGCTCCAGTGCCAGTATATCCTTCCTGGGGCCTAACCAGAGCTTTATAAAGTCTCAGAAGCACGTCGCTGCTTTTATATTCCAATCCTCTTGAGAAAACTGATAACAATACATTTGCTTTCTTAATCATGGACTCAACCTGCAAGTTAGCCTTAAAGAATCCTGGACTAGCACTCCCAAATCCCTTTGTACTTTGGCTTTAGGAATTTTCCCACCATTTGGGAAATAGTCCATGCTTGTATTCCTTTTTCCAAAGTGCAAGACCTCGCATGTGCTCACATTGAATTTCATCAGCCATTTCCTGGACCACTCCTAAACTGTCTAAATCTTTCTGCAGCCTCCCCACCTCCTCAGTACTAGTTGCCTGTCCACCTCACTTTGTATCATCGGCAAACTTGGCCAGAATGTCCCCAGTCCCTTCATCCAGATCATTAATATATAAAGTGAACAGCTGCAGTCCCAACACTGAACCCTGCAGGACACCAGCTTCCATTCTGAAAAATAACCTTTTATCCCAACTCTCTGCCCTCTATCAGACAGCCAGTCTTCAATCCATGTCTGTAGCTCACTTTGAACACCATGGGCCCTCACCTTACTCAGCAGCTTCCCGTGAAGCACCTTATCAAAGGCCTGTTGGAAGTCTAGATAGATAACATCCACTGGGTTTCCCTGGTCTAATCTACTTGTTACCTCTTCAAAGAATTCTAACAGGTTTGTCAGACATGACCGCCCCCCCCTTATTAAATCCATGTTGACTTGTTTTAATCTGATACTACACTTCCAAGAATTTAGAAATCTCATCCTTAATGATAAATCCTAGAATTTTATCTATAACTGAGTTTAGGCTAATTGGCCTATAATTTTCCACCTTTTGTCTTGATCCTTTCTTGAACAAGGGGTTTGTAATGACGATTTTCCAATCATCTGGGACTTTCCCTGACTCCAGTAATTTTTGAAAGATTACAAGCAATGCCTCCGCTATTTTCTTAGCCACCTCCTTCAGAACTCTAGAATATAGCCCATCAGAGCCAGGAGATTTATCAATTTTTAGACCTTTTACCCTTTCTAGCACTTTCTCTTTTGTAATGGCTACCATACTCAATTCTCCCTCCTGACTCTCCTTAATTGTTGGGATATTACTCATGTCTTCAACTGTGAAGGTTGACACAAAGTACTTATTAAGTTCTTCAGCTATTTCCTTATCTCCCATCACTAGCCTTCCTGCATCAATTTGGAGCGGTCCAATTTCTACTTTTGCCTCTTGTTTGTTTCTTGTGTATTGAAAGAAACTTTTTCTATCATTTCTAATATAACTGGTTAGTTTACCTTCATATTTGATCATCTCCTTCCTTATTTTTCTCTTTGTTGTCCTCTGTTTTGTTTTTGTAGTCTTCCCAATCTTCTCATTTCCCAGTGCTCTTGGCCACTTCATAGGCTGTCTCTTTTTCTTTGGTACATTTCCTGACTTCCTTTGTCATGTCTAATCCCCACCCAGATAATCTTTCTTTTCTTTGGGATGAACCTTTGTACTGTGTCCTCAATTATGCCCAGAAACTCCTGCCATTGTTGCTCTACTGTCTTCCCCACTAGGCTCTGCTTCCAGTCGATTTTTGTCAGTTTCTCTCTCATACCCATGTAATTACCTTTATTTAACTGTAACACCATTACATCAGATTTTGCCTTCTCTCTTTCAAACTGCAGTCTGAATTCTACCACATAATGATCACTAGGCAGAAATGAGTACTGCAGATGCTGGAGATTAGAGTGATGCTGGAAAAGCACAGCAGGTCAGGCAGCTTCTGAGGAGCAGGAAAATTGGTGTTTTGGGCAAAAGCCCTTCATCAGGAAACATTCTGTCATTTTGTTCCCCCCTCTTGAATGGCCTTCTGCAACATGGTGCCTTGGTCAGCTGGCTCATCCTGCCCATAGCCTTTTCCTAACCCATACAGGGACCAAAAATCCCATACCTGACAAGGTCAAGGGCTGAGGCTCCGCCACTCCTTAACCCAGAATCCCCCTACTTGCCTCACTTACAGTCACATCCTATTGTTCCTGATCACTAACTGAGTTTGAATTACTTAATCTACATGGTGTGACTGCCTTCTGAAACAAAGTGTCGAGGTAACTCTTCCCCCTCCTGGATGTGCCGCAGTGTATGAAGCTCAGATTCCATGTCATCAATTCTTATTTGGAGTTCTTCTAGCAACCAACACTTGCTGCAGATGTGGTCACTGCAGCTTACAATGGGATTAGCCAGCTCCCACATCATACAACTATAGCACATCACCTATCCAGGCATCTCTACTTATTTAATTAATTTATACAAATTTGAGTTAACTAATTTCTAGTATTTTTCTCTGGTCTTATTCAACTAACCAACTGATTGTAAACTTTTAATCAATCACACGATACACAAAAAATATCAATTACAACGCCTTACCTCAGCAACACACGAGAGTTCTTTTCGTTTTGGTTAGATTTGGCCTTGACTTTGGTGTCTAGGCCCCCTGCTTAACTGCAAGTATACTTGAATTCAGAGTATAACTGATTTGAAGCTTTATTTAACATGATAGACTGGTTAGCAAGGTTAGATGACTTGGAATACAGGAAGAAATATAAACACATAACTGGCTAAAAGATAGAAGACAGAGTGGTGGTGGAGGGTTGTTCCTCAGACAGGAGGTATGTGAAGAGTGGTGTGAACAAGATAGATTGGAGTGCATGTTTATAATTCCTTGAAAGTGGAGTCCCATTTTGGTATGCTTGCCTCAATTGGTTAGTACACTGAGTATAAGAGTTGGTACATCATGTTGCAGATGTGCAGGACACTGGTTAGGCCACTTTTGGAATACTGTGTTCAATTTTAGTCTCTTGCTGTAGGGAGGATGTTGTGAAACTTGAAAGGGTTCAGAAAAGATTTAGAAGAACGTGGCAAGGGCTGTAGGGAAAGACTGAATAGGCTGCGGCTGTTTTCCCTGGGGTGTCGGCTGAGGGGTGACCGTATAGAGGTTTATAAAATCATGAGGGCATGGATATTGTGAATTGACAAGGTCTTTTCCCCAAGGTGGGGGAGTCCAGAACTAGAGGGTATAGGTTTAGTGTGAGAGGGGAAAGATATAAAAGGGACCTAAGAGGCAACTTTTTCATGCAGAGGATGGTACGTGTATGGAATGAGCTGCCACAGGAAGCGGTGGAGGCTGGTTCAATTGCAACATTGAAGAGGCATTTGGATGGGTATATGAATAGGAAGGGTTTGGAGGGATTTGGGCTGGGTGCTGGCAAGTGGGACTAGATTGGGTTGGGATATCTGGTCGGCATGGACTGAAGGGTCTGTTTCCATGCTGTACATCTCTATGACTCAATGACTGTAAGAGAGATCTATCTTGTAACATCATTTATATGTGGATGTGTTTGCCAGTTTCATTCCTGCAAAGACCAGTGCTAATATGCAGTCTAAGCCTTTTGTCTTAGACATCCTAACCAGTGGAATTAGTTTCTTTTTATCTACAGTATCTGTCCCCCTTAATATCTTGAATAAGCTTTTCACCATCTAAGTTTTAGGAATACAGCATTGATTTGTGTATTCTCTCTTCATAATTTAACCCTTGGAATTTGGGTAACATTCTGGTAAACGGGGTGTAGGTTTGCTCACTGAGCTGTAGGTTTGATACCCAGACATTTCATTACCTGGCTAGGTAACATCAGTGGCGACCTCCAAGTGAAGCGAAGCTGTTGTCTCCTGCTTTCTATTTATATCTTTCTCCTGGATAGGGTTCCTGGGACTAGGTTAGGTTGGGACTCCACCTCTCAACCTGCAATGCTCCAGTTTAAAAAAAAGGTTCCATCCTATCCAGACTTTGTTTATAACTCAAATCTTCTATACCTGGCAACCCCATCCAGGAGAAAGATATAAATAGAAAGCATAGAGACAACAGCTTCGCTTCACTTGGAGGTCGCCACTGATGATGTTACCTAGCCAGCTAATGAAATGTCTGGATATCAAACCTACAGCTCAGTGAGCAAACCTACACCCTAAACCTCAACTTTGCAAAAATTCTGGTAAACCTAGGTTACATTCTACTCTATGCCAGATTATCCTTCAAAGATATGGTGCGCAGAATTGCTCACGGTGACTCCAGGTGTTGGCTGGTTAGGGCTTTAAATAGTATCTTTTCTACCCCCTGTATTTTGGACTTTGAGATGTAAAATCCAGCAATAAAAAAGACATTTTGGCTATTCTGTGCCTTTTCATGACATTTCCATATACCGGACGACCACATTTCTTTTGATCTACACTGTTTCTGACTTTCACCATTTAGGTAGAACTTTGTTCTGTTCTCTTTAGGTACAAAGTTGACAACCTCCCATTTGTTGACATTGAAATCTACTTATCGTCATTTTGCTCATTTACTTAAAAATACAAAGAAATATCATTGTTTGTGTACCTTCCCTGTTAACAATATCACCTTTTTTGTATCATTGGAAAATTCCTATCTGTGACTTTCTAATATGTCACCCAGTATAAATTGTTTAAATCCCAATATAGGTCCTTGTGGAATACTACTGCAGAACATCCAGTTAGACTATCTCTCCAGTATCTTTATTCTTTGTCTCCTGCCACTGAACCAGTTTCCGAATCACATCAATAATTTTACACTTCTACAAGTGTCAACTTATGTCATCACTCTCTTGTAAGAAGCATTATTAAATGTTTCTGGAAATTGAACTATGTAAAACCTATAAACATTTCCCCACCCACTGTTTTAATCACCTCTTCAACAAAAAAGTTATTCGAGTTAGTCAGGCATGACACATACATTGCAAATTCATGTTATCTGTCTCTGATCAGCTGAAAAATGTAAGTTGCTATATCTTAAGTTGTATATTTTATTAAGTTCCCACAAACTGATGCTTGGCATGAGCCTATAGTTCCTTGGTTCTCCTCTCCCACCATTTTCTTTTAGAATCTAATCTCGAAGAATGGTTCTCAAATTGAGAGCACGTTAGGAAATTATAGTAAGGATACTTAAATTATTTTCACTTGGTGTCATAGAGCACGAAAACAGATCCTTTGGTCCAACCAGCCCACACCATATGTAATCCCAAACTAAACAAGCCTCGCTTGTCTGTACCTGACATATCCATCCAAATCTTTAATATTCATGTATCCATCCAAATGTCTTTTAAGTGTTGTAATTGTACCCATATCCACCACTTCCTCAGGAGGTTCATTCCTCACACGAATCATTCTCTGCAAGAAATTTGCCTCTTATGTTCTCTTTAAATCTCTCTTCTCTCAACTTGAAAATGTGGCCCCTTGTCTTGGAAGTCCCCACCTTAGGGAAAAATGATTACCATCAACTCTATCTATACCTCTCATTATTTTATAAACATCAGTCAGGCCACCTCTCAACCTCCTATGCTCCAGTAAAAAAAAAAGTCCCATCCTATCCAGCCTTTGTTTATAACTCAAATCTTCCACACCTGGCAACATCCTGGTAAATCTCTTCTGAACCCTCTCTAGCTTGATAATATCCTTCCAATATCTGTGCGAGTAGAACTGGACACAGTGTTCCAGAAGAGGCCTCACTAATGTGCTGTACAACCTCAACATAATGTCCCAATTCCTGTACTCAAAAGGATTGAGCAATGAAAGCAAACTTCAAAGAATTATGTGTTTGCACTCCTAGGTCCATCTGTTCTACAACACAACCCAAGGCCCTACTTTTAATTGTATAAGCTAACCCTTTTATGTTGTACCAAAATGCACTGCTCACATTTATCCATATTGAACTCCATCTGCTATTTTTCAGCCCGTTGACCCATTTCATCAAGATCCCTTTGTAATCTTAGAAAACCTTCTTCACTGTCTACTTGTCACCCTGTTACCCCGCACCCCCCCCCCCCCCCCCCCCCCCAGTTGAAGCAAAATGCTCGGAGAGACCGTGTAGCTTTACCTCTTTCATCTTTATTTGTTGCCCTGGAGGGAGAAAGAATGATCGCATATGGGCACAGAGACATGAGTTCGCGGTCTCCTGGAAGAGCAGTTTCTCAATGAACTATATAGTCATTTTAAAGGGAGGAGCATCCAGATAAGGGAACATGCATATTAATTAGGTGACTGTTACAGTAATTGTCAATAATAAATATTAAGCTACCTGCTGTTACACAATGGCTTCACATAAGGAATACTTTTCATCTTGTTAAACTGACCTCACATACTGAATGCTACCAATATTGTTAAATGGCTCTCCATATTGACTGCTTCTCCATCTTGTTAATCCATTACCCTTGCCTACAGTACTCCATTGTGAACTGTAAGTTCTTATCTGATCTGAGTCATGCTCAGCTGAACCTCTTGTTTCACTAAACTCAGAACTTAACTCTTTCTCTGCCTGCATATGCATTCTCATATGATGCCACCAATTTGGGTGTCAACCGTGACCTTACTTACCTTGGCTTCCTTACTATGAGGTGATTTTCCTCACACAAGACCCTCAAAAGCTTGTTTAAAAAAAGTCTTTAAAAAAAAACTTTTTTGTTTTTTTTGAATGTTAGTAAATAAAAATGGACAAAATACTCTTATTAGTAAACTGTAATGACAAGAAAACTGTTAAAAAATGATAAATCTTTAAGCCTGCAATCCCAGCAGCAACTGCAAGATCCACGTTGCTCCCCAGCCTCTTTGTGAAATTCTTTTGTTTAAATCTCAGGAATGAAACCATCTGGTCCTGGGATGTTGTTCCTGTTTTGTATCATATTTTCTTTGTCACTGTTATTTTGCTTATATGTCTTTTGATGAGTCCCTGTCTCTTGACTAAGTATTATTTTTTCTTGTGAATTTTGTCATGCTGGATTCTTCCTCTACTGCATATACTGAATCAAGATTATTTAGTATGGATGCTTTTCTTCAATTTTCATTGACAAAGTTGCTGTTTTAGCTTTCAAAGGCCCTACATTATCTTGGAACATGTTTTTTTTCAAATCTATTTATTAAAAAATGTTGCTTTTTGATATTTCTTACTACTTTCTTTTCATACTCTGTTTACTTTGGCCATACTGTCCAGTTGCATTGAAGGAGCTGTACCTATATCTAGAATCTTGTTTTGCATTTCTCCATTTTCACTACTACCTTTAAATTGATTATATTAAGATCACAATTGGATAAATCTTCATATTGCCGTGCTATTAACTAAGTCTCACTCATTGCATATTACTAAATCTGTATACCCCTATTTTAGTTCTGGAAAGTACTGTTGCAGAAAAGCATTCTATGAACAGTCAGGAAATTTACTCCTTTTGTTGACATCCTTGTCTGCTTATGAAAATGAAAACAGTACACAAAACCTACTGTTGTATTTTCCAAATGCTTTACTCCCCGTTTATGCAGATGCCACTTCGCAACTCCTATCAGAGGCCCTCTACATGATTCCCACTAAAGTCTTACATCTGTCCTTTCTAATTCTACTAATAAAGTACTGCTGCTTTCTCTTCATATCCTCTCTTCTACTGGGAAGGCTATGGCATAGTGGTTCTATTGCTAGACTGGTAATCCAGAGACCCGGGTAATGTTTGAATCTCATCACAGTACATGGTGGAATTCACTAAAACAAAACTAGGAATGAAAGTCTAACAACAAAACCATTGTCAATTGTTGGAAAAAGCCATCTGGTTCACTAATGTTCTTTAAGGAAATGATTGTCCTTACCTGGCCTGGCCATCAGGTCAGAGTTTAATAGATTTTTTAAAACTGAAGGAATCAAGGAACTTAACTATGATAATGAAACCTGTGCCAGTTACTAGGCATAGACCAATTTGGTTCACTCATGTCCTTTAGGAAAGGAAACTGCTATCCTCACCTGGTCTGGCCTACATGTAACTCTAAACTTAGAGGTATGATTGATTGTTAACTGCCCTCTGAAATGGCCAAGCAAACAGCAATTGTTATAAAGTCTCAAACGAATTAAACCAGACAGACCATCTGATATTGACCTCGGCACCAGTTTAGTTGAGAATGGCATCATGGATGACAGAGACATGGTGGGCCAAAGGGCCTGTTCCTGTGCTATTCTATTTGTTCTGTGTTCTATATTTGTAACATAAGAACTAGGAGCATGAATGGGCAATTCAGCTCCTCAAGCCTGCTCCCCCAAATGATATGTTCAAGGTTGATCTCATCTTGGCCTCAAGTTTACTTTCCTGCATGTTGTCCATACCCTTCAACCCATTACTAATTAAAAATCCCCTCCTTAAATTTATTCAGTATACTAGTATCCACTGAATTCCATAGATTTGCAGCCCTTTAAGAGAAGTACAGGTACACAATCCTTTATCCGAAATCTGAAAAGCTCCGAAATCCAAAGTTTTTTTTCTCCATAACAAGATTGTTTGGCGTGCAAGCAGTTAACCCAACTCCACACCCACTTGACCCGCATCACTCAGATGTGATGTAGCGGCGTGGCCTAGCACTGGCAGGTGTCAATCCTGTCTCAGGACTCTTAGAACTCTCAGTCTGCTGTTTGATAAGATTTTTTAAAATTTCACTATTAAACTCACTCATTCCAAAATCAGAAAAATTCAGAATTCCGCAAACCAGTTGGTCCTGGGAGTTGTGGATAAAGGATTGTGTACCTGTAATTTCTCCTCATCTCTGTTTTAAATCTGCTATTCCTTATCCTAAAACTATGACACCTCATTATGGTTGCCCCCACATGAGAAATTGTACTTTCTACATCTAATTTCTCAACCTCTTTCAGCATCTTATCTCCCTCAACTAGGACTCCTCTCATTCTTGTAAACTCCAGAGAGTATGCACCTAAACTGCTCAATCTCTCTTCATAAGACAAACCCCTCATCCCTGGAATCAGTCCAGTGGACCTCCTCTGAACTGTCTCCAATACAACTGCATCCCTTCAATGGAACCAAATTGTAAGTTCAATCAAAATGCAGCCTGATAGCACTATTACTGCTGAAAATATGTTGCTGGTTAAAGCACAGCAGGTCAGGCAGCATCTAAGGAACAGGAAATTCGACGTTTCGGGCCAGAGCCCTTCATCAGCTGCCTGACCTCCTGTGCTTTAACCAGCAACACATTTTCAGCTCTGATCTCCAGCATCTGCAGACCTCACTTTTTACTGATAGCACTATTAGTCAATGTCAAACGATATCCAAGTCAAATAAGTGCCAAGCAATAACCATTTCCAAAACGACTGAGGTTTAACACTGACTTTGGTGTTCAGTGGCATGACAATTGTGAATAACAGGAGAAAGTGAGGATTGCAGATGCTGGAGATCAGAGCAGAAAAATGTGTTGCTGGAAAAGTGCAGCAGGCCAGGCAGCATCCAAGGATCAGGAGAATCGACATTTCGGGCATAAGCCCTTCTTCAGGAATGAGGCGGGTATGCCAAGCAGACTAAGATAAAAGGTAGGGAAAATGAACTTGGGGGAGTGGCGTTGGGAATGCGGTAGGTGGAAGGAGATTAAGGTGAGGGTGATAGGCTGGAGAGGGGTAGGACGGAGAGGTCGGGAAGAAGATTGCAGGTCAAGAAGGCGGTGCTGAGTCCAACGGTTGGACTGAGATAAGGTGAGGGGAGGGGAAATGAGGAAGCTGGAGAAATCTGCATTCATCCCTTGTGGTTGGAGGGTTTTTAGGTGGAAGATGAGGTGCTCTTCTTCCAGGCGTCGTGTTGCCATGTTCTAGCGATGGAGGTAGCCAAGGACCTGCATGTCCTTGGCGGAGTGGGAGGGAGAGTTGTGTTCAGCCATGGGGCGGTTGGGATCCTTCGTCATTTCCGCCACCTCCAAATAGAGCCCACCACCAAGGATATACTTCCCTACCCTCCCCTATCAGCGTTCCGGAAAGATCACTCCCTCTGCGACTCCCTTGTCAGGTCCACACCCCCCACCAACCCAACCTCCACTCCCGGCACCTTTCCTTGCAATCGCAAGAAATGCAAAACCTGCGCCCACACCTCCCCCCTCACTTCCCTCCAAGGCCCCATGGGATCCTTCCATATCCGTTACAAATTCACCTGCACCTCCACACGCACCATTTACTGCATCCGCTGCAACCGATGTGGCCTTCTGCACATTGGGCAAACAGGTCAGTAACTTGCGGAACATTTCAGAGAACACCTCTGGGACACCTGCACCAACCAATCCAACTGCCCTGTGGCTGAACACTTTAACTCCCCCTCCCGCTCTGCCAAGGACATGCAGGTCCTTGGCCGCCTCCATCGCCAGACCATGGCAACACGATGCCTGGAGGAAGAGCGCCTCATCTTCCGCCTAGGAACCCTCCAACCACAAGGGAAGAATGCAGATTTCTCCAGCTTCCTCATTTCCCCACCCCCCACCTTATCTCAGTCCCAACCCTTGGACTCAGCACCGCCTTCTTGACCTGCAATCTTCTTCCCGATCTCTCCGGCCTATCGCCCTCATCTCAACCTCCTTCCATTCCCAATGCCCCTCCCCCCAAGTCCCTCCTCATTACCTTTTATCTTAGCCTGCTTGGCACATCAGCCTCATTCCTGAAGAAGGGCTTATGCCTGAAACGTCGATTCTCCTGCTCCTTGGATACTGCCTGACCTGCTGTGCTTTTCCAGCAACACATTTTTCATTTGTGAATACCACGCATATATACATCCTGTAGGGTTACTCTTGAACAGAATCCTAAGTGAATCAGGTATATAAATACTGCGACTACAAGAGCAGTCTGGGTATTTTCTGGCAAGTAAGTCATCTCCTGGCTCCAAATCTTTCCTCAATGGTCAAGTCAAAACCATAGTGGAATATTCTCCCTTTCCCTAGAAGAGTCAAGCTCACAACATTAAAGTCCAAAACAAAGCAGCCCACTTGATAAGTATTCCATTCACTCCTTGAACATTCATTCCTTCCAACACTGGTGAAAGCCATTTCCTCCATGTTCCCCAATAAGCCAAAGAGTGTTTTGAGTTGGAAATATATTCGCCATTGCTGGGTCAAAATCCTTGAACTCCTAACTTAACAGCAGTGTGGGTGTACCGACACAACATATCTTGCTAAACTGGTTCCAGAAGGTAACTCTCCTCTATGTTCTCAAGGAAAATAAGGCATGGGCAATGAATACTGGCTTTTCCAGAAGCATTTGCATTCTGTGCATGAGTAAAATAATTATGACATACACTGTACATTACACAAAGTACATGGCTTGAAATTTATGATTCTATTCTCTTAATTTAGAGAAATTGACTGTCTTCAGTGCAAAGGTTGAGCAAAATGTACACTTTTTTTTGAGGTCTGTGGTTTAATAGGCTGGGTTCTTGGCATATGTTAGTGTGCCTTTGGTTCTCTGACAAGAATATTTGTGTGTTCTCCTTTATCAGGCTTTAACAGAGTTCCCAAGAGGAAATTGTTGATTAATCGAATATTTTTGTTGTACATGAGGTAAAAGGGACGGGTGTTGTCTTTGTCTTTACTGGTATAACAGTCACATTAATAGTTGTGAGTATTGATTATATTTGAGTTGTACAGAAGTGGTTTTCAATTGGTCAGCTGTCACATTGCAGAAATGGTAATAGTACCTCTAAGGTATTTATGTACTACAGAGCTGCATGGTGTAATTCTCTATACGGAAGTGCTACTTCTCAAAAGTTCTTCATTTCCTGTTAAGAGACTGATATAATGTGGAGATTTAAAATGGCAGTCTCATCATGCACAGTCAAATAGGAAGTTAATGATGACAACAATTATTAGTGGAAAGAAGCAAAAAAAAGGAAAGCTTTAAAAAGCTTCATTTGTTTCCTGTTTTATTTAATATATGATGTTAGATTTAATCTTCATTTAGAAATTGTTCATACTTAGATTTCTGCTTCACTTTTATTTGTATCTTTGTAATTTGTATTTTACTATTCATAATTTTATTCATGGTAGTATGCAAAATAGGAGCTTCATTTGTACCATTGTCCCTTTCTGTCTCTTAGTGCCTTTTATTTTAATTCCCCAAGTAAAAGCCAAATTCTTTTTTGAAAGTTTGTATTGAATGTGTTGCCATCATTTAGACAATGCACCTGCAAAAGAAGCAAGGGTGAAGTGAAGAAAAATGTTTTCATTCAGCCCATCGTTAGGGTATGAAATGTTCTGCCTAGAAATGTGGTTGTGATAGGTTCAATTGGAGCATTCAGGAGGACATTGAATGAATATTTCTATAAAAAGTAATGTGCAAGGAAATGGGATAAAACAGGAATTTTGTACTAGGTAATGATTTATTTAAAGAGTTGGTGCAGATCTAAATGGTCCCCTTCTGCACATAGCACATCTGTGATTCCAGTTTACTATTTTTTTGCTGCATTTTAATGGAAGTATAATCTCTTCTGGTTCTTTTGGTAACTATCTCAAATCTGTTCTCCTATCAGTGAAAATAAACAGGGATGAACTATCAAAACCCTTCATAATTCTGAGGACATTTCTCACTTTTAATCTTTAATTTCACAGTATTTCACTTTTAATCTTTAATTTATGAATCACAGTTTTAAATAAGAGTCTTTGAAGTCAGAATGCTAACTCTGTTACTCTCTCCACAGATGCTGCTAGATCTGCTGAGTTTCTCCAGCATTTTCTATTTTTATTTCACTTTTAATTGTCTTTTCTTCTAAGAGTACAGTCCCAAATTTTGGCCTTTTTCACGTAATTGAAATAATTACATAAAAATGTAATCATCTACCACACCTGATGCACTGTTGCTCGATGACCATGGCTAAGTGGGAGCGCTGTTTATTAATGCTGAACTGAAGTGCCACTCCACTTTCTTCTCTCTCTCTCTCTCTCTCTCTCTCTCTCTCTCATTCACTCACTCTCACACACACACACACACACACACACACACACACACACACACACACACACTTCTTCCCCCCCAATCTCTAGTTAGATCAGCATTTGTTGGCCACTTCCGATTGCCCGCAGGTAAGTTGTGCCAACCACATTGCTGTTGCTCAACCACATTAGGTTAGGATGGCAGTTTCCTTCCCTAAAGGATATTTGGGATTTTTCTTAACAATCAGCACTTGTTTCATGGCCATTGTTAAGTCCCTTGATATCTAGAATTGAAAAGCGTATTGACCTCTGACCTGATTATACTTAATGAGTGAAATTGCAGGTAATTCTCGGGAAATGCAATGCGTGAAAATTAGTTGCTTGATATAAATTACATTTCCTTAGGGAAATTACTAACCAGTGGAGGAAAGATACATATAAATTGTGTTGTATCTATTGTAATCACTTAAAGAAGTGATTGATGTGCCAGGTATTTCTTTTTTCAACTGAGAAATTCCTTACATGAAACTGTGTGCATTTCTCAGGTCTGTTGGTAGCTGTTCAATAGCATGATCTGTGAGAGTCAAAGACAACAATGAAAGGGTCTCTGACATTGATAGTAGTATTTCTTCCATAACTAAGAATGTATTTGAGACAGGATTGTAGCTTAAAATATATAATAAATGCTTTTATTTTGCTCTCCTTTCTATTTGTATTTTACTATCCATTTCATTTAGAATTTTTTGATGTTCATCGAATGATAGAATCCCTACAGTTTGGAAACAGGCCATTCAGCCCATCGAGTCTACACCGACCCTCTGAAAAGTATCCTACCCAGAACCATTCTCCCTACCCTATCCCTGTCACCCTGTATTTCCCATGACTAATCCATCTTGCCTACATATCCCTGGACACGATGGGTAATTTCACAAAACATAAACACCTAACCTGCACCTCCTTGGACTGTGGGAGGAAACTGGAGCACCTAAAGGAAATCCAGGCAGACATAAGGAAACTGTACCAACTCCACACACACAGTTGCTCAAAGGAGACCAGAATTGCACGCAATATTCCAACAGTGGTCTAACCAATGTCCTGTACAGCTGCAACATGACCTCCCAACTTCTGTACTCAATTCTCTGACCAATAAAGGAAAGCATACCAAACGCCTTCTTTGCTATCCTATCCACTGTCAAGGAGCTATGAACCTGCACTCCAAAGTCTCTTTGTTCAGCAACACTCCCTAGGACCTTACCATTAAGTGTATAAGTCCTGCTAAGATTTGCTTTCCCAAAATGCAGCATCTCGCATTTATCTGAAATAAATTCCATCTGCCATTTCTCAGCCCATTGGCCCATCTGATCAAGATCCTTTTGTAATTCGAGGTAACCCTCTTTGCTGTCCACTATACCTCCAATTTTGGTGTCATCTGCAAACTTACTAACTGTACCTCTTATGCTCGCATTCAGCAATACATTTTTAAATCTCATCAAAAATCCACTCGGAACATTAAATGACATTTTATAGAAGATGGGATCAAGTCAATCTTTGATGAATAGCCAAACTAGAAAGTGACTGGAAGGAATTAAACACCAGAGTAAAGATGGACCTTCTTCCAATCTCCAAATAATCCAAAGTATTTTATCACTTACTCAACTTTTTAGCCTGTGGAGATCATGTTCATAGAGCTGTGAAAGTCACTTGAAGTTGACTATGGGATGATAATCTTTGTCTTGTCCGGCCTTTTCTTACAGCTGACCAGCAAACAATTGCAAGCTATTTTGAACATGGTAATTTGCATTTTGATACCCTTTGAATTTGTTTAGTAAGGAAGTTTACTCTTAAAGTTGTAATTCTTTTAAACACCAGCTATATCATTTCAATGCCAAATCCGTTTTTTTTTCTGATGCGTTCATTAATGAGGACAAAGCCAGGGTTTGAATGTAAAGACTTGCTGATAATGTTCAAGTTTAGCCACCATAGAAATTCTGCTGATGGAGTCATTGTGACTTTTTGGCTTTGATATTCTGTGGCTGTTTTGCCGTGCTTTGATTGTTATAGTTTTGTTGCAAGTTGACTGTTTGATAGGAGCAACCACTTTTGGTGCTGCTATTCTTAGCTAAACTGTGAATTTGACCTTGTGAGCAAAATCTGAATTATGTGAACAATGCATCTTGTTTTTTTAATTACAAAGCATGGATGATAAGTTAATGGGGGCAGAATTGACGGAAATGAAAGTGTGCTGAGGCTGATTCCATTGAGCTGGAGGTTAAAAATGGTAATGTAATTTATGTTCAGATCTACTTTCTCTCATGGTAAGGGTCAACAGTTCGGTTTGTGAAGCCTGCTCAAAACAGAAGCTCCTTGGACAGTGACCCTGATGCACGCTGAATTGCTGGAAAGGCTGTCAGCAGTTAATAAGATGAATGAATCACTGATGATTATCTAAGTAGCAAGCTGTTTACTGCATTCAAAAATGACGGAAAAATTAACTGTTGATTGGTGTCTTTTAGCTGATACTTGCTGTGTACCAGATTGTGAGCAAAGTGATATTCCTGTATGTACTTTACTGGACACCCTATAAATATAGTGAGACAATTGCTGGTCAGGTATAATGGCACTTATATTTTAATGATAATATAAGCTTTGTCATAATAGCCGTATTGTATATTTATATATGGTGCATTTATATATTTATATACTGCCTTTAATAAAGCATCTATAGGCTGTTTACAGGAACATTATTAATAAAAGTATGTCATCAAGCCATATGAAATAATCAGACAGGTGACTTTGGTCTTGGTCAAACATCTGCAGTTTAAGATGTGACCTAAAAATGAAAGTGAGTAGAAATGAGGGGAGATGTTGGGAGGGTCATCCAGAGTTTTGTGCCTCGGAAGTTGATGATGCAGCTGCAGATGATGAATTGATTAAAAGTGAAGATTCACAAGAGCCAGAATTAGAGGAAAGCAGATACCTTGGAGAATTGTGGGCCAAGAGGAGATGATAGAGATGAGAAAGATGGGGGCATGGATCAGTGTGAGCAGATGTTTTGGCCTATGGATCTTAATTACACTGACTTGTGTCCCCTGGTTACTAACTCTCTACAACCACAAATATTTTTCACCTCTGTAATCAACAGTCTTTCATGAGTTTGAATACAGGTCGTCCTATTATAATGTGCATTTCGTCAACACAAATCAGCTCTAGCACGATTGACGAATGGGGGAATGCTGTTCCTAATGCGCGACCTTTTAAAATATGTACTGGCTATAACGTGATTGCATCACCAACATTTTAAATACTATTTTTATTGTGAGATTTTTATATAGGTCAGGGTCGCACAAGAATGCAACCATCACGTTATTGAAGAACTACCTGTACCTTGATTAAAGTTGCCTTTTTTTCTAAGCTTCCAGGAACACAACTCTAATAATTCCCAGCTCTCACTTCCTCATCCATGGTACTGCACTATATGTGGCAATTAGTATTTGTAACATAAAAAGTTGACAAGATATATAGATGCAGTAATTTTTAATGAGTATAGGGGTAAGTAATTATTTTGTGGGTACATTATAATGCCAATGCAGATCTGAAGATTTCAGGTTCAGTTCTAAGACTCTGAGCACCCTGATACTAGACCTCAGTACGAATAAGGTCCTTCAGCAAGGGTTCAAGAAAAATAAGACAACCAAGCTGAGTTGGTTTGACTCTTTCTAAAAACTATTAAAACATAAATGCAAGATAAGTTGGACAATTTAAAATTAATCGTAAAAATGAAAAACAAAGTAGTAATTTGTTAAGTATCTTGCATTTAGTTTAGTTTCTTTCCCTCAGTTTACTCCTTTAAAATGATGGCTGTACCTCCTGAGAAAAACTCACCTCTGGCTTTTGATATTTTCCTTGAATTGCTTCTAAATTAGTATAGGACACTGATTGGCAGGTGTCAGGCGTTGAGACATAATAAACTCAGATGATGTTATGGAAGTGGAAATTAGTGATCTTACTAATGGCGTGAATATAGTGTTGGGAGCTCATGTCAGTATCAAAAATGACTTTGAGCTTGCCATCATACTGGCTTGATACCTGTCTTACCAGGAGGAGGGATAAAGTCCATATTAGAACATAGAGAACAATACAGCGCAGAACAGGCCCTTCAGCCCTTGATGTTACGTCAACTTGTGAACTAATCTAAGCCCATTGCCCTACACTATCCATCTTCTTTAGGGAGCAGAGTTTTGAGAAAGGATGACAAACAATGACTTTAGTCTTTCTGACATATAATTGGAGGAAAGATCTACTAATCCAGTGCTGAAGTATTGTGGGATCGTGCTCAAATAACAACCAAAAATCGGTGAGTGGCAAAAATAACCCCTTAATTCAGCAATCAGAGCACAAGTTTGAGGTGGCAATAAAGTCCTGAAGTACAGTTCTTACAAGAGCCCCTTTATACACAATTCTTACATACATTAAAATTTCATTACTATAGTGTTACTTTTTTTATCTATAGTACAGAGGTTTGAGGGGCTTCTGTCCTGGGAGACTGGAGATGGGTTAAAATGTGCTAAATGAGCTACTTCGGATAGGATAATTAGGAGGTGTTGCATAATTAGTCCTTTTGTCTTTTAAATTAGTAAATGTTAGTAAAAATGCTAGGTTTATATGTTAGTAGAATTTGGTAGTAGAGTCAGAGATGTTAGGGACATTTAAGTGACTGCTGGACAAGCACATGAATGGCAATAAATTGAGGGGTTAGATTAGATTAGATTAGATTTACAGTGTGGAAACAGGCCCTTCGGCCCAACAAGTCCACACCGACCCGCCGAAGCGCAACCCACCCATACCCCTACATTTACCCCTTACCTAACACTACAGGCAATTTAGCTTGGCCAATTCACCTGACCCACACATCTTTGTGACTGTGGGAGGAAACCAGAGCACCCGGAGGAAACCCACGCAGACACGGGGAGAACGTGCAAACTCCACACAGTCAGTCGCCTGAGTCGGGAATTGAACCCGGGTCTACAGGCACTGTGAGGCAGCAGTGCTAACCACTGTGCCACCGTGCCGCCCACTAGGTTGATTTTAGATTAAGATAAATGCTGAACACAGCATCGTGGGCCGAAGGGCCTCTACTGCACTGTACTGTTCTTTTGTAAGTTAGAAATCTTAATTAAAGAATACAAGGTATTAAACTGATTACTGACTAAACTGCAGCTGGGTTGTGAGATTTATTTACTATTTACTGGTATGAGTTTCATTTATTCATGTAATTTCATGCAAGCGCTGGTTTGTCAGTTAGTTTCTTAAAGGGATAATGGTCCAGTTAAAAGGTATTTAACAGTTACTTAATCTGTTCAGGTCCAGAAGATGGTTGGTAAGGGCTCATTAATATTATAATGTCTTATGGAGACTTGATAGGGATGGTATTGTTCTGTCTGTTGATAAGGAATGGAAATACAGTAATGGGTTTGAAAGAGTTGCTTTTAATATTTGAATGCTACAGAACCACGGTTTTATGAATGAAAGAACCGGTGTTATTGCAAATAACTACAAATTGAGGGGTGATAGATTTAAGACGGATGTCAGAGGCAGGTTCTTTACGCAGAGTGTGGTAAGAGTGTGGAATGCATTACCTGCTAATGTAGCTAACTCAGCCACATTAGGGAGATTTAAACGATGCCTAGATAAGCACATGGATGATTTTGGGATAGTGTAGGGGGACGTGCTAAAAGAAGTTCACAGGTCGGCGCAACATCGAGGGCCTGTTCTGTGCTGTATTGTTCTATGTTCTATCAATTTTAGTGTTTTACTTTGTGCACCTAATTCATGAACCTAAAATTTCTTCATACTTTTTGAGTAAGTACCAACGTTTTACAGTTTCCAAAATGGATAGAACTCCAAAATGATTTAATGGAAAAGTGTTTCTGAGGCTATGTTGTATTGCTCCTCGTTGCTGCAGTAATAATTCTTAGTGGGAAATGACATGTAGCACTGGGATTAGGAAGAGAGTGGGATCCCAAGTGAATGGAAGGGTGTAATGTATTGTGGTGACATTTGCAGAATAGTATTCTGGTGACAATTTTAAGTTTAAAAAAACTGTGCAATGGTGGGGAGGACAAAATAGTAATGGTTGCACAAGCACACAAATAAATCTGAATGGGGAGGCCCATCCATAGTTTAAAAGGAAATTAGGGATAGTATTAGTCCAAAGAAGAAGTGTAAAAATTGACCAGAAAAACCAAAGGACCTGAGGATTGGGACTGGCTTAGATTTTGACAAAGGAAGATAAAGGAATTGATTAAGAAGCGGAAAAATGGAGAAATTAGTAAGCTTGCAGGGGACATTGAAACTGATTGTAAAACCTTCTACAGGTCTGTGAAGAGAAGAAGATTAATGAAGATAAAAACAGGCCCCTTTAGTCAGAAACAAGGGAATTAATAATGAACAAGTAGATGGCTGACTAATAAATACATGTTTTGGTCAGCTTTTACAAAAGTCTAATGAGAGGGAGGAACTGAAGGAAAACAGGAGGGAAATAGTGTTGGGGAAATTGATTGAATTAAAGGTTGATTAAATGCTGAGAGACTAATCTATATCCCAGAATACTTAACAAAGTGGTCCAAGAACCAATAAATGCACTAGTGATCATTTTACAAGACTCAATAGACTCTGGAATAGTTCCTTGGATTGGAGGGTAGCTAGGGTAACCCTTCTATTTTAAAAAAGAGAAGGTAGAGAGAAAACAGGGAATTATAAACTGGTTAGCCTGACCTCAGTGGGGAATATGCTAGAGTCCATTATAAAAGATTGAGTCAGAGTACTTGAAAAACAGTGACAGGGTTGGAAAGAGTCAGCATGAATTTACAATAGGAAAACCGACCTTGACAAATCCACTGGAATTGTTTTGAGGATATGGTTAGTAAAATTGATAAAGGAGAGCTGGTGGATGTGGTTCACTGGGATTGAAGGTAATTTACTGACATGGATAGAAAACTGGTTGGCAGACATGAAACAGTAGAAATAAATAGGTCATTTTTCAAGTGACTGGTAGTGACTGGTGAGGTACTATAGGGATCATAAGAGTCCTGTGGCACGGAGACAGGCCCTTGGGCCAAACTGGTCCATGCTGACCAAAATGATCACCTATTTATAACTATAAATGCCAGAGGAAACATCACAGA
This sequence comes from Hemiscyllium ocellatum, assembly GCF_020745735.1. Classification (NCBI taxonomy): domain Eukaryota; kingdom Metazoa; phylum Chordata; class Chondrichthyes; order Orectolobiformes; family Hemiscylliidae; genus Hemiscyllium; species Hemiscyllium ocellatum. The sequence continues at coordinate 46,928,443 of NC_083428.1, forward strand.
AGCACTTCACAGGAGGCTCCCAAGCACTGAGGATGTCACCTAGACAGGGGACGAAACGTCTGCAACATAATTTCCCAGCTCGGTGAACAGAACCACAACAGAAATTGCACTCCTTACAACCTTTCCTTTTTCAAAGGGTGAAAATCTTGGAATACTACTTCATACAGACTGTGGAAGTTCAAACAAAATTGTTCAGAAATTGTCTTCTTGTGGTCATATCAGAACATTTTGCAAGTTGCAAAATTCTGCTGTAGCAAGACACAGGATAAAAACGAAGAAAAGTTCAGACCAAGGGGAAAAAATTGCTTCCTTTTTTGTACAGTACATATGCATCGAATGGTTTTGGTAGGAGCCAATTTGCAGGTCATCCCTTTGTGATAGAATTATTTTGAATAGGAAAAATTGAGATATCATGACTGAGTTTGTAAAGGGAAAATTCAATTAACTCCTGAAACTTGCCAGGTTCCAGATTTTTTAGAATTGTAGTTAGCTAGTCTCTGTTGCAAATTGGCATTTGTGTTAAGCAGTAGCGAGCGTAAAATTAACAATTTTATTTGAGAAATGTGTTTTTATCAATGGAAGTTGTGGGAGTAGTCTAGCCCCATAAAACCAATAGCCTTCCTCACTTAAAGGTGTGTCACTTGTGAAAAATTACAGCTTAGAGATATGCAGACAGCAATTAGGAGTTTATTTGAGGAGAGGGCATAATGGGATTAAAGGGAAAAAGATTGGTAAAGAAAAAGACCTTGAGCCTCTCTCTTTCTACATTTTTTCCCCTCGTCCCTCCTTTATCACATCGCACAAAATGAGGCCATTTTGCCCAGTTTATTATGCCTGTGCTGGGCCATTTAAAGAAATATCCATTTAGTCACATTCCCTGTTCTTTTTCTCATAGTTCTGTATGATTTCTCCTTTCATATATTTAACTAATTGTGTTTTGTAAATTATTATTGACTCTGCTTCCATTGATCTCTCAGCTAGTACATTCTAGATCATCATAACTGGCATATTGATTAGTGTGTTTTTAGTGTTGCTTGTAAAATAATAGTACTTTTTCTGTGATTGCATGGTTTGGTTTTGAAATTTCAGATCACAAGCTTATACGGGTGAATCCATGTGTACTGATGTATTTGAATCTTGCAAATGTAAATCATGATCATGTTTCATTGGGTTTCCTTTAATTGTTTAATTCCTTGCTGGTTGAGGGAGTTTTCTCTGCATTTTCCAACAGAAGTATGCATTTTAAGGAAAATTTGTATTTTAATTCCAATACTAAGTTGGAATCAAAATTTTGTATTTTTCTTCCTTCTGTTGAAACTTTCTGTTCTATTATATTTATGAATAGGCCAAATTGCTGAATTCCTGAAAATTTTTCTTGGTTCTTGAATCATGGTTTAGTAACTGAATTTCACCTCCAGGATACTTTACCTTGTAAGGTATGGGCAAAGATTTATTAATATCCTCTTGCAATACATTGAAGTCCTTCTCATCGACACATCCCCAGTTTGGTGTCATCTACAAATTTAGATTTTTTTAAGATTTGGAATTCAAATGTAAATTGTGTGAATAGCAGTGAACCTAACACTTTTGAAAGTCCATTTTAATTATTCATATATTTTTTATTTCTAATATTTCTTCTATTCCAGTAAGTAATTCCTTGTTTTTTTTCCCGAATACTATATTTAACTAGCTGGTTAATAATGCTCTGGAGCTTTTGGGCGGCATGGTGGCTCAGTGGGTAGCCCTGCTGCTTCACAGCTCCAGGGACCTGGGTTCAATTCCAGCCTTGGGTGACTGTCTATGAGGAGTTTGCACATTCTCCCCATGTCTGTGTGGGTTTCATCCGGGTGCTCCGGATTCCTCCCACAATACAAAGATGTGCAGGTTAGGTGAATTGGCCATGCTAAATTGCCCATAGTGCTTGGTGCATTAGCCTGGGGTAAATGTAGGAAAATGGGCCTGGGTGGGTTACTCTTCGAAGGGTTGGTGTGGACTTGTTGGGCCAAATAGCCTGTTTCCACACTATAGGGAATCTAATCTACTTTCTATCCCTTCTTCAAAATAGGAATTACATTATATTTTGAGGAGACTATATTTCCTCAAGTTTAGAAGTGAGAGATGTTGTATTAAAACATGAAATTCTTAATGTACTTAATAGCATAGATACTGTGAAAAAGTTTCCTCTGGCTAGAGAGTTTAGAAGTATGGCAGATAACACTTGAAGTCAGAAAAAAAGGAAACATTGGATCAGAGGAGGTGATGGCTGATCAAATGTTTAGAGATCGAGAAAGTGAAAGCTGGGTCTCATTGGCAAGATGAATTTAGAGAGCACATGAGGGAAGGGTGGTACAATGCCTCAGTGGTCAGCATTGCTGTCTCACAACGGCAGGCTTCCGGGTTTGATTCCAGCCTTGGGCGACTGTGTCAGTTTCCTCCAGGTGTTTTGAATTCCTCCCACAGTCCAAAGATGTGTAGGTTAGCGGGATTATCCATGCTAAATGCAGGGCCATGGTTATAGGGTAGGGGACTGTATGAGGGTGAGATGCTTTTTGGAGGTTTGGTGCAGACTTGATGGGCTGAATGGCCTCTGTGCACTGTATGGAGTCTATGATTGAAGGGAAACTAGAGAAAGGTGTGAGCTCAAAGCTGAGAAGGGAGAAGTTAATCTTAAAGAAATTAAACTTCAGTTGATTCACCGTGAGATGTAAGGTGTGTATATATTTTAATGTATTTTATTTTAGAATTTTGATTTTGAAATAGTGGCATGTGAATTTGATCTGTGAGTAGTTGTGGTTCTGTTCGCCGAGCTGGGAATTTGTGTTGCAGATGTTTCGTCCCCTGTCTAAGTGACATCCTCAGTGCTTGGGAGCCTCCTGTGAAGCGCTTCTGTGATGTTTCGTCCGGCATTTATAGTGATTTGTACCTGCCGCTTCTGGTTGTCAGTTCCAGCTGTCCACTGCAGTGGCCGGTGTATTGGGTCCAGGTCGATGTGTTTAGTGATTGAATTTGTGGATGAGTGCCATGCCTCTAGGAATTCCCTGGCTGTTCTCTGTTTGGCTTGTCCTATAATAGTAGTGTTGTCCCAGTTGAACTCATGTTGCTTGTCATCTGAATGTGTGGCTACTAAGGATAGCTGGTCATGTCATTTCGTGGCTAGTTGGTGTTCATGGATACGGACCGTTAGCTGTCTTCCGGTTTGTCTTATGTAGTGTTTTGTGCAGTCCTTGCATGGGATTTTGTACACGACATTGGTTTTGCTCATGCTGGGTATCGGGTCCTTCGTCCTGGTGAATTGTTGTCTGAGAGTGGCTGTTGGTTTGTGTGCTGTTATGAGCCCTAGTTGTCGCAGCACTCTGGCTGTCAGTTCAGAAATGTGATGATGTGATGTGGTTTAATTGTCTAAATGGCTTGCTGAAACCAGATTTATTTTAGAGAAAGTATGAAAGGTATGTTCTTGGAGGCCAAATAGGAATTTATTTAGGTTGGAAATGTTGTTGAGTGAATAACATAAGCCGTGTAGTGGAAGGATGTTGTTTTGACATGGATGAAATACACTCTTTTTGGTTTTAGTTTGCAGTTGTGGTTGAAGTTGAATGTGTAAAATAGTGTTTCATGAAGAGGGGAGGCAGGTTACTTCAGTGTAAGGAGTTTACCTTCAGACCAGAAATTTGGTTAAAACCCCGAAGGGGTTATTTAAAATTGAGAAAATCTAAGTTCACTTGCATGAAGACTTCAGGAAGAAGCTATCAGATTCTTAAGTCCAGAATTTGGAGTATTGTTTAAGCTCTATAGAGGTGATAGAGAAAGGAATCCTCTCTGGTGTTTGAGTAATATAAAGGGGTACTATTAGGGTTAATTGGATTATATTTTACTGGTATATGTTGATATATTTAAACCTGTGCTGTATGAGAATATTTTGGTTTATGCTATTTTATCTTCATTTATTTTGTGTAATAAACTTCTTCTGTTTTATTGTTAAAACCAAATCCATGGCATTGCGTGTTTGTGCCACATTGTTAAAACAATAAAAATAATCTATTAAACCAGATTTCAGATTGGATTTGATTGACATCAACTGGGATCATAACTGTTAAATAACTGTGCTGGTTTTAGGATATTCATAGTGAACTGAAAATTCATTCTAGACAGTCTGTAACCTCTGAAGATTATTTGATTGATTGATTTATTGCCTCATGATTCATAAAATAACTACATGGAGGAGGCCACAGATACCTGATCATACTGATCATTATTGGGGTGCAATTTAAGTTAAGTTTTTGAGAATATCTTATTATGAACTCATAATTGGACTTATTCCCTTGAATCAGTTTGATTTAATTTTGAAATATAAACAAGGTCTTAAAAGAACGTGCTGACCTTTTGGTTTGCTTTACATTAATCTTGCAAATTGGCTTTATTTTCCAGTCAACTAGTTTTATCTCTCCAAACCCACTATTTCTAATTGAAATTAAAGTGTGGTAACAGTTAAAGAACAATTCTGCAGGTTGCCTAATTCAAAAAAAGTTAACAGCTGATGATCATGTTGCACTGGATGAAATCACAAGAGTCTTTCTCCTTTTCGCTTCATTCCAACATTTGTATATCATAAACAATATCAGATATCAGGAAAAGGCTGCTCGAGTAAGTTGTGTATGTGCTTTAGACAATGTGTGCAAGAATGGCAAACGTGAGTTTTCCTTCAAGTCTCTCACATATTTTTGTTCTAATAAACAACTACTTATTCTGTTTCATTTTGACTTAGCAAATCAAAGTAGCTAACACTCCTCCAGTACACTGCAGCTAGCAGTCTAGCAATTTATTGTGTCCTCTCACTTTTCACTTAAGAAGTATTATGATTATTTTAAATTACTGTGCCATTATGGTAGTGATTATGCATAACTGACCTTTAAATTAATTTTCTGTAGTGTAGTTACTGTATTGATAACAATATTCTCAATGCTTTCATGAACTCAAATGGTGTGTAGCTTTGGAGAGGGAATGCAGAAACTACAGAATAGCATTTGAAGAATTCAAGAGCAGTAAAGGTAACTTTTATTTCAAAGACTAATAAATTATGACCACATCTGACATCTAACATGAAGGATTGGAATTTTAGTGTAAGATTTGTTACCTGCGGCATCTTGTGTTTTTACCTTTTATGGTGTAGATTATGTTACAACATTCTGTGGCTCAGTAGTTACACAACGTAGTTACCAACCTGAAGTCTGCAGCATTGTTCTGTCAGATCCGGCAAAAAAGACCGCTGAATGAATTGACCATTGTGTTGATTCAGGTCAGTGGGTGATTACTTCATACTCCTCATTGGCAAATTTAAACTCGAATTTTCCTCCTTGAATAGCAGCTGGCATTGTAGAAACCCTTTTAGTGGTATGTTCTCTCTAGGATTACCTCAGCTGATGTGACTCAGATGTTCATTAATGATTTATCTTATTGCCATAGTTACTAAGGGGGATTTTTTCCATATCGCTTTTCTCAAAACAGTTGCTTAAAGAAAGAATATGGGGTAAACAGTGAAATAAAACAAAAAAACGGTGCATTCTGGATCTCTGAAACAAAAACAGAAATTGCTGGAAAAATTCAGGTCTGGCATTATCTGTGGAGTTAACATTTCTAGTCCAGTGGCCCTTCTTCAGAACTGTTAAGTGTTACAGAAGTGATGCAGGGTTTAGTGGAGAGGAAACTGGGACAGTATCAAGACACTATCCTTTCATTTATGTGTTATGATTTCAACTAATAAATATTGTTTCAAAACAACTCATGGCCAAGTGGAGTAGAAATAATTTGCAACCACTTGGACAACTCCTAGAGTGATTGAGTTGGATTTGGTGCTGCTGTGCTCTTCCAGCAGTAATGGTGATTGTCTAATATACTTCATGGAAATGCAGGGAAATATGGGGAAAAACCTTTTTTACTGGATAGATATAATGACTAGGACCTCACTGCTCATGAACGTTACTCAAATGGAAACAATCAATGATACCAAAAAGAATTTGGATAGATTTTTGCTTTAAATAAACCTACAGGGGACTGGGATTGACTGGATTACTCTGCAGGGAGCATAGACTTTATGGATCAAAATGTCTCCTGTGACCTAAATGATTCTATGATTCAGCAGATGTTGTGAATAGAAAAGAGGACACTTTGCTCTGTGTCCAGCCTGTTCTCCAATGGAATGGAGTATTCCTTGACATCTGATTTATGGACACTAGTCTTCAAATGATTGAAGAAAATTATTTCTTCTGGTGATTTTGATATCATGGATGAAATTAGAAATCATATTCAAACTTGAATTTCTAAATTTTGAATCAAATTTATTCTGGAACTGATAAACTTGTAATACGTTTTGTTCAGTTTGGGGCATAAATGCTGATAATTTGTATAGTGCAGGATACAGACAAAATGTTGGTGTGCAGTGGTAGCAATATAGCTACAGCAGCACAAAAAATAGAATAGAAGTTAATTATTTTTTCTGCAGGAAATGTACCCTGTGCAAGACTTTTCCTAATTCTGGAGCAACTTGTTTGTAATCCATCTTTTAGCCTTTATTATTGAAGATACGCAATGTTTCTTTTATTGGCAATTCATTGGTTCACCCCCATAATCAAGTCAAACTGGGAGATTTTCCAGGCAGTTCCATTAGCTACAAATGGAGTGGGAAGTTCTCTCCATTTTGAGATATAATAATAGACCTATTGTAATTTATCTAAAATGTGACAGGCTGATGTTTGGTCTGCTGCGTTAATTATTTTAATTAGAGGTATGGCTTATTAACTGTGTTTTTCAGTTCGTTTTTATAATTTCTTAATTGAATTATCAGACTCTCTGCAAAGTATACAGCATTTGTTTAGGTAGGTTTAGAAGATCTAACATAATGAAACAATGATGCTTGTTTCAGTACATGGCCAGTACATTGCATTCCTGTGGGGTTGCCTGCGGCTCCTATATTGTTTTACAGTCCTCGTATAGGCTATCCTATGAATAATTTAAATGATTGACCAAAACACATCCGTGTGGAAGGATAATTTCCTGTGAGCAGAAATTATTGATAATTTGTAATAGCATTTACTATAAAAGCTTCATGAGAAAGGAAAGAAATTCAGTATTTACAGAAAACTGCATCAAGACAAGTCTTAATTGCAAAGTGAAATTCTATATTAACTATAGTGATAATTCTGATGTTTACATTGGTATTTTTACTGGTATTGTCTCAAGTGTTGGGTTCTCTTCCTTTGTCAGGGTATGCTTTTCAGGTCTCTTAGCTTGTTTGATTTGGTAACAGTCCATTTCATTTGAGTAAGATATGTGAGCTAAATTCTGTCCAATGCTTGAGTTCATAATGTTGGTCCATATTTTGATGTGGTTCTGGATACAGGTTTGCTCGCTGAGCTGAAAGGTTCATTTCCAGACATTTTGTCACCCTGCTAGATAACCTCTTTGCCCGGAGGCCCACTGAAGATGTTACCTAGTGTTGTGATGAAATGTCTGGAAATGAACCTTGCAGCTCAGCGAGCAAACCTACACCCAGCACCTCAACCTGAGCTACAAACCTCCCCAAAGTCGCTAATTCTGATGTGGTGTTAGGATGAACTGTGTTAGTGAAGGTGTCTTTTATTAATGTTGAACTGAATAGATGGTGCAATTCAAATTAGAACAAGGAGTTTTTTTTCCTCTGGTGACCTGGTCTTCTTTCTATCAATCTCACTAAAAACAGGTCATCTGATTATGCAAGTCACTGTTTCTCATGGCTTTGAGATATTCTCCATGTTAGCCTACACAGAGTCATAGAGATGTCCAACATGGAAACAGACCCATCGGTCCAACTCGTCCATGCTCACCATAGAATCCCTATAGTGTGAAAATAGGCCATTTGGCCCAACAAGTCCACACCGACCCTCTGAAGAGTAACACCCAGCACCATTCCCCCACCCTATTACTCAACATTTCCCCTGGCTAATGCACCTAACCTACACAAACCTGAACACTGTAGACAATTTGGCATGGTCCACACAGACACAAAGAGAATGTGCAAACTCCATACAGACAGTTGCCTGAGGCTGGAATTGAACCTGGGTCTCTGGTGCTATGAGGCATCAGTGGTAACCACTGAGCCACTGTGCTGCCCTGTTGTCAAGCCAGAGACTGGACTATTTTTTAAAATATACATATAGAAAAATTTTTGCTCTTTTACAAAAACGTTGTAAGTATAAAAATAAAGTAAGGTAGAAATAATATCACATTATATTACAGCAGTGTTAACAATAAACTACGCGACTCTTCAAGATCCAATAGTTTCATATTTATTTAACTTAACCCGAGTTAAAGTAAACTCAAATTAAGTGAAATAGTACTAAATTAAATTACATTACACTGCATTGCATTACTGTATTCCACTTAACACACCTCCTCCAAAGCTCCCGATCACGGGAGCCAGTTACTATACCCGTATTTACTTGGCCTCCTCCCTCAGGGGCCCCCTGACCACCATATACGGCCCTCACGATTATAGAAAAGCCCTAACCAGTACTGCTGATGGGTCCATGTCTATGCAATTTAAAAATGGCTGCCATGCCTTATAAAATTGCTCAGTTCCCTGGTGCACCATACCTGTCAAATAATCTTGGGGACTTGCTCCATCACAAGTCTGCGTCACTGCACAACATCTGGAAGTTTTTCTGGCATCCAGTTCATGACAATGTTCTTCCTTGCACCGTGTGAGAGAGTGTTAAATAACCTCTTCTCGTACTCACCCAGAAAGGGGAGGTCTAGTAGCCCCAGGACAAGCTGAAACATGTCCAGATATCCTAAAATAATCTTGTCCCATATGCCAGCATTTGACCCATATACCTCCTAAACCCTTCCTATTCGTATAGCCACCCAGATGCCTTTTAAATTTTGTAAATGTACCTGCCTCCAGTACTTGCTCTGGCAGCTTCTTCCATACATGCAACACCCTCTGCATGAAATAGTTGTTGCTTAGGCCCCTTTAAATCTTTCCCCTCTCACCATAAATCTGTGCCTTCTAGTTTTGGATTCTGCCACCCCGGGGAAAAGTCGTTGTCTATTTAACATATCTATGCCCCTCTTGATTTTATAAAAGGTCATCTTTCAGCCTCTAACACTCTAAGGAAAATAGTCTCAGCCTATTTAGCTTCTCCCTATAGCTCAACGCCTCCAACCCTGGCAACATCCTTGTAAATCTTTTCTGAAGCCTTTCAAATATCACAAATGTCCTTCCAATAGCAGGGAGACCAGAATTGCACACAATATTCCAAAAGTGGCCTGACAAATGTCCTGTACAGCACAACATGACTCCCAACTCCTGTACTCGGTGATCTGGCCAAAAAAGGATAGCATACCATTGTTTGCTATCCTATCTACCTGTGACCACTTTCAAGGAGCTATGAACCTGCACTCCAAGGTGTCTTTGTTCAGCAACGCTCCCCAGGACCTTTGCAAAAAGCAGCGCCTCCCATTTATCTCAATTAAACTCATCTGCCACTCCTCGGCCCATTTACCCTTCTGATCAAGATCCCATTGTAATCTGAGGTAACCTTCTTCACTGTCCACTATTTTGGTGTCATCTGCAAACTTACTAACCTCCTATGTTCACATGCAAATCATTTATATAAACGATGAAAAGCAGTGGACCCAGCATCAATCTTTGTGGCACATCACTGCTCACAAGCCTCCAGCCTGAAAAACAATTCTCCACCACCACCTGTCTTCTACCTTTGAGCCAGTTTTGTATCCAAATGGCTACTTCTCCCTGTATTCCATGTGGTCTAACCTCAAAACATAGAACATAGAACAGTACAGCACTGTACAGGCCCTTCTGCCCACGATGTTGTGCCAAGCACAACATTGGTTAATCTAAGATCAACCTAACCCACTCACCCCTCAATTTGCTGCCGTCCCTGCGCTTGTCCAGCAGTCACTTCAATGTCCCTGGTGTGTCTGACTCTACTACTACCGCTGATAGTGCATGCCATGCATCCACCACTCTGCATAAAGAACCTACATTTGACATCTCCCCTATAACTTCCTCCAATCACCTTAAAATTGGGACCCCTTGTGACAGCCATTTTTGCTGAGGAAAAGTCTCTTGCTATCTACTCTGTCTGTGCCTCTGGTTACCTTGTACACCTCTATCGAGTTACCGTTCCTCCTTCTCACCAGTATCTAAAACCCTAACTTACTCAACCCCTCTTCATAAAACAAGCCCTCCAATCTAGAAAACATCCTGGTAAATCTCCTCTGCACCCTCTCTATAGTATCTACATCCTTCCTGTAATGAGGTGACCAGAAGTGCTCTAATATTCTAAGTGTGGTCTAACCAAGGTTCATATGGAGCTGCAGCAAAACCTCGCAGCTCTTAAACTCAATCCCACTGTTAATGAAAGCCAAAACACCATACACCTTCTTAACAGCCTATCAGCTTGGATGGTGTCTTTGAGGGATCTATATACGTGGACTCCAAGATCCTGCTGTTCCTCCACCCTGCCAAGAATCCTGTCTTTAACCCTGCATTCAGCACTCAAATTCAACCTTCCAAAATGAATCACTTCACATTTATCCAGGTTGAACTCCATCTGCCACTTCTCAACCCAGTTCTGCATCCTGTCAATGTCATGTTGGAGTCTGCAACAGTCCTCCACACAATCTACATTAATACAAACTACAAAGAGCAGAGGCTCAAGAACAGATCACTGTGGGACATCACTGGTCACTGACCTCCAGGTGGAATACTTTTCATCCACCACCACTAGTTATGTTCTTTTGGCCAGCCAATTCTGTAACAAGACAGCCAAATTTCCCTGTATCCCATACCTCCTAACTTTCTGAACGAGCCTACCATGGGGAACCTTATCAAAAGCCTGACTTGCATGACCTGCTCCTCACAAAGCCATGCTGACTATCTTTAATCAAACTATGTTTTTCCAAATAGTCATAAATCCTATCTCTCAGAATTCTTTCCAGTACCTTGCTTAGCATAGATGGAAGACTGACTGATCTGTGATTCCTAGAAATGTTCCTATTCCCTTTCTTAAACAGAGGAGCAACATTCGCCTCTCTCCAATTAGCCGGTACTACTCCCGTGGAGAGTGAGAATGCAAATATCGCTGCCAGAGGCGCAGCGCAGCAATCTCATTCCTCGCTTCCCATAGTAACCTTGGATATACTAGTCTGGCCCTAGGTACTAACGTATCTTGATGCTTCCCAGAATTTCCAACATATCCACTTTCTTACTGTTAATCTGTTCAGACCTATTAATTGGTACACGTGTTCTCGCTATCAACAAGGTCTATCAACAACCTTGTTGAATGTCTTCCTGAAGTCAATATAGATTGCATCCACTGCTCTGCCATCATCAATCCTCTTCGTTACTTCTTCAAAAAGCTCAATCAAGTTTGTGAGGTATGATTTCTCACGCATAGAGCAATGTTGACTGTCCTTAATCAGTCCTTGCCTTTCCAAATACATGTCCCTCAGGATTCCCTCCGAGTTCTTTCCCACCACTGATGTCAGGCCCACCAGTCTATACTGCCCTGGCTTTTCCTTACCGCTTTCCCTAAATAGTGGCAACATATTAGCCAAACTCCAGTCTTCTGGCGCCTCACGTATGGCTATCGATGATACAAAAGATGTTGTGAAACTTGAAAGGGTTCTGAAAAGATTTACAAGGATGTTGCCAGGGGGATTTGAGCTATGGGGAGAGGCTGAACAGGCTGGGGCTGTTTTCCCTGGAGTGTCGGAGGCTGAGGGATGACCTTATGGAGGATTACAAAATTATGAGGGGCATGGATAGGATAAATAGACAAAGTCTTTTCCCTGGGATCAGGGAGTCCAGAACTAGAGGGCATAGGTTTAAGGTGAGAGGGGAAAGATATAAAAGAGACCTAAGGAGCAACTTTTTCATGTAGAGGGTGGTGCATGTATGGAATGAGCTGCCAGAGGATGTGGTGGAGGCTGGTACAATTGCAACATTTAAGAGGCATTTGAATGGGTATATGAATAGGAAGGGTTTGGAGGGATATGGGCTGGGTGCTGGCAGGTGGACTAGATTGGGTTGGGATATCTGGTTGGCATGGACAGGTTGGACCAAAGGGTCTGAATCCATGCTGTACATCTCTCTGACTCTATAACAAGAAGCCCAACAATCACTTCCCTAGCTTCCCACACAGTTCTAGGGTACACCTGATTAGGTCCCAGGGATTTATCCACCTTTTATGAATTTTAAGTCATCCAGCACCACCACCTCTGTAATTTAGACATGTTTCAAGATGTTGTTATTTATTTCCCAACATTCTTTACCTTCCATTTCCTCCTTGACAGTAAACACTGATGCTAAGTACTCTTTTAGTATCTCCCCTATCTCTTATGGTTCCACACATAGACGGCTTTGCTGATCTTAAAGTGGCCTCGTTAGGTACTCCTAATTGCTGAACTTTAGAAGTTTCACGTAGAATTATTTTAAAATAGTTTGGTGTGCCACATTGTCTAGAAACATAGAAAATAGGGCAGAAGTAGGCCATTCAACCCTTCATGCATGCTCCATCGTTCAATATCATCATCCAACTCAGTACTCTTTGATCCTACTGGCCTTAAGAATCATATCTATCTCCTTGAAAGCATTCAATATTTTCACCTCGATACTTTCTGTGGCAGAGAATTCCACAGACTCAGTGCACTCTGGGTGAAGAATTTCTCCTCCATTCAATCCTAAGTCGACAACCACTGATTCTTAAGTTATGACTGCTGCTTCTGGTCTTCCTGATCATCATGAACATCCTTCCTACGTTTACCTTGTCTTGTCTTTGGTTAGTCCTTTTAGAATTTTGTAGGTTTCCGTGAGATCCCCTCTCATTCATCTCAATAACAATAAATATATGGTCTCAACCAGTCCAATCTGTCTTCATACATCAATTTTGCCATCCCAGGAATCAGTCTGGGTAGTCGTAGTTGCATTTCCTCCATAGCCAGACCATCTTTCCTCAAATAAGGAGAACAAAACTGCACATAAAATCCAGGTGTGGTCTCATCAAGGTCCTGTACAATTACAGCTTAAAAATGTGTTACTGGAAAAGTGCAAAGCGCAGCAGGTCAGGCAGCATCAAAGGAACAGGAGAATCGACGTCTCGGGCATAAGCCCTTCTTAGGAATGTACAATTACAGTTAGACATTCCTGGTCTTGTATTTGAATCCTGTCACTATGAAGGCCAACTTATCAAATTAAATTCAAAATTCCTTGGGTTTTAAACTCCATTTCTGACATTGGATTTCCACATGTTATTTACATAATAATTCAACATATTGAATATTTTTTGTTTTAATGCCTAAATCTACTTTGAATTAGTAGGAGTAGTCACGATAATTTTGTGTCTAATCTGTTTTATTGAGATTATTGGGCTTGCAAGCTATAAATATTGCATAGGAATGAGAATATGTGAGTAAGCCACCAGCCCAGACCATGACCTCATTCCCCCATCACCAAATCATCATCTCCCAGATCATACACAACCTCATCACCTCAAGTGATCTCCCACTCACAACTTCCAACCTCATAGTTCAGGAACCCCACACTGCCCGAATTTACCTCCTACCCAAGATCCACAAGTTTAACTACCCTGGCTGACCCATTGTTTCAGCCTGTTCCTGCCCCACTGAACTCATCTCCACCTACCTTGATACTGTCTTATCCTCCCTAGTCCACGAACTCCCCACATATGTTTGGGACACCACCCACACCCTCCACCTCCACCAAGACTTCCGTTTCCCTGACCCACAATGCCTCATCTTCACCATGGACATTCATTCCTTCTACACCTCCATCTGCCATGACTAGGGCCTCCAAGCCCTCCATTTCTTCCTCTCCTAACATCCCTAGCAGTACCTTCCATCCTCATTCATCTGGCTGAACTGGTTCTCACCCTCAACAATTTCTCTTTCGAATCCTCCCACTAGACGAAATGGGTAGCCATGCGCACCTGCATGGGCCCCAGCTGTGCATGTCTCTTTTGTTGGCTACATAGAACAGCCCATCTTCCATAGTTACACCAGCACCACGCCCCACCTTTTCCTCCGCTACATTGGCACCACCTCGTGCTCCCACAAGGAGGTTGAGCAGTTCATCAATTTCACCAACACTTTCTACCCCGACCTTAAATTCACACGGACCATCTCTGACACATCCGTTCCCTTTCTGGACCTCTCCATCTCCATCAATGATGACCGGCTCAACGCCGCCATTTTTTTACAAACCCATTGACTCCCATAGATACCTGGATTACACCTCCTCCCACCCTACCTTCTGCAAAAATGCTATTCTGTATTCCCAATTCCTCCACCTCATCTGCTCCCAGGAGGATCAGTTCCACCACAGAACACACCAGATGGTTGCCTTCTTTAAAGACTAATTTCTCCTCCCACATGGTTGAAGATGCCCTCCAATGCACCTCAACCACGTCCCGCCCCTCTGGCTTCAAACCCCACCCCTCCAACCACAACAAGACAGAACCCTCCTGGCCCTCACCTTTCACCCCACCAACCTCTGTATAAACCGCATCATCGGCTGACATTTTCGCCACCTAAAAACGGACCCCACCACCAGGGATATATTTCCCTCCCCACCCCTATCCGCTTTCCGCAAAGACATTCCTTCCGTGACTACCTGGTCAGGTCCACACCCCCAACAACCCACCCTCCCCTCCAGGCACCTTTCCCCGCCACCGCAGGAATTGCAAAACCTGCACCCACATCTCCCACTTCACCTCCATCCAAGGCCCCAAAGGAGTCTTCCACATCCATCAGAGTTTCACCTGCATTTCCACGAATGTCATTTATTGTATCGTTTGCTCCCGATGCGGTCTCCTCTACATTAGGGAGACTGGATGCCTTCTTGCAGAGTATTTCAGGCAACATCTCCTGGACACCCACACCAATCAACTCCACTGTCCCATGGCCGAATATTTCAATTCCCTCTTCCACTCTGCTGAGGATGTTCAGATCGTGGACCAGCTCCTCCACCACTCCCTCACCACCTGACGCCTGGAGGAAGAACACCTCATCTTCTGCCTCGGAACCCTTCAACCCCAGGGCAGCAATGTGGACTTCACCAGTTTCCTCATTTCCCCTCCCCCCACCATACCCCAGGTCCACACTTCCAGCTCAGCACCAACCTCATGACCTGTCCCAACTGGTCAATCTTCCTTCCCACATATCCGCTCCACCCTCCTCTCCGACCTATCACCTTTAGCCTTACCACCAAGCACCTATTGTGCTCTTAGCTACCTTCTCCCCGGCCCCACCCCTTCTCATTTATCTCACCACCCCTGAGGCTTCTAGCCTCATTCCTGATGAAGGGCTCCTGCCCAAAACATTGATTTTCCTGCTCCTTGGATGCTACCTGACCTGCTGTGTTTTCCTGCACCACTCTAAACTTGACCCCTGTTTTCTGGCAACTAGCTTTAAAATTGTGTTTGCTGATCATATTGAACTTTATGAATGAAGTTATGTTCAACTGACGTTATTCTGAAAATGTAAAAAGAAATTACCTTGCATTTATATAGCCCTTGTCAGAGACTTGAGATTTCAAATTGATTAATAGCCAGTAAATATTTTTAGGATGCCATCAATATTGTAATGGATTCATCTGATAGTGAGCCAGCAAAGACCCATAAACAGCAACGAAATAAAATTCCAGACACACTGTTTCATGCTGTTGGTTGAAGGATACAATTTAGTCAGGACACTGGAAAACTCCACCGTTCTTCCTCAAATGTAATTCTTTGTATTTTATTTGCACTCAAGCAGGTCCATATTTAACAAAGAACAAAGAAAATTTACAGCCAAGGCACAGGCCCTTCAAGTCTGAAACGATCCAAACGTACTGTCTAAACCTGTCGGTTAATTCCTAAGCACCTGTATCCCTCTACTCCCCACCTACTCATGTATTTATCCAGACATATCTCAAATGAATCCACCGTGCCTGCCTCTACCACTTCTGCTGGCAACGCGTTCCAAACCCCACCACCCTCTGTGTGAAATACTTGTCACGTGTATCCCCCTTAAACTTTCCATCTCTCACCTTGAAAGCGTGATCTCCTTATTATTGAATCCTTCACACTGGGAAAAAGCTGGTCTCTATCCACCCTGTCTATACCATCATGATTTTGTAAACCTCAATCATGTTCCCCCTCAATCTCAACATTTCACCTGAAAGATTCAGTGCAGTTGTGTTGAGGTAGATTAGCTGAATACAGAAGGAGGCCAACTGGATACCGCTTTGACTTCCTTTGTCTATATTCCCTTTAATATTTATTGAACTAAGATTTCTGTAGTCTTTGTCAATCAATATTCTTAATAGCCTAGGACTTCTGGATTGTGACATTACCATAGACGAGACACCTCTGCCCAAGATTGATGACCATTATTAGGCTGGACTATACGGAGCTGAGATACTAATCAACTGTGATATAATTAACTGACGAAAGTTAAGGGCTGAAAAGCCAACTCTGGGCCTGTGTTCCTAATGGTTCAGCATGGACACCTTTGAAGTTCCAGTATAGAGTCATAGAGATGTACAGCACAGAAACAGACTCTTTGGGTGTCGTCCCATTCCTCCCTCAGTTGAAGCAAAACACTCAGAGTCGCAGTAGTTTTACCTCCTTTATCTTTATTCCAGGCCCTGGTGTGAGAGAGAACGATCACCCATGTGCACAGACACATGAATTCTCAGTCTTCTCTCGAATAGCAGTTTCTGAATGAATTATACAGTCACTTTACAGGGAGGAGCATCCAAGTAAGGTGTATTTATTGGGTGATCATAATAATCAGCGAATGTCAATAGTGAAGATTGAGTCATCTGCTGTTACACAATGAATATTCTTAACCTTGTTAACTGGCGTCACATAATGAATGTTTTTCACCTTGTTAACTTACTTTACATAATGAATGCTTTTTCACCTTGTTAAACCAATATCCTTGCCTCCAGCGCCTCATTGTTTACTGCAAGTTCTTATCTGATCTGAGTCATGAAAGCTGAGCCTTTTGTCTCTCACAACACAAAACTTAACTCTTTCCCTACCTGCTCATACCTTATATACATTTTCATTGGTCCACCCATCCATGCTGACCGGATATTCCAACCTAATCTAGTCCCATTTGCCAGCACTTTGCCCATATCCCTCTAAACCCTTCCGATTAGATTAGATTACTTACAATGTGGAAACAGGCCCTTAGGGCCAACAAGTCCACACTGACCTGCCGAAGCGCACCCACCCAGACCCATTCCCTACATTTGCCCCTGCACCTAACACTACGTACAATTTAGCATGGCCAATTCACCTAATCTGCACATTTTTGGACTGTGGGAGGAAACCAGACCACCCGGAGGAAACGCACGCAGACCCAGGGAGAATGTGCAAACTCCATACAGTCAGTCGCCTGAGGTGGGAATTGAACCCGGGTCTCTGGCGCTGAGAGACAGCAGTGCTAGCCAATGTGCCACCATGCCGCCCACCGTGCCACTCACATATACCCATCCAGATGTCTTTCAAATGTTGCAATTGCACCAGCCTCCATAATTTCCTCTGGCAGCTCATTCCATACATGCATCACATTCTGCATGAAAAAGTTGCCCCTTAGGTCCCTTTTATATCTTTCTCCTCTCACCTTAAAACTATGCCGTGTACTCTTCAGCACATTGACCATCTGATCAAGATCCTGTTGTAATCTGAGGTGGTCTTCTTTGCTGTCCATCACACTTCCAATTTTGATGTCTCTGCAAACTTACTAACTGTACCTCCTATTTTCACATCCAAATCATTTATATAAATGACAAAAAATAGTGGACCGGTCACCGATCCTTGTGGCAACTCCACTGGCGCAGATCTTAGTGGGTGGCACAGTGGTTAGCACTGCTGCCTCACAGCGTCAGAGACCCTAGTTCATTTCCCGCCTCAGGCAACTGACTGTGTGGAGTTTGCACATTCTCCCCGTGTCTGCGTGGGTTTCCTCTGGGTGTTCCGGTTTCCTCCCACAGTCCAAAAATGTGCAGGTTAGGTGAATTGGCCATGCTAAATTGCCCGTAGTGTTAGGCGAAGGGGCAAATGTAGGGGAATGGGTCTGGGTGGGTTGCGCTTCGGTGGGTTGGTGTGGATTATTGGCCTGGAGGGCCTGTTTCCACACTATAAATAATCTAATCTAATCTAATCTAATCTTTAGTCTGAGCAACAACCCTCCACCACCACCTTCTGTCTTGTACCATCGAGCCAGTTCTGTATTCAAATGGCTAGTTCTTCCTGTATTCAATGAGATCTAACCTTGCCAACCAGTACCCCATGGGGAACCTTGTCCAATGCCTTACTGAAGTCTGTACAGATCACATCCACTGCTCTGCCCTCATCAATTCTCTTCTTCAAAAAATTCAATCAAGTTTGTGAGACATGATTTCTCACGCACAAAGCCGTGTTGACCATCCCTAATCAGTCCTTGCCTTTCCAAATACGTGTAAATCCTGTCCGTCAGGATTCCCTCCATCAACTTGCCCACCACCGACGTCAGGCTTACTAGTCTGTAGTTCTCTGGCTTGTCCTTACCGCCTATCTTAATAGTGCTACCACGTTAGCTAAACTCCAGTCTTCCAGCACCTCACCTGTGAGTATACAAATAACTCAGCAAGAGGCCCAGCAATTGTTCCCCTAGCTTCCCACAGAGTTCTAGGGTACATCTGATCAGGTCCTGGGGATTTATCCACCTTTATGCATTTCAGGACATCCAACACTTCCTCTTCTGTAATATGGACATTTTTCAAGGTGTCACCATCTACTTCCCTACATTCTGTATCTTCCATGTCCTTTTCCACAGTAAACACTGATGCCAAATACTCGTTTAGTATCTTCCCCCATCTCCTGCGCTTCGTACAAAGGCTGCCTTGCTGATCTTTAGTATGTCACATTCCTCACCTCAGCTAAGGAGAGAGAGAAAATCATCCCTTGACTGCATTTGCAGGTTTCTTTGTGACTGGCAATAGGTGACATTGGGAGAAGCATTGGGTGATAGTTGTAATCATGTGTGAGACATGGAGAACAGGACAGCACCGTGGCTCAGTGGTTAGCACTGCTGCCTCACAGCCTCGAGGACCCAAGTTTGATTCCTCCCTTGGCGACTGTGTGGAGTTTCTCCCTGCGTCGTGTGGATTTTCTCCGGGTGCTCCCACAATCCAAAGATGTACAGGTCAGGTGAATTGGCCATGCTAAATTGCCCATAGTGATTAGTTAGGGAAATGAGTCTGGGTGGGTTATTGTTCGGAGGGTTGGTGTGGACTTGTTGGGCCGAAGGGCCTGTTTCCATACTGTAGGGAATCTAATCAACACTTTGTAAGATCAAAGTTCTGTCTGTTTTGAGTGAGCATTAAGGCTGCAATTGGTATTTCTGGAAATATGAAATCTAATTTGGCTTCTTCATTAGAATCTGCTTCTTGCTTGTGAAATTATTTTATTTTTTAAATTTTGTTTGTGGTCTATAGTACTTCAGATGTTAGTACTCTGCTCAGTGACATCAATATCACTGAGGTCTTTGTCCTGAAGGACAGCTGGCTAGGATATGAGGCAGCATTTGAAGGAAGACTCCAAACACTCAACTGATTTGATTTTCCCATTAGGAGGCACCTCTCATTGAAAAAAGAAAACCTACATTTATACAGTACCCCTCATATTGGCTGCATGTAACAAAATGGTTGATTGTTGATGGCTGTTGAACAAAATGTTGCAACCAATTTGCACCTAGCAAGCTGTCTAAAACAGCAATGTGCTAATGACTGAATAATTTATAAACTCTTTCTGGAAAGTTATGAAATAAATTTGCTTTTAAAACATTTTACTGTGAATTAAATTCGTGAGGAAATAGCTCCATGCTTTGATAGTCCATGGTGTAAAGTGCATCATCTTGCATATTTGCCATCCAGAGGAAGACTGCAGTCTAACTTGTGAAGTTAATTTTCATGGAAAATTCTTGCATGTAATACACAGCTGCATTATGACCCATTTGACCGTGAAAAATGAAACACATTGTGTTTCTCCTGAATTATTGTAGAAATATCTTCTTTTGAAATAGCTTGGTAGAAAGATTATGCTATTCACAACAACTACTAATTGTCATCCTGTTCCCCGCCCTTCAGTCGAAGCAAAACGCTCAGAGGCACAGTGTAGTTTTACTTCCTTCATCTTTATTCTGGGCTGTGGAGGGATAGAGAGCAATTGCCTATATGCACAGAGACATGAGTTTCACAGTCTTCTCTGGAACAGCAGTTTCTCAATGAACTTATATAGTCATTTTACAGGGAGGAGCATCCAGCTAAGGCAACATGCATATTAATTGAGTGACCTTTACAATCATTTAGCATCAATAGGAAAGATTAAGCCACCTGCTGTTATACAATGAATCGCTTCACATAGTGAATACTTTTCATCTTGTTAAACTGACCTCACAAACTGAATGCTTCCTCGTCTTGTTAAATGGCTGTATAATGACTGTTTGTCTACCTTGTTAACGCATTACCCTTGCCTTCAGCATCCCATTGTTAACTGTAAGTTCTTATCTGATCTGAGTCATGCTCAGCAGAAGCTCTTGTTTCACAACACTCAGACCTTAACTCTTTCCCTGCCTGCTTATACCCTATGCACATTCTCATAATGACCTTCTCGGTGTGAGTTTAATTTTTGGGACATGTAAACTACTGACAGCAAGAGGTATAAATTACTTAACTGATAGTAGTTTGCCAAAATGATGTTGGTTTTCCCATTGTGGATGGACTGTTTTGGGAAGTATAGTAGAGGAGCAAACCTTAATTAACATAGCTGCTGCTCTTCCTTTTGGCTGTTTGCTGTTGTCTGTGCTGGTCAGAGAAGGAAAGAATACATCTGACCCATTTGCTGATCCCCAGGAGATGTGTTAGAGTAGCTCTATCATGTCTAATGTTTGTAGACAAAGTAAATTTAATATGTGGCCTGCAGGTGGGGTCAGCACCCAGCAGTGAGGGTAGACTATTCATATTCAAGAATAGACAGCATTGCAAAATGATATTTTTGTAGGGGACAGTTCTCTTTCAAGACGAAATTGTATTTGCATTGTCTATTTCTTCTAATAAGGCAGGAAAACCAAGTCAAGGTGCGTAACAAACTGATTCCCATTGTTTGCAGCAGAGGCTGAAGTTCTTACTGTCCTGAACGTAGTGCAATCTAAGTGCATCTTGAGGAAGTGGGATAATGGATTTATTTTTATTGTTTGCTTGTTTTGTTGTTGTTTAGTTTAGATAACTGTGTCATGATTGTTCAGTTACTGTTGGACTTGTGTCTGGTGGTGGTATAAGGACAATAGACTTGATCAGAACCGTGGCTGGATGACAACAGCGGTGAAATTAAAGAGTCCTGTAACAAGAATAATTTATAATTGTCATTTTACATTTTAACTTTTATACAGGATTTAAGTGGATTGACAATTGCAAATGGAAGGGATGCTTGGGCAACTTTCTTACCCTTCTGCTTCCACATTGATTCTCCATTGACCTGTGGTAACATTGTACTTTAAGCAAAAGGCAGGGAGTTCCAAAACACATTACCCATCTCTAGCTCAGTGCTCAACCAGGGACTCTGTCAGTGCAATAATTTCACATTTTTTTAAGGTAGATATTATTGCTTTGAAGTTCCATTTAAAAAAAAGTGACGTGGCTATTGCACAAGTTTATTATAACTCGAGACTGCACGCAAATGGACTATCGCATTTTATCAGAACCAACGTATTTCACACCTGTATTTTAAAGTATAATAGAGTTTGGATCCAATCTCTGTAAAAATTTAGTCTGAGTTGAACTTTATTATTTGATTGCTATTTCAGAAATAAAATTCAGATTTCAGTTAAACTGGAGCAAGAATACATATTTTCTTTTTGCATTCATAGTTTAGTTGGTGGGATATAACCTAATTTCTATCTGGCTTAAAATCTCAATACGTCATCTACTTCTATTTCAATAAATGTTATTCCCTTGTTCAAGAAAGGGAATAGGGATAACCCTGAGGATTATAGACTGGTCAGTCTTACATCGATGTTGGGCAAGTTATTGGAGAGGATTCTGAGAGACAGGATTTATGATTATTTGGAAAACCATAGTCTGATTAGAGATAGTCAGCATGGCTTTGTGAGGGGCAGGTCATGCCTCACAAGCCTTATTGAATTATTTGAGGATGTGACAAAATACATCAAAGTTAGAGCAGTGGATGTGGTCTATATGGATTTTAGCAAGGTGTTTGATAAGGTTCCCCACCTTAGGCTCATTCAAAAACTAAGGAACCATGGGAGACAAGGAAATCTGGCTGTCTGGATACAGAATTGGCTGGCCATTAGATGACAGAGAGTGATCGTAGACCGAGATAGAAATGGAAAGGTCTAGGAAGGGGAGGGAGGAGTCTGAGACAGTCCAGGTGAATTTGAGGTCGGGATGGAAGGTGTTGGTAAAGTTGATGAACTGTTCAACCTCCTCGTGGGATTGCCTTGGAGAGAGGTAAGGGAGGAGGTGTGGGCGCAAGTTTTGCATTTCCTGCGGTTGCAGGGGAAGGTGCTGGGAGTGGAGGTTGGGTTGGTGGGGGGGTGTGGACCTGACGAGGGAGTCACGAAGGGAGTGGTCTTTGCGAAACACTGATATGAGAGGGGAGGGAAATATATCCCTGGTGGTGGGGTCCGTTTGGAGGTGGCGGAAATGACGGCGGATGATATGCTGTATACGGAGGTTGGTGGGGTGGTAGGTGAGAACCAGTGGGGTTCTGTCCTGGTGGCGGTTGGAGGGGCAGGGCTCAAGGGCAGAGGAGCAGGAAGTTGAGGAGATGCGGTGGAGGGCAACGTCGATCGCGTCTGGGGGGGAATCTGCGGTCTTTGAAGAAGGAGGCCATCTGGGCTGTACGGTATTGGAACTGGTCCTCCTGGGAGCAGATGCGGCGGCGACGAAGGAATTAGGAATATGGGATGGCATTTTTACAGGGGGCAGGGTGGGAGGAGGTGTAGTCCAGGTAGCTGTGGGAGTCATTCAGTTTATAGTAGATGTCTGTGTTGATTCGGTCGCCCTAGATAGAAATGGAAAGGTCTAGGAAGGGGAGGGAGGAGTCTGAGACAGTCCAGGTGAATTTGAGGTTGGGATGGAAGGTGTTGGTAAAGTTGATGAACTGTTCAACCTCCTCGTGGGATTGCCTTGGAGAGAGGTAAGGGAGGAGGGGTGGGCGCAAGTTTTGCATTTCCTGCGGTTGCAGGGGAAGGTGCTGGGAGTGGAGGTTGGGTTGGTGGGGGGGATCCTTCCATATCCGCCACAAATTCACCTGCACCTCCACACACATCATCTGTTGCATCCGCTGCACCCGATGTGGCCTCCTCTATATTGGGGAGACGGGCCGCCTACTTGCGGAATGCTTCAGGGAACACCTCTGGGACGCCCGGACCAACCAACCCAACCACCCCGTGGCTCAACACTTTAACTCTCCCTCCCACTCCACCAAGGACATGCAGGTCCTTGGACTCTTCCATTACCAGAACATCATAACACGACGGTTGGAGGAAGAGCGCCTCATCTTCCACCTGGGAACCTTCCAACCACAAGTGATGAACTCAGATTTCTCCAGTTTCCTCATTTCCCATCCCCCCACCTTGTCTCAGTCGATTCCCTCGAACTCAGCACCACCCTCCTAACCTGCAATTTTCTTCCTGACCTCTCCACCCCCACCCCACTCCGGCCTATCACCCTCACCTTGACCTCCTTCCACCTATCACATCTCCATCGCCCCTCCCCCAAGTCCCTCATCCCTACCTTTTATCTTAGCCTGCTGGACACACTTTCCTCATTCCTGAAGAAGGGCTTATACCCGAAACGTCGAATTTCCTGTTCCTTGGATGCTGCCTGACCTGCTGAGCTTTAACCAGCAACACATTTTCAGCTCTGATCTCCAGCTTCTGCAGACCTCACTTTTTACTACAAGATGATGAGAGGCATAGAGTGGATAGGCAAATGCTGTCACAAGAGGGCATAATTTTAAGGTGATTGGAGGAAGGTGTAGGGGAGATATCAGAGCTAGGTTCTTTACAAAAAGAGTGGTGGGTGCATGGAATGTAATGCCAGCAGTGGTAGTAGAGTCAGATACATTAGGGACATTTAGCGACGTTTGGATAAGCACATGGTTGATAGTAAAATGAAGGGTATTTAAGTTAGTTTCTTCTTAGAGTAGAAGAGCTTGAGATGTGGGCAATTGAATGGGAATCAGAGTTATGATAATGCTGCTCCTTTAATAAGGTTATTTGTCTTTGGTTTTATTTCCAGAGGGGTTCGTAAATGCATGGGTTTCATTGTGTCTGGATTTTGAGTTTTAGGGCCAATTTGATTATAGTTAACAGATACTGCTTCAGGCAAAAATCTTTCAAGTTTTAAGTAAAAGACTTCTACAATGAAAGGGGAGTGGCCAGTTCTCCCAGCTCAGCGTTTACTCTGGTTTGTTTTGATTTTGGTTTTAGCAGTCAGGCTGTTCCGAGCTGCTGGTTAGTAAGCTGGGGAATCCAAAGAAACAGCTGCATGGAAGAAAGTGTTCCATGCTGAATCTCTCTGCCATCTGTCTCTGCTGTAAGAACCTATGCCTGATTTTACCTTTTTGCAAAGGAGGTGTTTATGGGGACTGTTGCAGGCATTTGGAACAACACCATTAAGTTGGGATACTCTGTTGAGTTTTCAGATGGGTTAAATTATTCTATATTCTGTTCTCTCTTATTTGTGTTTCCTTCGGTAATCTTGCAAATAAATTTTGTTTTGTTTAAAACTAAGTAGTTGGGCCGACTGTATCACCCCTGGAATAACATCCACTTTACATTTGCTTACAACAACTAGAAAAGTTCAGGATCAGGTTACTTTCTTGAAATGTTTTGAGCAGTTCTGACTTGGTCCATTAGAGTGCAAATTTTCTGTATGTTCTCTGAGGCACTACTTATCTGTAGTGCATAAGGACGAAAGGCTTTGGTAGCCTTGTTTGATATAATCGGGCAGTTGCATAACTGATTATTTACTATGTTCCACTGTTTTTGGATAATCCTATCGTCAGTAAAGCCCACTTTTAAATTTAAGATGAATAGTATGACTGCAGTATAGTATGTTTCCACCTGTTGCAGTGACTAGGAGTGTAATAGTCTGAAACTTTTCTGATGCTAAGTGCCAAAGTGTTAAGTTAACTAAATGGTTCAACCAGTGTTCCAGTCATGCTGTGCCTATGCTTATACATTTTGGCTTCTAGAAGAAGTAGGTCTGCTGTTGGAATCTTTTATTCTGGACATTGTTAATGAACTGGGAAAGAGCCTGAATTTTAATGATGGGTACTGAAAATTCTGAGGACATGTCAAATTTCGTGAATTCAGAGAATTATTGAGGCCTGAAATAAAAAAACTCAAAATGTTGAAACTACTCAGCAGGTTTGTCAGCCTTTGGACAGAGAAATAGAGTTAATATTTAAGGTCCATTAATTTTCCATCAAGTCTGTTAATCTGTTTTAATGATGTTTGCCAGGACAGCAGAGGGACATTTTACATACCTTTGCAGACATTTGAGATGTTGGTGTAATCTCTAATCCGAATGAATGCCTGTCCAATGACAGCCTGTCCAGTGATTTAACATGGCTGTAATACCGCATTTCAAGTTTAGATAATATGTTCATATCCTGCTGTCTGGCTTGAACACGTATTCCTTTGGTTGCTACAATTGATTAAAGTTGTCACTTAGTCTGTGTCTCATGTTAAATATGAAAGATCATTCAGCTCATTTTAATTTCTAAAACTACAAAGTCTCATTATTTCTTAAATATTTCAGGATTTTTGCTGGCACTGCCCTAGTGCAAAATCCACTCCTTATATTGATCTCATTGATGAACTTCCTGATATCCATCCAAAATTAGCCTTTTACTACCTCAGTCCCGTATCTTTGTATGAAGGAAAATCACTTCTCAGTTTTCTCCATTTAGGGCTGGAAAGTTTGATTATGTTTTCAACTCTGGTCCTTTGACATTGGATCAAGATTCTAATCACAGTTCTGTAGGCTTGGAGCAGCATTCCCTCTGATTTGTGTCATTTAGTGCTAGTCATATAGTTAAATGTTCTGTTGGATTTGTTGATTTTTTTTAGTGTTGGATTAAGTGAGTCGTGATCTCTTTTGAGACTCTCAATCTCTTTCAATTCTTTCTTAGTTTGAGAATGTTATATCTATGATCTATGCATCAGTGTCTCATTTGTATAGTTTGCAAATTGAGCATCAGCACTTGATCTGTGATCTTGGTAAAGAGTTCAAGTTGTTTTGATTTTTGATTGAATGCTTTGGTCTTAATTAAATGACGGGTTTGTAAAATGACAGATGTTAATTGATGTTCTTCTTTCCCTCAGCTCTCCAGTGGAAATCCCGTGTACGAGACTTATTACCGTCAGGTGAGCTGCTTTTGCTGTGGTAATCACAATCATTCATGATTGTAAACTTCTCTGTCTATCTCTTCCTTAACCTCTGTAAGGAGAATAAACCAACTTCTCTATTCTCTCCAAGTGACTGTCCTTGCCTCGTCTCAGGTACAATTTCACTAAGTCTCCTTGGCATCCTCTCTAAGACCTAGAAATCCTTCCTGAGGCATAGTGCCCAGAATTGAACTTAGGAATACAGGTGTAAACTAATCTATTGGGTTAAAAGCTGAGCTTTTTTGTTACGCAGTCCTCCAATGTTGTTGAAAATGTGTTGCTGCAGCAGGTCAGGCAGCATCCAAGGAACAGGAGATTCGACGTTTCGGGCATAAGCCCTTCTTCAGGAATGAGGAAAGTGTGTCCAGCAGGCTAAGATAAAAGGTAGGGAGGAGGGACTTGGGGGAGGGGTGTTGGAGATGCGATAGGTGGAAGGAGGGCAAGGTGAGGGTAATAGGCCGGAGTGGGGTGGGGGTGGAGAGGTCAGGAAGAAGATTGCATGTTAGGAAGGCGGTGCTGAGTTCGAGAGATTTGACTGAGACAAGGTGCGGGGAGGGGAAATGAGGAAACTGGAGAAATCTGAGTTCATCCCTTGTGATTGGAGGGTTCCTAGGCAGAAGATGAGGTGCTGTTCCTCCAACCGTCATGTTGTTATGGTGTGGCGATGGAGGAGTCCAAGGAACTGCATGTCCTCGGTGGAGTGGGAGGGAGAGTTAAAGTGTTGAGCCACGATGTGGTTGGGTTGGTTGATCCGGGTGTCCCAGAGGTGTTCTCTGAAACATTCCGCAAGTAGGCAGCCTGTCTCCCCAATATAGAGGAGGCCACATCGGGTGCAGCGGATGCAATAGATGATGTGTGTGGAGGTACAGATGAATTTGTGGCGGATATGGAAGGATCCCTTGGGGCCTTGGAGAGAAGTAAGGGAGGTGGTGTGGGCGCAAGTTTTGCATTTCTTGCGGTTGCAGGGGAAGGTGCCGGGAGTGGAGGTTGGGTTGGTGGAGGATGTGGACCTGACGAGGGAGTCACGGAGGGAGTGGTCTTTTCGGAACGCTTATATGGGAGGGGAGGGAAATATATCCTTGGTGGTGGGGTCGGTTTGGAGTTGGCGGAAATGACGGCAGATGATATGCTGTATACGGAGGTTGGTGGGGTGGTAGGTGAGAACCAGTGGGGTTCTGTCCTGGTGGCGGTTGGAGGAGCGGGGCTCAAGGGCGGAGGAGCGGGAAGTGGAGGAGATGCGGTGGAGGGCATTGTCGATCACGTCTGGGGGGAAACTGCGGTCCTTGAAGAAGGAGGCCATTTGGGCTGTACGGTATTGGAACTGGTCCTCCTGGGAGCTGATGTGGAGGAGACGAAGGAATTGGGAATATGGGATGGCGTTTTTACAGGGGGCAGGGTGGGAGGAGTAGTCTAGGTAGCTGTGGGAGTCAGCCGGTTTATAGTAAATGTCCGTGTTGATTCGGTCGCCCGAGATTGAAATGGAATAGCCAGTCCACACCGACCCTCTGAAGAGTAACCCACCCAAACCCATTTCCCTCTGACTAATTGACCAAACACTATGGGCAATTTAGCATGGCCAGTTCATGTGACCTACGCATCTTTGGACTGTGGGAGGAAACCGGAGCACCCGGAGGAAATGCACACAGACACAGGGAGAATGTGCACACTCCACACAGACAGTCACCCGAGGCTGGAGTTGAACCTGGGACCCTGGTGCTGTGAGGCAGCAGTGCTAATCATTGAGCCACCCCAGAAAGCAGGTACATTGGCGAATTTCAGAGGCATCTGGATTGGTGTATGAATAGGGAGGGAATAGAGGGATACAGACTGAATAAGAACAGAAGGCTTGTTTTTTTTAGTTGAGATTAGAGTGGTGCTGTAAAGCACAGCAGATCAGGCAGTCGTGATGATCGACTCAGGCTTGGAAGGCCAATGGGCCTATTCCTGTGCTATACTTCTCTTTGTTTATTAATAAAGTTAAGGATCTCACATGCCTTTTTAACAACTATCTTAACTTTACCTTCCACCTTTTATAGTTTATATATGTGCTGAGCCTACGTGTCCATTATTGAACCATAACATTGAATCATATTGTCTCTCCTCTTCTCAAACCTAAATGTGTCATTCTATACTCCTCTACTTTAAATCTCATCAGCCATTTGTTTACCAGGCTATATCAGCACTCAAAATAATTATTTATTTCATGTTCCTTTTAAGGTTTCTCGAAAATTCTTTTTTGATTTTCTAGGCTACTTCTTGGTCTTCCAGAGTTTATTTGTCAGTCTTACTTACTCCTTCATTAGGTAGTCATTTAGCAATAATACCATCTCTCCCTTTGTTTATATATGGTATGTTTTGGATTTCACAGAAGCAGAGTGAGAATATTGCATCTATATCTGCAGTAATCATCACTGCGCCATTAAACTTAAAGCCAGACTTGCACAAAGAAAGCATTAATTTCCTGCTCATAATATTTAAATAGGTACAGAACAACAGCAATAAATTAGCGATAAATGGTTTTATTTTAAAAATAGCTGTCAAACACTTCTTAAAAAAAAATCATCACCATAAACGTCCTTTCTGCAGAAGAGGATGAGGCTGCTCCACAAATATCCCATCCCCAATGATGGGAGAGCTCAGCAAAAGAGAAGGGCTGTATCTGCAATACTGGGATAATTGTCCTGTCTCCAAGCTGCAAGATGTATTCAACCCAGGCAAAAATGACCCTATCAGTCTATTCTCGATCATTAGCAAAGTTATGGAGGAAGCCTCAGTGCTGTCAAGTTGCACTTATTCAATATAAACCTGTTCACAGACACTCTGCTAGGGCCACTCAGCAGTGGCCTTATTGCAACTTTGGTCCAAGCCTGGATAAAATAGCTGAACCCAAGGAATGAGGTATGAATGCCTTCCCTTGACATCATGTCAGCATTTGACCAAGTGAGGTAGCAAGGATCCCTGACTGGAAGCTTCTTCAGGATAATTCTTTATTTCCTGCTTCTTTCTTCCAGCTACCATCCGGATTTGTTCCACCTATCGACCAACCTGGTCACACCAACTATCTGTGTTCACTTATCGCCACCTCACCACTCTGCCCCTCTCCCCACCCAAAAACCTCCCCCACCCCCTTTATCTGCAGCTCTCCAACCCCACCCCCAGTCCTAAAGAAGGGTTATATCTGAAGTGTTGACTTCTCCACCTCCTGATGCTGCCTGTCTTGCTGCCTGTTCCAGCCTCCTGCTTGTAGTCAAGGATCCCTAACAAAACTGAAGTCAGTGGGATTCAGAAGGATATTCTTCTGCAGCAATTCAAGAAGACAGCTCACCACCACTCTTTGTAAGGCTATTATGTTTGGGCAATAGAGGCTGACCTAGTCAGTCACATCCCAAGAAGAAATATTTTTTAAAAAGACTGATGGTTCACATCTAAATGGTTGTGTTTGATAACACATGAATGCAAATCTTAACAAAATTGCAGCCATGTATTTTCCCCTTTTTTTTTGTAGCTCTTGAACTCCTGCAGCTTTATTACAGAGATCTTCTCTCCATCCCCTTTGCAGCTCATTACCTGTCCCTCTTACCCCTCTCTCAGTCCTTGTACCAACATTGCAGTCTGTTTTGATCTACTACTTGCCATCTTCCACTCTGGGTGAGACAGCATTTATTGTCCAACCCTAGTTGCCCCTTGAGGAGGTGTCATTGAGCTGCCGCCTTGGCCGCTGCAGTCGTTTGCTGTAGGTAAATCCACAATGCCATTAGGGAAGGAGTTCCAGGATTTCAACTCTGTGATACTGAAGGAACAGCAATATATTTCTAAGTTGGCATTATGAGCAGGGCTTGGTGTTCCAGTGTATCTGCTGCCCTGTCCTCCTAGAAGGGAATAGTTGTGAATTTGAAAGGAGCCGTCTAGTTTCTGTCCTCCTCAACATTCTAACTTTGCTGGTAGCCAAAATTTCCCTTGCTCTTGACAAAGGGTCAGTTGAGTTATGTATTGGAAGCTTAATTAGTATTACATTTTTGCTGCTAATCCCCAACCCCCAAATCCTTCCACTGTAACAATTAAGGAAGCAGAGGTCAAACAAGCAAGTTAACTTGTGGTGAGTTTTGAGCACCGTGTGCGGTTATCCGGGAGCAGTTTACTTCCAATTGTTTTAGTTATGCCTGGGACAGAGCAGAACGGGAAGGAAATGCACTAAGATAGTTTTGTTTCGGGACAGGCAGCAGAGAAAAGTGGCTGAGCAGAGGCTGATAGTTAAGTTCGGTACCTATAGGGAGGATCTCAACCGGGACCTTGGGTTCATGTCACATTACAAGTGATCATCATTGCACCACTCACACTCACACTCTCTCTCACACACACACACACACACACACACACACACACACACTTACACACACACACACACACTTTCACACACACACACACACACACACACACACTTTCTCACACACACACACACACACTCTTTCTCACACACACACACACACACTCTTTCTCACACACACACACACACACACACACACACACACACACACACTTTCTCACACTCAACCCCCGACCCCAGACAGACAGACAAAGACCCACCTGCACACATATATTTTGTGGGGTGAATTGTACTTGCAGAGTTACATTGTACATTGCTCAAAAACTGCATGCATTCATGGAGAACTCTGAGCTCAAAAACTGCATGAATTTATGTAAAACTCTGTTATCTCACTTTTTAGATTAGAATCAATCTAAACATCATGGCATAGACAGAGAACACAGGGGGCCAACACCTTCAACATATTGAGCTGAAAATGTGTTGCTGGTTAAAGCACAGCAGGTTAGGCAGCATCCAAGGAACAGGAAATTCGATGTTTTGGGCCAGAGCCCTTCATCCCTCATTCCTGATGAAGGGCTCTGGCCCGCAACGTCGAATTTCCTGTTCCTTGGATGCTGCCTAACCTGCTGTGCTTTAACCAGCAACACATTTTCAGCTCTGATCTCCAGCATCTGCAGACCTCACTTTTTACCTTCAACATATTGTCTAGCTATCACCATTGTTAACAGCTAACCCGAGAATGCAACTTTAAAAAAAGGTTTTGTGATTTACACATGAAAGAAGTGAAACTATCACTGTATTCTAACAGATGAAAGGCTTAACAGACAATCAATTTTTCAATGTATAATTTGTTACATCACACTGTAAATTTTTGCTATAAATTCTGTGTTACGATCGAGCCCTCCACTATCACCTGATGAAGGAGCGTCGCTCCGAAAGCTAGTGTGCTTCCAATTAAACCTGTTGGACTATAACCTGGTGTTGTGTGAGTTCTAACTTTGTTTTGGTACAGTCACCTAAAAAGAAGTGTCTAATTGGATTAAAATGGACCCAGAAATAATGGAGAAGCCATTTGGTGTGGCACCTTCTAAAAATAAAAAATACCTGAAACAAAAAGTTACTTTTTGAAATGAAGTTGAACTTCTTTGTGACTGAGATGATAAATTTTTGTAGTGGAACTGAAATGCCAAATATTCAGATAAGGCATGCAGCTGCACAAACATAAAGGTTGGCTGTGAGCAGCTCATTGTTAAACAAGTTATTTTGTGTCCCTAAATGAAGGTAAAGTTGTCTCAGCTCCTTTTAAAACGTTTGTCAAACTGCCCATGTAAATAATATGAGTATTAAAATTGCCTTTACTGTTGTCATAAGTACTGGTGCAGTCATGTGTCACCTTCTCTCCACTCAAAGCTCTGATTGTGACCTTGAGATTTGAGTACATTGTCTTGAAAGAGGGAGCAATTGATTGGTGAATAGCTAAAGTCAATGGCAGTACTTGGTATAATGCCTTGTTATCAGCTTTCTTGGTTCTAGGGCCTTAAAATCAATGGTTAAGAACATGAAATTTGGGTTTTGTCTTCTCATATTATTCTGTATTCTTGGAATTGAATTTTATGATGTGTTCAGAAGTGCTGATTTGTTTTTGATCTTTTTATTAGTTTGTAAGAAAGTGAAGTAGTTTCAATTCATGAGGCACTGCATTTATTAAAGTAATGAGGGGGCATCCGTTTGTTTGCAATTATAGTAAAAATGTCAAATGCAGAATTGCGGAACCTACAGCTAAATCTTTACCCAGCAGCAGATGATGTCAGTCATCATTTGAGGTTTTTCAAAAGGTTGAAATGATATATATTACATTTGAACATAAGAACACACGAACTAAGAGCTATTTGTGCTGTTTATTCCCCTGTATTTGTATTTGTCTTTGTCTTGGTTGGAGTTTTCAAAACAACAATCTTTGTAGTGAGTTACTCATGATCATTGACTAATTTATATTAGATTCCCTGTAATATGGAAACAGGCTATTTGGCTCAATAAGTCCACGCCGATCCTCCAGACCCATTCCCCTACCCTATATTTATCCCTGATTAACACTATGGGCAATTTAGCATGGCCAATTCACCTGACCTACACAATTTTGGATTGTGGGAGGAGACCAGAGGAAACCCATGCGGACACTGGGAGAATGTGCAAACTGCACCCAGACGGTTGACCAAGGCAGGAATCGAACTCGCGTCCTCTGGTGCTATGAGAAAGCAGTACTACCACTGTGCCGCTCCTGATCACTTCTGCATTTCTTTCGTTCTGCCCAGGTTTCCTTGGTTTGTTTACTTGAAATAAAATGACCCAGCAATTCTAATTCCTTCACCACATGTTGCAATTCCCTTGTTTCAAGCCTTTAATTTGCCATAAGATTACAGTCCTGCCATTTGACATTTCACACACTTGTCCCACTAAATATTTCCTTGTATCCCACATCTGCCATTCACTCCTTGCCATGTAGCTTTCCCCTTCATGAACCTCAAAGATTTGAATTGATCTGTGGCAAAATCATCTTAATTAGCTATGCCATGTCTGGATTGACATTTCTAATTCAGCTGCTTCTTTGTCAATAGCTAGATTATCTTCTGCGTATCATTGGATAGTGACATTTTTCTTCCCAATGATGCCTATTTGCCCTTTGCGTAGCCTTTTTATCCTTGCAATATTCAAGGAACTTACAGGATTGCGACTATCCTTACAGTTGCTTTGCTCCTATTCTTACCCTTAGAAGTGGAAGCAAAGAACACATTTCATTCTGCAGCTTCTTGCTAACTGTGACCAGTCTATTCCCTGTTGCCCTGATAACCTCCTCACTCATTATCTGACCACTCGACCATTGATTTCTGTCTTGATATTTACCAATATTCTAAATGGCTGACCACCTCTGACTCATCTTCAGTCTTCAACCTATTTAAAAATACTTCAATAAACTTATTCCACACTATATCAGTGACAGGATTGAGATGGGAAGTGTCTTAATTCATAGCTTTGAATATTTGGAATTTTTTACCAGAGTGCTGTGGGTAGTTGTGAGTATATTCAATCCTAGGTCACAGAACATAGAATAGTACAGGCCCTTTGGCCCTCAATGTTGTGCCGACCCTTTATCCTACTCTAAGATCAGACCAACTTACATACCCATCATTGTATTATCTTCTAGTACTGTCTAAGAGTCGCTTAAATGTCCCTAATGTATCTGACTCTACTACCACTGCTAGCAGTGCATTCCATGCATCCACTACTCTCTTTGTAAAGGACCTACTTCTGACATCTCCCCTCGACCATCCACCCAATCGCCTTAAAATTATGACCCCTCATGATGGCCATTTCCGCCCTGGGAAAACACTTCTGGCTATCCACTCTATCTATGCCTCTCATCATCTTGTAAACTCTATCAAGTCACCTCTCATTCTTCTTCACTCCAATGAAAAAGCCCCTAACTCCCTCAGCCTTTCTTGATAAGACATGTCCTCCAGCCCAGGCAGCCACCTGGTAAATCTTCTTGGGCCGATGAGCCTGTTTCCACACTAGAGGGAATCTAATCTAATTTAATCTTTAAAACTTCAACATCCTTCTGTTAATGAGACGACCAGAACTGAACACAGTATTCCAAGTGTGGTCTAATTGGGGCTGTATAGAGCTGCAGCATAACTTTGCGGATCTTAAACTCCATCCCCCTGCTAATGAAAGCCAACACATCATATGCCTTCTTAACAACCCTCTCAACTTGGGTGGCAACTTTGAGGGATCAATGGACAACGACTCAAATATTCCTGTGTTCCTCTACACTGCCAAGAATCATGCCTTTAACCCTGTATTCTGCATTCAAATTCACCCGTTCAAAATGAATCATAGAACATAGAACATAGAAGGATACAGCGCAGTACAGGCCCTTCGGCCCTCGATGTTGCGCCGACCGAATCCTACCTAACCTATACTAGCCCAATAACTTCCAAATGCCTATCCAATGCCCGCTTAAATGACCATAAAGAAGGAGAGTTCACCACTGATACGGGCAGGGCATTCCATGAACTCACAACCCGCTGTGTGAAGAATCTACCCCTAACATCTGTCCTATACCTACCACCCCTTAATTTAAAGCTATGTCCCCTAGTAACACCTGACTCCATTAGCGGTAAAAGGTTCTTAGTATCTAAAATCACTTCACACTTTTGCAGGTTGAACTCCGTCTGCCACTTCTCAGCCCAGTTCTGCAACCTGTCAATGTCCCCTTGCAACCTACAACAGCACTCCACACTATTTACCTCTCCACCAACCTTCGCAAAGAATTTCACCAAAGGTTTTGGATAGTAAGAGAGCTGAGGGATTTGCAGATTGCGTATAGTTGAGAAAGACCTCATCCTGGCTCTTAGTGAATCATATTGCAAACTCAACCGCCCCATTCCTTTTTCTTCGAATTTAACTTGACCGCCTTTTCTGGTCACTGTCACAATTTCTTGCCCTTGATCTTTGTTGTTCTGTTCTTTTCCCATCCTATCTTTGAAGTCACCTTTAAACATGTTGATTCTGTTCTTCTGAACACCTCACACATCTTTCTAAATCTTCTGCTTTTTGCTGCTACTTGTACCTTTTAGTTATACCCTCCTTTGAAAGTTTAACCAAGTAGATAACTACACTAATTTCTACACTGTCTCTCAGAATCTATAAAGTTTTCAATGTTATTCAGGTATTTACAACAATGATAATCACTAGTTGCTTTTATATAATGCCCCATCAAAACAGGGTTTGATACTGTTGCTGCTCAGGTAAACTGCAGGCAAATTACCCAAGAAGTGATGGGTGAACAGCAGTAAGAGTTAGCTACTCTGTTGATTAAAACTATGAATTGCAAAATTTTGATAATACAAGATTTCATGGTTGATTAAATTTCTACCAAAGGTGATAATGTGGTATAGGATTTAAACTTATGGATAGTAAAAACTACTTATAACACAATTACACCATGGAACACTTTATAGAAAAGTGAATGTGCAGGAACAGGAAGTTGTGCGGTCACACAACAACCAGGAAAGCAAATTGCAAGTTTGAAACAAGCAGAGACTATTGAAGAAAGATGCAGATAATGAAAAGAGTTTCCTAAAACCAGAGCCCCTCCAAATGAGCAGCTACAGTGCCCCAGCTGTTCTAGAGCCTGCAGATCAAGAATGGACCACTTTAGTCACCAACTGTTGTGCCATATTCCACAGAGACCAGCCTTCCTAAAATCTTTGCCAGTAAAGAATCTGCTGTCATTGCTGTTGGCTGCCCTGCAATTTGAGGCTGAGGATCATGAATTTATGTCATGGTTTTAGTATGACTGAACAGGCCAATTCTCAACTTGCAGATCTTTAGGCACATGGAGTGGAGCATCCTATGAGCTAGTGGGATCTGGAGTTCAGGACTTGCTTCCTTTTCTTTTCCTTGCAGCTACTGCTCTGCCCCATTATTAAGGTGTTATGATTTAAAACATGCTGCAGCTTAATGGGAAAGTTGTCACATTTTTGAATGATTGGTAACAAATTCCTCCTGCTCATTACGTTCACTGTCATTGTGCTACAAGCAGAACTTTAGAGTCACTTTGGAGTGTTTCCTTTGTTCTTCCCATTTGAAACTTGAGAGAACAGCACTTGTCCAGGGAGGCAATGGCCTACTAGTATTATCGCTGGATTGTTAATCCAGACACCCAGGTAATGCTTAAAGAATTAGCTCGTGAATCAGTGGCTTCTATTTACAGCAGCAGGAGCAGTGAGAGCATGGACCAGGGTGCTGCCGGGAAGGTAAATTTCTCTTTTATAGACTTACCTCGTGAATAGCCTGAGTGAAGGCTCAATAGGAATGGAGGCAGACACAGGGATTGCTCGATTCATGAGTTGATATATTTGGGCTCAGGCTAAACCAAAGACACTACACGTGTATTGTCTCACAGCTGCTGTCCTCCTCTAACCAAAAAAAAGACTGTGTGTGGAGGATTGGTAAGCTAAGGCTTCTTTTACATTTATTCAATCTCTTGACAACTTAGGGCCGAGGAGTATGCTCCTCTTGCAGGATGTGGGAGGTAAGGGTCACCACTGGTGACTTTGCCTGCGAGAAGTGCACCCAATTCCAGCTCCTTACAGACCACGTTGGGAACTGGAGCTGGATGAACTTCAGATCATTCAGGAGGCAGAGGGGATGGCAGAGTGGAGTTATAGGGAGATAGTTACACTTAAATTGCAGGATAAAGGTAGCTGGGTGACTGACAGGGGAAGAAAGGGAATAGGTAGACAGTGCAGGGAGGTCCATTGTGGTTGTTCCTTCAATAATAAGTATACCATTTTGGATACTGTTTTGTGTGTATCCTACCAGGGGAAAGCCACAGTGGCCAGATTTCTGGCACTGAGTCTGGCCCTGTGGCTCAGAAGGGAAGGGGGGAGAAGAGGAGAACAATAGTGATAGGAGATTCAATGGTGAGAGGAACAGACCAGAGATTCTGTGGTCATGAGCAAGACTCCCAGATGGTGTGTTGTCTCCCGGGTGCCAGGGTCTGGATCGAGTATACAGAAATTTTAAGGAAGATGGAGAGTGGCCAGAAATTGTGGTACACATCTACGTGGTGCACATCCATTGACAAAGGTAGGGAAAGGGATGAGGACCTAAAAAGAGAATATAAGGAGTTAGGTTGGAAGGTAAAAGGCAAGGCAAGTTGAGTAGTAATCTCAGGATTGCTACCAGTGCCACAGGCTAGTGAGGCTAGGAACAGAGAGCAAGTGCAGATGAATATGTGGCTGCAGGGCTGGTGTGGGAGGGAGGACTTCAGATATTTAGATCATTGGGATATCTTTTGGGTAAGGTGGGACCTATACAAGGAGGACGGGTTGCACTTGAACTGGTGGGGCACCAATATCCTGGGTGGAGGTTTGCGAGAGCTCTTCAGGAGAGTTTAAACTGGTTTGGCAGTGGGATGGGGACAGGATGTATAGAGCAGATCATGGAGTAGGTAGTGAGCAGCCAGATATAGCGTGCAGAGAGTCTGTGAGGAGGGATAAACAGTTGATAGGGCAAAGGTGCGGTCAGTGTGATGTGTTGAAGTGTGTCTT
Source organism: Hemiscyllium ocellatum (assembly GCF_020745735.1). NCBI lineage: Eukaryota > Metazoa > Chordata > Chondrichthyes > Orectolobiformes > Hemiscylliidae > Hemiscyllium > Hemiscyllium ocellatum. The sequence goes on from NC_083428.1 coordinate 46,966,414, forward strand.
TTTGAATTTTAGTAGTATCAAGAATAAGGGTGGATCACTACTTGGAACTATGACGTCGTGGCTATTATGGAGACTTGGATATAACATGGCAGGGGTGGTAGTTGGATGTTCCAGAGTTCGGGTGGAATGGTGGGGGGAGGTAAAAGAGGTAGAGGAGTGGCATTGCTAATCATGGATAGTATCACAGCTGCAGAAAGGAAGGTCATCGAGGAGGGTTTGTCGACAGAGACAGTATGGGTAGAAGTCAGAAATAGGAAAGGAGCAATCACTTTATTGGGAGTTTTCTACAGCCTTCCCCAGGCAACAGCGACATGGAGGTGCAGATTGGGAAGCAGATTTTGGGAAAGTGCAGAAGTTGTCATGGGTGACTTTAACTTCCCTAATATCAATTGGAGCCTCCTTAGTTCAGATAGTTTGGATGGAGCAGATTTTGTCAGGTGTGTCCAGAAACGCTTCCTGGCTCAATATCGAGATAGGCCAACTAGAGGGGAGGCCGTATTGCATTTAGTTCTTGGCAACAAACCATGCCAGGTGTCAGGTCTCTCGGTGGGAGAGCATTTCGGTGATCGTAATTTCAACGTCATGACATTCACTATACACATGGAGAGAGATAGGAGCAGATTGTATGGGAAAGTATTTAATTCATGGAGAGGGAATTCCAATGTTATTAAGACAGGAACTGAGGTGCCTAAATTGGAAAAAGATGATCTCAGGGAAATGCATGACAGAAATGTGGAAGTTGTTTAGATTAGATTAGATTACTTACAGTGTGGAAACAGGCCCTTCGGCCCAACAAGTCCACACCGACCCGCCGAAGCGTAACCCACCCATACCCCTACATTTACTCCTTCACCTAACACTGCGGGCAATTTAGCATGGCCAATTCACCTGACCCACACATCTTTGGACTGTGAGAGGAAACTGGAGCACCCGGAGGAAACCCACGCAGACACGGGGAGAACGTGCAAACTCCACACAGTCAGTTGCGTGAGTCAGGAATTGAACCCAGGTCTCTGGCGCTGTGAGGCAGCAGTGCTAACCACTGTGCCACCGTGCCGCCCATTTAGGGAGCACTTGCTGATAGTATTGAACAGGTTTGTCCCGCTGAGACAAGATAGTGATGGTAGGTTGAAAGAATTGTGGGTGACAAGGATTGTGGAACATCCAGCCAAGAGGAAGAAGGAAGTTTACTTAAAGTTGAGGAGGCAAGGATCAGACAGGACTGTAGAGGGTTACAAGATAGCCAGGAAGGAACTGAAGAATGGATCTAGAGCTAGAAGTGGGCATGAAAAGGCTTTAGTGTGTATTATTAAGGAAAACTCTAAGGCATTTCTATACTTCAGAGAGGAACAAGGGGATGGCCAGATTGAGGCTAGGGCCGATCAGGGATAGTGAAGGGAACTTGTGCCTGGAGTCGGAGGAGATAGGTGAGGTCCTTAATGAATTATTTGCTTCAGTACTCACCACTGAGATGGACCTTGACGCTTCTGAGGTCAGTGTGAAACAGACTGATATGCTCGAACAGGTTAATGTTAAGAATGAGGATGTGCTTAAAATTTTGAAAAACGTAAGGATAGAAAAATTCCCTTGGGCCAGATGGGATATACCCAAGGTTGCTACAGGAACTGAGGGAAGAGATTGCTGCACCTTTAGCGATGATCTTTGTGTCCTCACTCTTCAATGGAGTAGTGCCAGATCATTGGTGAACAACAAATGCTATTCAAGAAAGTGAATAGGGATAATCCTGGGAACTACAGACCAATCATTCTTTCATCTGTGGTGGGGAAATCATTGGAGAGGATTTTGCGAGATAGGATTTATGATTACTTGGACAAACATAGCTTGATTAGAAATAGTCAGCATGGCTTTGTGAGAGGCAGGTCATGCTTCACAAACCTTATTGAATTCTTTGAGGATGTGACAAAACACATTGTTGAAGGTAGAGCAGTTGATGTGGTGTACATGGATGTTAGCAAGAGGTTTGATAAGGTTCCCCACGGTATGCTCATTCAGAAGGTAAGCAGGCGTGGGATACAGGAATATCTGATTGTCTGGATACAGTATTAGTTGGCCCATAGAAGACAGGATAGTAGCAGATGGAAAATATTCAGCCTGGAGCTTGGTGACCAGTGGTGTTCCACAGGGGTCAGTTCTTGGACCTCTGCTTTTCATGATTTTTATAAATAGAGTCATAGAGATGTACAGCATGGAAACAGATCCTTTTGTCCAACTTCTCCATGCAGACCAGATATCCCACCCAATCTAGTCCCACTTGCCAGCACCCAGTCCATATCCCTCCAAACCTTCCTAGTCATACCCAGTCCATATCCCTCCAAACCCTTCCTAGTCATATACCCATCCAGATGCCTTTTAAATGTTGCAATTATACTAGCCTCCACCACTTCCTCCAGCAGCTCATTCCATACACGTATCCCCCTCTGAGTGAAAACGTTGCCCCATTGGTCTCTTTTATATTTTTCCCCTCTCACTCTAAACACATGCCCTCTAGTTCTGGACTCCCCGACCCCGGGGAAAAGACTTTGTCTATTTATCATAACCATGCCCCTCATGATTTTATAAACCTCTAAAAGGTCACCCTCAGCCTCTGATGCTCCAAGGAAAACAGCCCGAGCCTATTCAACGTCTCCCTACAGCTCAAATCCTCAACCCTTGGCAACATCCTTGTAAATTGTTTCTGAACCCTTTGGAGTTTCAGTCCTTGCCTTTCCAAATACATTCTCCTGTCCATCAGGATTCCCTCCAACAACTTGTCCACCACCCGCGTCAGGCTCACTGATCTATAGTTCTCTGGCTTGTCCTTACCATCTTTCTTAAACAGTGGCACCACGTTAGCCAACCTCCAGCCTCCTGGCACCTCACCTGTGACTATTAATGATACAAATATCTCAGCAAGAGGCCCAGCAATCACTTTCCTAGCTTCCCACAGAGTTTTAGGGTACACCTGATCAGGTCCTGGGGATTTATCCACCTTTGTGTTTGAAGACATCCAGCACTTCCTCCTCCATAACATGGACATTTTTCCAGATGTCACCATCTATTTCACTACATTCTATACCTTCCATGTCCTTTTCCACAGTAAATACTGATGCAAAATACTCATTTAGTATCTCCCTCATAACACCTGGCGTTGCACACACAGGCTGCCTTGCTGATCTTTGAGGAGTCCTATTCTCTCCCTAGTTATCTCGGAAAAACCCTTTGAATTCTCTTTTACTCTATTTGCCAAAGCTATCTCATGTCCCCTTTTTGCCCTCCTGACTTCCCTGTTAAGTATACTCCTGCTGTCTTTATGCTCTTCTAAGGATTTACTTGCTGAAAAATGTGTTGCTGGAAAAGCGCAGCACGTCAGGCAACATCCAAGGAGCAGGAGAATCGACGTTTCGGGCATAAGCCCTTCTTCAGCCCGAAACGTCGATTCTCCTGCTCCTTGGATTCTGCCTGACCTGCTGTGCTTTTCCAGCAACACATTTTTCAGCTCTGATCTCCAGCATCTGCAGTCCTCACTTTCTCCTAAGGATTCACTTGATCTATCCGGTCTATACCTGTCATATGCTTCCTTCTTTTTCTTAACCAAACCCTCAATTTCTTTACTCATTCAGCATTCCCTATACCTACCAGCCTTTCCTTTCACCCGAACAGCAATATACTGTCTCTGGACTCTCGTTATCTCATTTCTGAAGGCTTCCCATTTTCCAGCCATCCCTTTACCTGCCAACATCTGCTTTTGAAAGTTCTTGTCTAATACTGTCAAAATTGGCCTTTCTCCAATTTAGAACTTCAACTTTTCGATCTGGTCTATCCTTTTCCATCACTATTTTAAAACTAATAGTATTATGGTCGCTGGCCCCAAAGTGCTCCCCCACTGACACCTCAGTCACCTACCCTACCTTATTTCCCAAGAGTAGGTCCACATACTGAATCAGAAAATTTTCTTGTACATACTGAACAAATTCCTCTCCATCTAAACCCTTAACACGATGGCAGTCCCAGTCAATGTTTGGAAAGTTAAAATACCCTACCATAGCCACCCTATTAGTCTTACAGATAACTGAGATCTCCTTACAAATTTGTTTCTCAATTTCCCTCTGACTGTTAGAGGGTCTATAATACAATCCCAATAAGGTGATCTTTCTTATTTCTCAGTTCAACCCAAATAACTTCCCTGGATGTATTTCCCGGAATATCCTACCTCAGTACAGCTGTAATGCTATCCCTTATCAAAAACGCCATTCCCCCACCCCCCCTCTCTTGCCTCCCTTTTTGTCCTTCCTGTAGCATTTGTATCCTGGAGCATTAAGCCGCCAGTCCTGCCCATCCCTGAACCACATCTCTGTAATTGCTATGATATCCCAGTCTCATATTCCTAACCATGCCCCGAATTCATCTGCCTTCGCTGTTTAGCCTTTTGCATTGAAATAAATGCAGTTTAATTTATCAGTTCTACCTTGTTCTCTGCTTCATCCCTGCCTTCCCTGGTTGTTTGACTTGCTTGTGACTTGGATGAGGAAGTGGAAGGGTAGGTTAGTAAGTTTACTGATGACTCGAAGGTTGGTGGACTTGTAGATAGTGTGGAGGGCTGTTGTAGGTTGCAAGGGGACATTGACAGGTTGCAGAACTGTGCTGACAAATGGCAGACGGAGTTCAACCTGCAAAAGTGTGAAACGATTCATTTGGAAGATCAAATTTGAATGTCGAATATAGGGTTAAAGTCCAGATTGTTGGCAGTGTGGAGGAATAGAGGGATTTTGGGGTCTGTGTTCATTGATCCTTCAAACTTACCACCCAAGTTGAGAGGGTTGTTCAGAAGGCATATGGTGTGTTGGCTTTCATTAGCCATTGGATGGAGTTTAAGATCAGCGAGTTTATACTACAGCTGTGTAGAGCCCTGGTTAAAACACACTTGGAATATTGTGTTCAGTTCTGGTTGCCTCATTATAGAAAGGGTTTGGAAGCTTTAGAGAGGGTGCAGAGGAGATTTACCAGGATGCTGCCTAGTTGGAGGGCATGCCTCATGAAGGAAGGTTGAGGGAGCTGGGGCTTTTCTCATTGGAGCGAAGAAAGATGACTTGATAGAGGTGCACAAGATAATGAGAGGCATAGATAGTGTGGATAGTCAGAAACATTTTCCAAGGGTAGAACTGGCTATCACGAGGGGTCATAATTTTAAGGTAATTGGTGGAAGGTTTTGGGGGAGATGTCAGAGGTAGGTTCTTTACGCAGAGAGTGGTGAGTGTGTGGAAGGCACTGCCAGGAATGGTGGTAGAGTCATACACTAAGGACATTTAAACGAATCTTGGAAGATAGTACATTGAAGGGTAAGGAAGTTCGTTTGATCTTAAGAGTAAGATGTAAGGTCGGCACAACATCGAAGGCTGAAGCGCCTGTACTGTGCTGTATTGTTCTATGTTTGGAGACTTAAGTTTGGAGACTTAAGTTTGAATCCACCACGGTAGTTGGTGGAATTTGAATTCAATAAAACAAGTCTGGAATTAATTGTCAAATATCAACCACAAATCCATTGTTGACTGTTGGTAAAAATTCATCTAGTTCATTAACGTCCTTTAGGGAAGGAAACTGCCATCCTTCCCTGGTCTGGCGTATATGTGACTCCAGACGCATATCTGTGGTTGACTCTTCATTATCCTCCAGCGAGATGGCCACTAAATGCTGGCCTGGCCAGTGATGCCCTCATCCCCTGAGTATTAAAAAAAGTTGCTGGGGGGAGATGACTTCAAGCCATTTAGGCACACAGTACATTGAAGTTGATTTTGAAATGTTTTAGACTCTGTACAGTGTGGAAGCAGGCCATTTGGCTCATCCTGTCCATATCAACCCTCCAAAGAGCACCCCCCCAGACCCATCCCATCTCTGTAACCCTGCATGTTCTATGGACAAACCATCCAATCAACACATCCCTGGACACTATGGACAATTTAATATGACCATTCCACCTACCCTGCAAGTCTTTGGATTGTGGGAGGAAACCAGAACACCCAGAGGAAATGCATGCAGACACAGGGAGAATGTGCAGTCTCCTCAAAGACTGTTGCCTGACGTTGGAATTGAACCCGAGTCCCTAGCACTGTGAGGCAGTAGTGCTAACCACTGAGCAGTCATGCTTAAATGCTTGTGGAACTGATTTCAAGAAGGACAGTTGCATGTTCAAATGGAGGAAGAGTGGAGATAATGTTGATGGAATTTTTCTAATGCTCTTATGCATCAGTGGTATATAGTCTGGGTCTCAGTGCTGTGCAAGAGCAAAGTGATGACAACTATTCTGTGCAGTAGAACACTTCAGAAGGTGTTTATTGTTAAGCACTCACTGTTGTAGTCTATGAAAGGCATAATTAAGAGCAGCCAGTTTGGTGTTGAATCTCTTCGTCAGTGGTAGTCTTTTTACTGCTATCGAGGCATACAAATATCTATCATATTCTTAAGTTTTTTTTCCAATATTGAAGAAAGATGCAATGTTCGACTGTCCATTTTTAGGTTCACCTGAGTTTTGTTTTGACAAGGATAGACTGATTTCCCTTGGAGGATTGAAGAGGTTGAAAATGTTTCACAAACTGGTTTAGAATGTGCATTAGCAATGTAGTCATTAGCATAGCGTGGGTCTTTGTGGAGGGCCGAATGGCCTTGCTTCCACTCCTATGTCTTATGGTCTTTTATATCTGTTGTGGTCCGTTTAGTTTTGACATTGCAGTGAATGAGGTTGAGTGGTTTTTTTTATCCAAGTGGCATTTATTGTTGACAAAATATTTGAATACCAATAATTTTGGAAGTGAGTCACCAATGTCAGGTCGATTGTAAATAGAGTCAGGCCATCATGTAGCCTTGCTTGGCTTCAGACCGATTTTGGAGGATCAAATCCCTTTGGTCACAGGGTGATGTTTCCCCTCTTCAGCTAACAGTACAAACTGTCAGTGCTGGAAAGGACATTTTCAGTAACTCCTCAAACATGAATCCACAGTGGCTGCTGATAGTCACCAGGCTATCCCTCAGAACTCTGGTGGAATCCAATGATGATCTGCTATTAAGGGAAAATACACACAAAAAAAAGCCAAACAGATAAGAAACTACAAAGCCTGCAGCACGGATGCTTTTCCAGCTGAGATTTTTTACAGCTGGCAAGTTTTTACTGACATCATGCATTAATCCTATGGATGTGAGGGAAAAAATGAACTCTAAATGCTCACCCTGCATCTGCCCCAACCCCAAACTTAGGGAATGTGAGTTTCCAACTTGAGAAATGTGACAACTGTAACTGCCTTCAAATAGGGAGATAAATCCTGCTGTGGAAATTATCAAGATATTTCCATCTTGTTTATTCCTAACACAGATTGTCCTGAATTGCCCATTTCCTGTAGCTAAAGAAAGCTTCCCAGAGACAGGCTGTGGTTTTAGTTCTTCCATAGGAACCCGTGACACCAGTCATTTGTTGCAATTAATATCCAAGAAAAATATAGCTGAATAACATCAATAATACTTTATTGCACTCTTTGATCTGACTGTAGAGGCTTGTATATTGTGTTCTATGGATGTTTGAAAAATTGTTTCAAATTTATGAGGATATGATTTTAACTGTTTTTTGAGGGCAATTTGAAGCTTACGTCGCCAGAATTTGTGGGCGGCACGGTGGCACAGTGGTTAGCACTGCTGCCTCACAGCGCCTGTAGACCCGGGTTCAATTCCCGACTCAGGCGACTGACTGTGTGGAGTTTGCACGTTCTCCCCGTGTCTGCGTGGGTTTCCTCCGGGTGCTCCGGTTTCCTCCCACAGTCCAAAGATGTGCGGGTCAGGTGAATTGGCCATGCTAAATTGCCCGTAGTGTTAGGTAAGGGGTAAATGTAGGGGTATGGGTGGGTTGCCCTTCTGCGGGTCGGTGTGGACTTGTTGGGCCGAAGGGCCTGTTTCCACACTGTAAATCTAATCTAATCTAATCTAATTCTGCCATAATCACCGAGTAAGTGAATGTTGACTTTCTACCTGTTCTACTTTGCAGGGAAGATAAACCTGAATGAAATTGGTTAAGTTGAAAGTTTTGCTTATTACAATCCAGTCTAACAGGTTTTGCTAATTCTCATGTGAGATGTTTAGAACATTTTTTTACATAAAGTTCTAATTGAATATTTATAGCATTCAAATGTTAAGCAGCATATGGGTGGAGCTGCATTGGGTGTTTAGATTCAAGGTGACTGCAAAATAGTGTCAAATAGTGCAAAGTTGTAAACCTAATTAAAAAAAATTATACAAGGTTTCAGCTCCTTTTCAAAGCACATTTTAATAGCAACTGAAAACAAAAGGCAACATGAATCTTTCTAGCATCCATCATCATCTTGAGATGTTCCAAAGCATTTTATAGGTAATGAACTACCTTTGGGCTGTAGTTGGTGTTATAATGTGGAAACATGCAAATATGGATGAAGTAAATGATCATATGTTTTAGGTCTCGGTTGAACAGCAAATATAGCTCACAACAACAAAAGAATGTCTTAATTCTCTTTAAATAATGCTGTGGCAAGTTTTACATTCCTCTGGGAAGGAAGCTGGGTGTTCAGGATTAACATCTGATTTGAAATACAGCACTCCCGATAGTGCAACACTTCCTCAGTAATACACTGAATTCCAGCTCAGATTATGTGCTCAAATCTCTGATGTTTGGCTTGAATTCACCGTCTTCTGATGAATCAATGAGCCAATAATGAAATTTAAATTTATTATTTTACATTATATTCAGTTTTGAATTTGGTAGCAATTTGTGCAGAAAATTTTACAGAGTACAAGAGAGGCAAGTGTTTGTGCAGGGAGTGACTGATGTGTGCTGAATAGGTGTTTCTGTTTATAGGTGGATCCAGCTCATACAGGAAAGGTTGGGCCAAATGAAGCAGCATTGTTCCTGAAGAAGTCTGGTCTCTCTGACGTTACCTTAGGAAAGGTAAGAATCCTGCAAAGCAAACCTCCTAAACCAATAGTATTTCTGTTATCTAGGATGTTAAATGATGAAAATGTTAAACGATGAAAGGAATGTTTAATAGTTGACAGAATTAGGTAAGTTCTGTATGTTCTGTGTTAAATGGTGTCACTCAACTCAATGAGGGTGACAGTGTTGAACTCTACCTCCAGATGTGTTCTTCTTGAGCACATATCTGTACTTTATCAACTCTGATTTCCTAATGCTGGCCCAGTTTGTTGGAAAGTTATGTTGAAAAGGGAATTTGTAATTAATGCTGACAGACAGTTGAGTCCAGTTCTGGGAATTTCGAGGCAACTGAAGAGTCCACAGGAACAGATTCAGTTGAGACAATGATGGTGCCTCTTACTTCCACCTTGACTGCACCAGTGTATTAGATACCTGCCAACTATGTTATACTGACAAAGAATAAGCTGTTCAAGTGCCAGTTTAACTGAATCTTTTAGTGTTTATCAAGTACTTAAATACATCCTTTCTTGGAAGGGCCATCACTGCCAGTAAAAATTGCAAGATAAATCTTGTTTCTGTCAATGAAGACTGAATTCACATCAGAATGTTGCTTTGAGAAACTGTACCTGGCTATGACACTTTTTCTCAGTGAGAATTCAACAGAGCCCAAGTTAGGAATTGACTGAAGAGAATTTGGCCATGAATCCATCACTGCAATAATCCACTGAGCTGCCAGACCCTGGGTACTGTCTGTAGGCCATGTGATCAGTATTTAAGCTGTTAACTATCCAGGGTTGTCAGACTTAGCTAGTTGTGGTATTTTAAGATGTTTGATGCTTAAAATATCTGCTTCTACAGTGACTTCTTCAATAAAGAGTAGCACCAATTGTCCATATTAGAGTAAAATATTGCAAAATATTTGTTGCACTAATTTTATTTTTGGCTGAGTCTAATGCTTGTGTGAAAGGCAGGAAATTGATAGATTAAGGGTGCAGTTACTTCCTGATCTCACTGTCTGTACTGAACACATCCAGACCAGGTTATTGCTCGAGCTCCTCCAGTGCAAGCTGGGATGAGGCCTCACTGTTTCCTGATAACAGATGGTAGTATTAGCATTGGATCATACTGTGTTGTGGTGCCATCCTTCTGCTAGTAAAGAGGTTTCCTGCTGTCATTTCTCCGTCTTCTTTTGGGAAGTCAGGCAGCATTCTTGGAGAAGGGAAGGTATGGTTGACTGTTCAGTTCTGAAACATTTAGAGCTAGAATACACCTAAGACCATAAGGAATAGGAACTGTTTTGCCCCTCAAACGTACCCCAACATCAGTAGGAGCATGGCAATCCTCATATCCACCTTCCTGTATTTTCTCCATTACCCTTAATTTCCCACTGATCAAGAATCTTTCTTAGCCTTAGGTGCACACAATGCCTCTGCTCCCACAGGTCTTGGGGTAAGAAGTTTCAAAGACACTCCCAACCCACTAAGAGAAGAAATTCCTCCTCATCTCAGTCTTAAATTGGTGCCCCTTTATTCTAAGGTGATGCTGTCTGGTGTTAGACACTTTCATGGGGGAAACATCCTCTCAGTATTTACCTTGACAAGCCCCTTAAGACATGAAAGAATTGTGACCTTGTCGAGTAGTATGTATATTATAATTCAGTTATTGTTGTGAACAGTGTGAACATGATGTCCAGCACTATTGATTTAATGGACTGCAGCACTCTGAAAATGAATGGATAAACAAACTTATAGTTTTAATCAATTGAGAATAGTGGCAAAAGATGGATACCTGAAACTGTATTTACATTAACTTTAAACAAACAATACTGCAGTAAACATCACAAATTTTAATTATTTTCTTCATAACTAGCGCATGAATGTTGCATCCTTTGGGAATGCTAAATGATAAAATGATGTTTGGGCACTGTCCTGGAATATTCCATCATTGTTTGGTAAATATGTAGTGTTCGTTACTTCTGGTCATCATATCTACCCTCTAGTGGTGGCAGCATGTTATATAATTCTTAATTATTACTGAGATACAACTATGATTAGATTTGCAGTCTGCAGTAGCTGTCACAGCAAAGTTACTTTCTTCAGAGTGTTTATTTGGATTAGTATTATATTTTACACTATTTTATGGCTCAAAGAATAAATGCTTGCATATATACTTGTATTTATACTAATAAATACAAGAGATAATTAATATTGAGTACATTGTGTGAAGTCTGTGATTGAGTAATTAATTGCTGAGGCTACTATGACCAAGCAGCATTGTGACATAAACTGAAAACATGTTTTTATCAGAATCTGTAGCTGATTATTTCCTGATAATTAATGGTAACAACCTTATCCATGGTCTTATTATGAAAGTCTTCACAGCTGAAAGGCAAAATGCATTACTCAAGTTTACCCTAGTTACATCAAAGGGAATAAAGCATGTCAAATCTGGGGTCATCCCTGCATATGAATTGTGATGATGTTGGTGCAATTATTTTGAGAAATTAGTTGAAGAATAATTCAAAACTCTGCTTTGGCAGTTTGTGACATTGATGTAATCCATATTTCTCCGAGCTTTACTGTGATAAGTGACTTACTATAACTGAGAATAGGCAGCTCCCCTAGTAGAAGCTTGTGTTTGATTGATACTAAGATAGAGGTAGTTTAAAATCCCTTGCCCAATTTTTGTGTGGTAGTTATATATTTGATGTTTGAGGTACTGGTGAGATATTAAAGGGTTAATTTGCTTTGCTGACCTGCAGGAAATTGGATGTCCCAGGGGTAGGGTGGTATGTCTCTGTTTTACAGATGGAATGTAAAGAGTTTACATTCTCATCTCTTGCCATTCAGAGCCATTTGCATAAATTTCTTAGTTATTCAAAGTAAAAGAATTAACACGATCATCCCCTATTCAGAAATCAATAAGAACATTGCAGTCAAATTCTGACCACATCCCGTAGTTTAAAAAAAACAATTTACAACAGATCTGGCTATTAAGCGATGATTTCCATTACATTGTTTCTGGAAATAGGTCACTGCATTGTGTCTTGTGACAGTGACCGTGGGGGAGTGGCTGGGGGTTGTCTTGTGGACATTATCGACTGAAATGTGAAACTCTTGTACTGTATAAAGGAAGATTTGTTTCCTTTATTCAGAGAGATCTTTGACACCGCACCGCAAGCCATGTGGTGTGTTAAGGGTTCCTCCAGAAAGCTTGTACTTGCTTAATAAAATTTTGGTTGTTCACAGAAGTTGGCATGTTGCAGTTGCACCAAAGGTGTAAGGATCTCCAGAAAAAGAACCTAACACTGATCCTTGTATTTTGGGGTCTCACTACTTAGGATTTTTGGTTTGTACTGACAAAATGCACCCTTTCTGTCAGGTTCGGGTTGAACTCAAAAGGAATGAGTAGTAGTGAAAGGGTACATTAAGTGCAGAGAAAAAGGAGTAGTCATTTAGTCTTTCCAACCCGGTCCACAACTTATGATTGAGCTGTGACTTACCACCATAAAAAAGAGGAGGCAAAACCACATTATCAATATGGGTGGCATGGTGGCTCAATGGTTAGCACTGCTGCCTCACAGCACCAGGGACCCAGATTCGATTCCCACCTCGGGCGACTGTGTGGAGTTTGCACATTCTCCCCGTGTCTGTGTGGGTTTCCTCTGGGTGCTCCAGTTTCCTCCCTCAGTTCAAAGATGTGCAGGCGAGGTGAATTGGTCATGCTAAATTGCCCATAGAGTTAGATGCGTTAGTCAGGGGTAAATATGGGTATTGATTTTGGGTGGGTTACTCTTCGGAGGGTTGGTGTGGACTGGTAGGGCGAAGGGCCTGTTTTCACATTGTAGGCAATCTAATCTAATACTTAGAGGATGGTCAATTTCAGGACAAATCTGTCTCAGGTAAATTAGAATGAAAGATTGGCATGCAAAACTGTAAAGGATCCATGGACTGCCTTCAGAGGAGATGATTAGGATTCTGCTGAGGTACTTTTCCAAAAGCCAGATCTCTCTAGATGATGCAAGAGTTAGAGAATAAAATGATGCCAAAGACGCGGCATATGACATGTGCCAAGCTGACAGTGCAAGTGAGAGTCAGGTTTACCATTGAATGTTCAGAGGGCTAACATGAAAGGAAATTAGGGACAGATTGAGAATATGGGAAAAGATTGACAGCCAATATAAAGAAGAATTCAAACGTTACCCTAGTAAAACTCAATGTTTGTGGCAGCATCTGTGGAGAGAGAAAAAGATTTAACGGTATGATTCTTCATCAGTTCTGAAGACAGTTCGATACAGTTGCCTTATGACTACCACTGAGGCCTGACCAACGCTTACTGTTTGAGACAGAAACACTCTTCAAAAGCTACAACCTGTCAGCCCTGAACGATGTGCCCATGAGTACGACACAAGCACTTTAACAGGAAGTTGCCTATGTTGGATTATTGACTGCTGGCTGAAGGAGTAGGTATTAATGAAATTCAAACCAGCATTCCTAATGTTTAGCTGTTGCAGCTTCATAATTCCATCAAAATGATTGTTCCATCCTGTTACTCGTGGATCACGAGAACAGTGTACTTGGCTCCAACTCTGCAGCTGCCCTGTCCTTTCAGGTACTTATTTTCTCTTCTTCACTATCACTCTTCCCTTCTCCTTTTCCTGGAATGATACAGGGTAGAATGAGATAATTTGGCCCATCATGTTGATGCTTTCTGAAAGTGCTACCCAATTTGATATTTTCCTGTCCCGGTTCTTTCCCCAAACCCAAATAAATGTAGTGATTTCATGTATTTATTTAATTCCCTTTTGAAATTTAATATTAGTTATGCTATCACTTTCAGGAATTGCATTCCAGCCTATGACAATTTGCTGTTTGAAAAAAATCATCTCTTTTCTTGAAGACAAATTTAATCTCATGATTGCTGCTTCACCTAAACTCTATAAACTCCCTGATTGAAATGGGACCTTTCATCTGTGTTGATCAGTACCACACTTCATGTTGTGCATCTTGAGCTGCAGACAGCTGATTAACTACTGGACTGTCCTTTAGTTGCTGTGGAAGTACAGTACTTGATAGAACATTTACAACCTGTTATTAAATTATGCAGTGAAACATGTTATGGAGAAGGTCACTGAAATTTGTGGTAATATATCCCTGGTGTGACCGTCTTCAACCTTGAACACTGCTTTGTTTCCAATTGTTAGTAAAAACCTGTGTTTATTATTTGTTTTGATTCAGCTACACAATAGGTTAGATATTTCCGTGTAGAGACTGGAATGTTCTGGCACACAATATTCTTGTGCCACAAATATTTGCGACAAAGAGGATCGAAGTGTTAATTCCACAAATTCTACAGTTTTGTCCTTGTTATCCTGTTCTTGAGTGAGCTGCTATTAAGATACCGTACTAAACTGACAGGAGGTAAAGTGAATATTGCGTAATGTTTGGACAGTCAGCTCTTGTGTAAGGGGAATTAAATGATGCTTATGTTTAAACTCGAATTAAGGTTGCAAGTAACCTTTGCAGTATATCTATTAGCTTCCTGCTTCTGTGAATTACAATCCCCACATTTTCATACTTCTCCCTTAATTGGCTTATAATAGTTTTATTCCTGCATTCTAAAATTTGTAAGTTAAAAATCACGCAGCACCAGGTTATAGTCCAGTAGGTTTATTTGGAAGTACGAGCTCTGAAAGCTAGTACTTTCAAATAAACCTGCTAGACCATAACCTGGTGTGTGATTTCTAACTTTGACAACTTCAGTCCAACACCGACACCTCCACATCATAAAATTTGTAAAATAGTTTTACTGAATAGACTTTCTTCCCAGAGCCTGTTGTTTATTATAGGTTCATGCTCTACTGCATTGATTTATTTGATATGGCTGTCTGTGTCTGCTGGTCCTGTTAATAACTGTGAATGGTTACATATGAATGTGGAGCAGCAGTAGGCCACTTCAGCTCTTCCTTTGAACCAGCTCTTCCATTCAATAAAAGTATGGCTGATCTGATTGTAACCTCAGTACATTTTCACATCTACCTTTCACCTCCTTGATTAATAAGAATCTATCCACCTCTGCCTTAAAAATATTCAAGGACTCTGCTTCAATCACCTTTTCAGGAAGAGCACTCTAAAGACTCACGACCTTCTGAGATAAGAGTTGCCTCATCTCTGTTTGCAAAGGGAGCTCTTTGATTTTAAATAGTAGCCCTTAGAATTATGTATGTTTAATCATCTTTTACTATTCTAAAGTCCAGTGGACACAAGACTAGTCTGTCCAACCTTTCATAGAGTCATAAAGCAAGGGGATAGGCCGTTTAGCTCAAACTGGTCAAATGCTGACCAAAGTGTCCAGCCATGCTAACCCCATCTGTGCTAAGAGGGTGTGAGACAGACAGGGTGAGAGAGAGAGAGATTGTGAAACAATGTGAGGAAGTGTGTGAGAGAGAGTAAGAGAAGAGAGAATGTGTGCACGTGAGAGCGAAAGAATGTGAGTGTGGATGTGGGTATCTTGTCCATTTTATGAGGAAAGTGGGCAGAGAAATGGCAAATGGAACTTAATATAGCTAAGTCTTGCATTTTTGAAAATCAAATAAAGGTAGGAGTTTCATGGTGAATTGTAGGACCTTAAGGAATGCAGTGGAATGGAAGGACCTTGGAGGTCAGGTGCACAGTTCTCTGAAAGGGGAGTCATAGGTAGATTAGATTACTTACAGTGTGGAAACAGGCCCTTCGGCCCAACCAGTCCACACCGACCCGCCGAAGCGCAACCCACCCATACCCCTACCCCTACATATACCCCTTACCTAACACTATGGGCAATTTAGCATGGCCAATTCACCTGACCCGCACATCTTTGGACTGTGGGAGGAAACCGGAGCACCCGGAGGAAACCCACGCAGACACGGGGAGAATAGACAAGGCAGTAAAGGTGACTTTTGGCACACTGGCCTACATCAGTAGGGCATCGAATATAGAAGTTGGGAAGTTATGTAGCTGTTGCACAGCACGCTGGTGAGGCCGCACTTGGAGTATTGCGTTTTGTTTTGATCACCTTGCTCAAGGAAGGATGTTATTACATCTGAATGAATGCAGAAGAAATTTACAAGGATGTTGCCAGGACTCAATCATCTGAGTTATGGGGAGAGATTGGACACGCTAGGACTTTTTTCTTTAGAGTGTTGGAGACTAAGAGGGGATTGTATAGAAGTGTATAAGATCATGAGACATGGATAAGGTGAATGCACTCAATCTTTTTCCCAGGAATGGGGAATCGAGAACTAGAGGGCATCAGCTTAAGGTTAGAGGGGAAAGGATAAAAGGAAACCTGAGGGGCAATGTTTTTACACAGAGGGTGGGATGCATATGGAATGAGCTCCCAGCGGAAGTGGTTGAGGCGAGTACCTTAACAACATTTAAGAGGCAATTGGATAAACACGTGGATCAGAAAGGTGTAGAAGGATATGGGCCAAGTGCAGGGGAACGGTGTTAACGTGGGTGGATGTTTTGGTAAGCATGGGCCAGTTTAGGCCAAAGGGCCTGTCTCTGTGCTGTAGGACTGTGACTTTTTACTACTCCTTGGATGCTGCCTGACCTGCTGTGCTTTTCCAGCACCACTTTAATCTAGACTCTGGTTTCCAGCATCTGCCGTCATTGTTTTCACCCTGTAACTTTATATGACAGATTCAGTTCTGTTTCTGGTCAGTGATAGTTCCCATGATGTTGATAGTGCGGGATTCAATAATGTAATGCTGTGGAAAGTCAAGGGTAGATATTTAGATTCTGTTTTATGTAAGCTGTGGCGCAAATATTATGTGTAACTTATTAGCCCAAGTTGTATGTTGCAGAATCTTGGGTTTCTGTAATTCTGCCTTAATCATCCATTTTTGTGATATAGCATTGATTCCTTTGGTAAATGATGCTTTACATAAAATTGTTTTACTTAAAAGTTATGCTTTTTGGGAGAGTAGCAACAACTTTAAGTGCGGACTTCCCATATGTTATCTTCAAAACTGCTATTTGATTGGGTAGCCCACATAAATAATTTAAAAATCAAAGCTTGCTGGATCTGTGAAACAACACCCATGTTTTCTAATAGTTTTCAAGCTCTCAATCTGGGAACAAAGTGCATAATTTAAATCTTTGGAGAACCTTCTGGTTCTTTTACATGCTTGGAGTTAGATCATCCATTGTCTAAGTTTTTTTCTGAGGTGTTACTTTTAATTGTGCAGAACCTTGTGCTGGTCTGATGATAATGTTATGATTGGTTTTGAGAGCATGGATGGTGTTGCTTTGTGATTGGATGACATTAAAAATAAACCTATTGGTCTATAACCTGGGTGTTGTGTGATTTTTAACTTTTAATTTGAATACAGGCTAACTTGTAGCTGCAATCAACCCAAACATCTTTGATTTGCGAATGCATTAGGGTGCTTTATGGATAAGTTTCTAGTTATCTACACTTAATTCTGAAAACTGAAAGCTATCTAAACTATTAATATGAATCATGAAGCTGGATGATTGATACCTCCCCACAGTCACCTGTAATTATTTCAGTTTGAATATCAGTAACAAGGCACCTATGTTGCTCTTCCAGCAAAAATAAACACAAATTTAAATTTCCTAATGTGACTCCAGTGTGTAATCTCGTCTGTAACTCTGTTCACCCTGGACATTTTTTTTCAGCACCCAAAAGTTCTGTCAAATGGAAATAAATATCGATGACCGTCACTCATGCTCATTGATGCCTGAACAGGCAGCTGGAGTTACCCAACAATATGTGCACAAAACATGAGTAAGGAGGGTCACTGGACCTGAAATGTTGATTCTGCTTTCTCTCCACAGATGCTGCCACACCTGCTGAGTTTCTCTTGCACTTTCTTTCTTTGTTATACATAAGAGCTTCATGTGAAAGGAATGAGAGTTTGGTGGGAAGGGTGTGGGTATTGTCTAGTGGATCTTTCAGGAATCAACAGCATAAGTAGCTAAAGGTCCATTCTTCTGACATTAGTTTAGGTTTCCTCCAGGTGGTCTGGTTTCTTCCCACAATCCAAAGATGTGCAGGACAGGTGAACGGGCCATGCTAAATTGCCCATAGTGCATTAGTCAGGGCTGAAGGTAAGGTTGAATCTGTGTGGGTTACTTCATAGGGTAGGTATGGAGTTTTTGGGCCAAATGGCCTGTTTCTGCATTGTAGGGATTCTATGACCTCTACGACTTACAATTTTATTCAAATTAACTACTTCTGTCTCTTTCTTCTAATGGTATTAACTCATTCCTGTTTATAGTTCAATATAACTACAATCTATCCTTTAGTATCACCTGTAAGACTTTACTAAATATGTTGATAGACTATTGGACTGTTGCTGCTGCCATGACAAAATTCCTGCTCTCTAACCAATTGTTACCTGATTGCAGTCCAGACTGAGATTCTCAAATGCTACATATGTGCAAGTGCAAGTGTGAAAGTGTCTGGGTACTAATATTTGTAGAAATGACATGATATTGCTCCAGACCAGTATTTGATTTTATTTACATAAAATTCATCTAGCTGTATCCTAACTTTTTTTTTGGTGCGCTGATGTTGCCAAGATCCAAATCACTACCAATCGAAGTGCAGTGTTTTGATCTCATTGAGCTGAAGTTAGCAATATCAAATATTTTAGTATAAATTTGTCGAGATTATTTCCACCTTTAACAGTTTTATAGCCTTCAAGGCCGTTTAACTCACTATGAATTAGTGTCATGATGAGGATAAGTGTATTTAAGTCTGTTTCTGGAATACAAAATGGAAGAAAACAGTGCCTGATAATTCCTGTCTCTGTTCTTGAGTTTGTCAGGAGTGGGACAGATCCCTTTGGCTACAGTGCTTATGTAACCCTTCATTTGTCTCTGCAGATTTGGGATTTGGCAGACCCTGAGGGCAAGGGCTACCTAGATAAACAGGTATGAGAGTCATGCTTTGTCATTGATTCTGCTCCAATGATTATTCACTAATTCCTCTCATACTTAACCCTTTGTTTACATTTTAGGGCTTTTATGTGGCTTTACGCCTGGTAGCGTGTGCACAGAATGGCCATGATGTTAGCCTGAGCAGTCTAAATGTGACATTGCCACCACCCAAATTTGTAAGTGTCTAAACCTCTAAACAAATTCTAAATCAGTGTATTCTGACTGAAATGACAATAAAGGTGTGCAGTAGAATTCTCAATTGTTAATTTACACTTACTAACTTGAATTAACACAGCAGTATTTTAAACATAAATTTGCATGATTTTTTTGTATTGTTTTTCAACAAGAAATGTAATTGGGCATGCTATTTGCAAACACATTCTTCCATTTTCCTAAACTAGCCAAGTGAAACTGCTTGTTGTCAAGCTTATGACTGAATACCTATTGATGTTGCTGTCATGATCAAACACTTTTTCAAATACCTAGTATCGAGTCTCCTGTTCAGTACACATTCCATGAGATTCAGCAATGGTTCAAGGTACAGTGGTAAACGACTGCAATTCTGTCACAGTTGGGTGACTGTTACTTGTGTGAAAGATCACTGTATAAGAACTGTTTTCCAATTTAGGATTGGTAGTGATGTATACTGGTGCTATATTGTATAGCAACATCAGTGTGGTGCTTTAAGGCTTGGTTCAGAGGTAATACTTTACAAGTTAGTATTCAAACCCACTCCATGATTGCTCAAAATGATGCTCCAGTGCATTACTGAGAGAATGCAGCATTGTTGGATGTACCATATGTGTTGCCACAACATTAAACTGAAGCACCATTTTCATTTTCAGATAATCATAAGGCGATGGTATCTTCTATCTTATGAAGAGAAGGACAGTTCTCTGTTGTCTTAGATAACATTTTTGCCTCAACCATTATCACAAATGCAGATTTTCTCGTCATTTTCTCATTTACGTGTGGCACACAAATTAGTTCCTGTATTTCCTACATTAATTATTTGACTATATTCAAAAGTAGTACATTGGCAATGAAGTGCTTTCGTTCATCCTGTCTTTTTGTGAAGCATTTAATAAATGCAAGTTTATTTGTTCTTTCCCTTGTTTTTATTCTTTTCTGTGCTGTGTGGTAGAAGAGATTATGGGTCGTTTTGCTATAACGCACATTTTGTCAGTGCAAATTGGCTATAACGCGTTTGACGAATTTTGGATATTGTTTGGATTATACAAACTTTCCGCTGAACAGGTATAGTGATTTTCTATTAGTGATCTTCTGCAATATGATTTTCCATAGTGGTTTTCCGTAGCGTGAGGTGCAGAGGAACACAGCTGTCGTGTTATACCAGAATGACCTATAGTTGTTGGTTGGGTAAGGAGTGTGAATCAGTTATAAAATGGGAATGAAACAACGCAGAAGGAGGTCAAGAGATCCATCATGCATGTACTGTTCTTGAAGAAATCTATCAAATTAGTTGTACTCTTCTGTTCTTTCCCCATTGCTGTGAACCTTTTCTCCTTTCAAATATTTATCCAGTTCCCTTTTGAAAATTATTGAATCTGTTTCCAATGCACTTTGGCCATGCATTGCAAATCATAACAATTTGCTACTTAAAAAAATGTTTTCCTCACGTTGTCTCTAGTTCTTTTGTCAATTGCCCTTAACACATTGTCTGGATCCTGATGCTTCTGTGATTAGAAACAATTTCTTCATATATATATCAGTGTGCGCATTAATTTGAATACTGCTTTCAAGTTTCCTTTCAGTCTCCCATGATAGGAGCAGAATAGCCCTAATTTCTCCACATAGTTGAAATTCCTCATCTCTAGTACTCCTGTAGTGGCCTTGCTAAGTTCTTAGTAAGTTTAGGCTCCTGAATTAAACACAATACTTAGCTGAAGTCAGTGTTTATGAAGGTTTGGTTGCATATGCTAATGTGAGTTTCATTTGTAGTTTGTACGACTGCATTGTTATTCTGGAGGTTCTTTCCTGGTGTTTGTTAGTGTTGTATTCTGGGAGAATTGGGCCGGGTGTGTACTTATACTGGTGCTCTGTACTTAAAGAGGATCAGTTGCAGTGTGTACTAGTGCTATATGGTTTGGATGTTTGACTTGAAGTACATAGTAGGTCAGGCAGCATCCAAGGAGCAGGAGATTTGACGTTTCGGGCATGGGCCCTTCTGCAGGAAGAAGGGCTCATGCCCGAAACACCAATTCTCCTGCTCCTTGGATGCTGCCTGACCTCCTGCGCTTTTCCAGCAACACATTTTCAGCTCTGATCTCCAGCATCTGCAGTCCTCACTTTCTCCTTGAAGTACATAGTAGTGCTGTTTGTTCTGACAGCAAAAAAGGTATTTATTCAAGTTGTGTCGTCCTGGAGAGTCAGACATATTATTATTAGATATTTCCAATTATTGTGAGTTGTTGTCCACTGTAGGTCTGAAGTAATTTAATACTATCCCAGGAAACTTGTCTTAGATAGGTAAACTTTGTTTCCTCACTGAAAGCAGGTGTCTCAGATACCTTACATTTTTCAGTTCTTATTTCATGGCTGGTAAATAAATGCAGGTATGGCTTATTCCAAGTCTTCATTATGATGAACTTTTACGTAGTTTTTTACTAATGGATTGTTTTTTATCTTTTGGCAGCATGACAGCAGTAGTCCCTCACTGATAGCACCTCCTCCCTCCTCAGACACGCAGTGGGCTGTAAGGGTGAGTCAGACAACCAATTTCATACAATCAAATTGGGTTAGTTTTCCATCTCGGATAACTGTTTGAGTTGGGCTTAGTTTGATTGCATTGAGAGTCCCTGCTGTGAGTTCCGCTTGAACGTTTGATTTGTATAGGCTCACCTTCAATCTAGTGAGAGTAGGCTAATCATTGAGAAATGCTCTGACTGTGCATTAAATTAACATGAAAGCTGCAAAGGATTACTGATAAAGGGCTAATGCCCGAAACGTCGATTCCCCTACTCCTTGGATGCTACCTGACTTGCTGTGCTTTTCCAGCACCACACACTCGACAAAGCATGTCGCCTCTTTTCTAAAGATCAGTATCACTCTGCTCTCTGCTCATTCATGTGTCTATCCAGATACATCTTAAATGATGCTATTGTGCCTGCCTTTACTACCTCCGCTGACAGCGGGTTCCAGATACCCCTCTGTATAAAGAACTTTCCACGCATTTCTCCCTTAAACGTTTCCCCTCTCACCTTGAACTTGTGACCCTTAGTAATTGAGTCCCCCACTCTGGGAAAAAGCTTCTTGCTATCCACTCTGTCTGTACCTCTCATGATTTTGTAAACCTCAATCAGGTTCCTCCCTCAACTTTCATCTTTCTAATGAAAATAGTCCTAATCCTACTCAACCTCTCTTCTGGCAGCCATAATGATGTTCTTTTGTGCCAGGTATAACACTAACCAGCAGAGACTTATCCCTGATTCCCATTGACTCTAGTTTTGCTAGGGACTTTTGATGCCAGACTTAGTCAAATGGGACATGATGTGAAGGATGGTCCCTCTCAACTTTTTTGTCCATGTTGGAATCAAGGCTGTATTGAGGTCAGAAGCTGAGTGGCTTTAGTGGAATCCAGTGAGCAAGTTATTAATAGCACTGTTGATATCCTCTTCTCTTGCTTTCCTGATGATTGAGAGTAGACTGTTAGGGCATTCACTGACTGGGTTAGATTTGTCCTGATTTTTGTGTACAAGATTCACCTGGGCAACTCACCCTATTGTTAGATAGATGCCAATGTTGTGTATTCCTGCTGTGTTAATGTGTTAAAGGTAGGTACTTAGCAGATGATGAATGGTAAAGGAGGACTGAAAATTGTGGTTGTCATGTGAGTTTTTATAGTTCTCCTTTGAGGTGGCAACACTTTGTGTAAATGATCAAAACTTGATAGATATTTAGTGTCAATAATAATGAAGAAAGGTTTCTGGAAAAAAAAATGACAATTCTGGTGGGCAGACAGGAAATTTAAGTTCACAATCTGAAGGGCAACTTGGAACCTCTTGGACATTTTGGAAGTTGCTTGACATTGCTGTCAGCATCTCTTAATGAATAGTGGATTAGGATTATGGCACCTAATGGTCTATTCCTGCTTCTTCTTTTTTAGTTGTATCTTTTACGTTATGACTGATTGAAGAGGGTGGGCATAGATAGAAAGTAAATGATCAATCATTGGCTGCTAGATTATCTGTAAGGCAGAACTGACTTTAAGCAAATCAAACATTGAAAGAAATCAGATTTTAATTTTTTTTGTCAACATGTCACTCAATTATTTTAACCATTGTTGTATGAGAGAAAGAAATGTTCTATGTAGTGGGCTTGTGCTGAGAAGATTATTGAATTTAGGGTGGAATCAAAGCATCATGGTTAAAAGATAATCAGAGTGGGGTATTGATGTGGCATTGGGCATTTGGAGAGAAAGTGATATAAATAAGAACTTCACTTTGTGAGAGGTCATGGATAGTAATTGGTGCCAAAGGTATTGGAGATCCTGACAGAAATGGAAAACAACTATCAAAGATGTGTGAAAAGAGAGGTTCAAAAATGTCTAACACAATAAATGAATGGACTGACCACATGAAAATTAATAATGGTAATTGGAACAGACCAGAAATTTCAAGACAAATGAAAGCATGTTCATCCAGGTAGCTTTTAAGACCAGCATCACTGCATTTTTAGCATGTTGGTAATAGAAAATTTTAACCCATCATATATCCTTCCCACAGCCTGAAGAGAGAGCCAAATTTGATGGAATTTTTGAAAGTTTGACTCCAGTAAATGGTCTCCTCTCGGGTGATAAGGTCAAACCTGTGTTGATAAATTCAAACTTACCGCTGGATGTCTTGGGAAGGGTAAGCATGTTACATCTAAGCACATAGTTAATTTAATCCAAAACTTGTCTTGAAGTTTCAATTGTTAAATCAAAACTTGAGTGTAATGCAATTTTAGTTCATTTCATTTTTTTGTTCGAAAGTAGAAGCCAATGATTTAAACTGGGGCAGGTTGATGAAACGAACCTTGTTGATCTGCATGCAACAACAGAGGAGGATTAAAACATACAGCTGTCATCCAATTCCATGTTCAGCACTTTATCCGTGACCAGTGAAAATAGTTCTGCACTTCTTTATTCAGTGCTGTCTTCAGACTTGTTTAGAAATCTTGCTGAAAGGAATGTTACAGATACTTATGGGAAAATGTTGAATTCAGTCCATAAAAAGAATTTTGATAAATCAGGAAAGGATAAACTTTGGAGGAATATAAATTCAAATTTGTAATGTATCTTTAGAATAGAAAGTTGTCCACCTCTAGGTCCTGTGCATTCGATTGGTAAGTGGACTAGTTTTTTTGACATTTTCAGTAGTCTCGTTGGGACTATAGAATAGTAGGAATGGAGGTTAGCGCAGTTGAATTTTCCTCCTGCAGAATGTGGGAGGTAATGGTCACCACTAGTGTCCATGCTGATGCCGCTGGGGGAAGTGTACCCAACTCCAGCTCATCACAAACCTCATTAGGGAATTAGAGCTGGAGCTGGATGAACTTCGGATCATCTGGGGGGCAGTTATTGAGAGGAGTTACAAGGAGGTAGTCACACCTCAGGTACAAGAAGAATGTAGATGGATTCCCGTCAGGGGAAAGAGAACAGGCAGGCAGTGTTAGGATCCCCTGTGGCCGTTCCCCTCAACAACAAGCATACTGTTTTGGATACTGTTGAGGGAGATGACTTACCAGGGGTAAGCAATGGGCCACAGGTCTCTGGCATAGAGTCTGTCCCTGTTGCTCAGAAGGGAAAGGGGAAGAGGAGCAGAGTATTAGTCATTGGAGACTTCATAGTTAGGGGGACAAATAGGAGGTTCTGTGGGAATGAGAGAGACTCACGGTTGGTGTGTTGCCTCCCAGGTACCAGGGTTCGTGATGTCTCTGACAGTGTTTTTGGAATCCTGAAGGGGAAGGGGGTGGGGGAGGGCCCCAAGTCGTGATCCACATAGGCACCAACGACATAGGTAGGAAAAGAGTTGGGAATGTAAGGCAGAAGTTCAGGGAGCTAGGGTCAAATCTTAGAGCTAGGACAGTGTTGTTATCTCTGGTTTGTTGTCTGTGCCACGTACTAGCGAAGCGAGGAACGTGGACAGACAGAGAGGAGCTGAACAAGTAGTTACAGGGATGGTGCAGGAGGGAGAGTTTTGGATTCCTGGATAATTGGGGCATTTTCTGGGGTCGGTTCGACCTCTGCCAACCAGGGCGGCATCAATACGTTGGGGGTGGGGTTTTTGCTAATGCCCTCCGGGTGTGTTTAAACTAATGCAGCAGAGGGATGGGAACCTTATAGTTCGAGTATACAAGAGGTTGAAAGTAGGGAGGTCCGAAATAGGGTTTCAAGGTTACATGAGGGCACCGGCAAGTGTGTCTTCTTCAATGCCAGGAGCATCCGGAATAAAGTGGGTGAACTTGCAGCATGGGTTGGTAACTGGTATTTCAATGTGGCCATTTTAGAGATTGGTTATTGTAGGTTCCAGGATTTGGATGTTTCAGTAAGAATAGAGAAGGTGGTGATGGGGGGGATGCATGGGGGAAAGTGGTGGTGAAGGTGTTGAGGATGGTGTCTGCGTGTGTGTGGTCTCCGAATAGTTCCAGAGATATAGAGGAGAGAATAGCAAAAGATTCTGGATTGGAGTGATAACAACAGGGTAGTTATTATGGGGAACTTTAACTTTCCAAATATTGACTACGAACACTACAATTTGAGTACTTTGGACAAAAACTGACCCATCTAATGTGTGCCGAAAGGTTGCCTGACACAGTATGTAGAGAGGCCAACTAGGGGCAAGGCCACATTAGATCTGGTACTGGTAATGAACCCAGCCAAGAGTTAGATTTGGAGGAAGGCGAGCACTTGGTGATATTGACCACAGTTTGGTTATGTTTACTTTAGTAATGGAAAGGGATAGTATATACAGCAGGACAAGAGTTATAGTGGGGGAAAGGCAATTGCAATGCAGTTAGGCAAGATTTAGGATGCATAGAATGGGGAAGGAAACTGCAGAGAATGGACACAATTGAAATGTGGAGTTTATTCAAGAAACAGCTACTGTGGGTCTCTGATGCGTTTGTAACTGTTAGGCGGGGAGGAAGTTGTTGAGCGCGGGAGCTGTGGTTTAATAAAGAAGTTGATTCTCTTGTCAAGAGGAAGAAGAAGGCTTATGTAAGGATGAGACATGAAGGCTCAGTTAGGGCAGTTGAGAGTTACAATTTAGCTGAGAAAGACTAATGAGAGAGCTAAGAAGAGCCAGGAGGGGAACACGAGAAGTCGTTGGCGAATAGAATCGAGAAAAACCTTAAGGCTTTCTATAAATATATCAGGAGTAAAAGAATGACTTGAGTAGGATTAAGGCCAATCAAGGACAGTAGTGGTAAGTTGTGTGTGGAGTCTAAGTAGGTCGAAGAAGCGCTAAATGAATGTTTCATCAGTATTCACACTAGGAAAAGACAATGTTGGCGAGGCAAATACTGAAATACAGGCTACCAGACTAAATGGGATTGAGGTTCATAAGGAGGAGGTATTAGCAATTCTGGAAAGTATAAAAATAGATAAGTCCCCTGAGCTGGATGGGGTTTATCCTAGGATTCTCTGGGAAGCCAGGGAGGAGATTGCTGAGCGTTTGGCTTTGATCTTTATGTCGTCATTGTCTACAGAAATACTGTCAGAAGACTGGAGGATAGCAAATATTGTTCCCTTGTCCAAGAAGGGGAGTAGAAATTATAGACCCGTCAGTCTTTCTTTGGTTGTGGGTAAAGTGTTGGAAAAGGTTATTAAGAGATAGGATTTATAATCATTTAGAAAGGAATAGGTTGGTTAGGGATAATCAACGCAGTTTTGTTAAAGGTAGGCCGTGCCTCTCAAACCTCATTGAGTTCTTTGGGAAGGTAACGAGACAGGTGGATGAGAGTGAACGATTGATGTGTATATGGATTTCAGTAAGGCGTTTGATAAGGTTCCCCATGGTAAGCTATTGCACAAATTACGGAGGCATGGGATTGAGGGTGATTTAGCGGTTTGGATCAGAACTTGGCTAGCTGAAAGAAGACAGAGGGCGGTGGTTGATGGGAAATGTTCATCTTGGAGTTCAGTTACTAGTGATGTACCGCAAGGATCTGTTTTGGGGCCACTGTTATTTGTCATTTTTATAAATGACCTGGATGCAGGTGCAGAAGTATGGGTTAGTAAACTTGCAGATGACACTGAGGTTGGTGGAGTTGTGGATAGTGCTGAAGGATGTTGTAGGTTATAGAGAGACATAGATAAGCTGCAGAGCTGGGCTGGACTTTAATGCGGAAAAGTGTGAGGTGATTCACTTTGAAAGCAGTAACAGAAATGCAGAGTACTGGGTTAATGGTACGATTCTTGGTAGTGTAGATGAAGAGAGATCTCGGTGTCTATCTGCATGGATCCTTGAAAGTTGCCACCCAGGTTGATAGGGTTGTTAAGAAGGCATACAGTGTGTTAACTTTTATTAATAGAGGGATTGAGTTTCGGAACCATGAGGTCATGCTACAGCTGTACAAAACTCTGGTGCAGCCACATTTGGAGTATTGCGTACAGTTCTGGTCACTACATTATAGGAAGGAATTTGAATAATTGGAAAGGGTTCAGGGAGATTTACTAGGATGTTGCCTGGTAAGGAGGGAAGGTCTTACGATGAAAGGCCTTACGATGTTTTCATTGGAGAGAAGAAGGTTGAGGGGTCACTTAATTGAGGCATAGAAGATAATCAGAGGGTTAGGTAGAGTGGACAGTGAGAGATTTTCCTCAGGTGGTGATGGCTAGCACAAGGGGACATAGCTTTTAGTTGACGGGTGATAGATATAGTACAGATGTCAGAAGTAGTTTTTTTACCTTGAGAGTAGTCAGGGCCTGGAACGCACTGCCTGCAACAGTAGGTAGACTCACCAACTTTAAGGAGATTTAAATAGTCATTGGATAGACATATGGACAAAAATGGAATAGTGTAGGTTATTTGGACTCCATATTGGTTTCACAGGTTGGCACAACATCGAAGGCCGAAGGGCCTATACTGGGCTGTAATGTTCTATGTTCTAATTCTTACGGATTGTAGAATTTAGTAGTTTTTTTCATTATAACTGACATCTTGTACAATAAAACATTATTTGATTTTTAAATGCTCAACATGCTTGAAATAAGTTTGTTCCAAGTGTGGACCTAATTTTGTAGACATTGAATATTTTACTTTCACTGTTTCCAGTTTCTGTAGCTCTATAATCCCATATTTTCTGAGATGGTATCAGACTACTTTTCCATCCCATATATTGTGACTTCCTAAATCTTCAACTTGCAGCCTTTAAAAAAATCATAAGAACACAATTGCGTCGAAGGAGTCCAATGTTAATGCTGCTTGGGGTATTACATTCACTGTATTGCTGGAAAAGCGCAGCAGGTCAGGCAGCATCCAAGGAGCAGGAAATTCGACGTTTCGGGCATAAGCCCTTCATCAGGAATGCCCGAAACGTCGAATTTCCTGTTCCTTGGATGCTGCCTGACCTGCTGCGCTTTTCCAGCAATACATTTTCAGCAATACTCCAGCATCTGCAGACCTCACTTTCTCCTTGTATTACATTCAATCACTTCCTCTTGTGCTCAATATGTGCACGTTCATTCGTGTCATAAAGTCAGAGAGTTCTACAGCATGGAGACCAGTCTTTCAGCCCAAACTGGTCCATGCCTACCAAAATATCCATCCACACTAACTCTGTTTTCCTGCACTTGGCACAAGTCTTTCTAACCCTTTCCAATCCATTTATTTGTCCAAATGCCTTTTAAACGTTAATGTACCTGCCTCAACAACTTCTGCTGGCAGCTTATTCCATATGTGTACCACCCTCTGTATAAAAATGTTGCTCCTCAGGTTCCCTTTTATGCTTTCCCCTCTAATCTTAAACTGATGTCCTCTAGTCTTTGATTCTCTGATCCTGGGAAAAGGACTGAGTACATTCACCCTATGCATGCTTTTCATGATCTTATATACTTCTATAAGCTACTTCTCAGGTTCCTATGCTTGAAAGAAAAATGTCCTAACATGTTCAACATGCCCTATAACTCACACCATTGAGTCCCGGCAACATCCTTGTAAATTTCTTCTGCACTCTTTCTGGTTTAGTAATATCTTTCTTAAAACAAGGTGACCAAAATTGTACACACTGCTCCAAATGTGGCCTCACCAACGTGTTGTAGAACTGCAATATAACTTCCCAACTTCTGTACTCAACACCCTGCCTGATGAAAACCGCCATCACTGCCCTGTTTACCTGTGATTCCATTTCAGAGAACAGTGAACTCCAAGATATCTCTGTTCCACTATATTCCTTAATGCCTGGTCATTCACCATGAAACTCGTACCTTGATTTGACTTTTCCAAAATGCAAGACCTCACATTTATCCATATTAAACTCCATTTGCCATTTCTCGGCCCACTTCTCCAGTTGATCAAGGTGCTGCTGCAATTTCTGACAACCTTCCTCACTGTCCACGATACCGCCTATTGTCATCTGCAAACTTACAAATCATGCCTTGTCGTTGATATAGATAACAAACAGCACTGGACTCAGCACTGACCTCTAAGGTACAACACTGGTCACAGGCCTCCAGTCCGACAAGCATCCTTCCACTATTACCTTCTGCTTCCTACCATCAAGCCAACTGTGCATCCAATTTGCCAGCTCCCCCTGGATTCCATGTGATCTAACTTTCCAGAGCAGCCTAACATGTGGAAGCTTATCAAAGGCCTGACTGAGATCCATAGAGACCACGTCTCCTGCCATTCTGTCATCAATCTTCCTGGTTACTTCATCAAAGAACTCTAACAAATTTGTAAGGTTGAGTAGATTAGGATTATTTTCATTAGAAAGTCTGAGGTTGAGGAGTACCTGATTGAGGTCTACAAAATCATGAGAGGTTTAGACAGGGTGGATAGCGAGAAGCTTTTTCCCAGGATGAGAGTCTCAAATACTAGGTGTCATGAGTTCAAGGTGAGAGGGGAAAGGTTTAAGGGAAATATGCATGGGTAGATCTTTACACAGAGGGTGGTGGATGCCTGGAACATGTTGTCAGCAGAGGTGGTAGAGGCGGGCACGATAGCATCATTTAAAGTGTATCTAGACAGATACATGAATGGGCAGGGAGCAGATGGATACAGAGCCTTGAAAAATAAATGACAGGTTTAGGTAGAGGATCTGGATTGATGCAGGCTCAGAGGGTCAAAGGACCTGTTCCTGTGATGTAAATTGCTTTGCTCTATGTTCCCATGCACAAAGCAATGAACTAATTCTTCATTTGCGTCACTTCCCCCCCCATCAACTCCGCCCCCCTGAGCCCCCTGGTACCTTCCATTGCACCTGTAAAAGATGAAAATTCTGCTAGCACACCACCCCTCTCACCTCCATCCAGGCCCTCAAACAGTCCTTCCAGGTGAAACAGCGCTTCACTTCCCTCTCCTTCATCCTTGTTTATTGCATCCAGTGCTCCTGATGTGGTCTTCTCTACATTGGGGAGACAAAACATACACTCAGGGCACATTTCAGCAAGCATCTCTGCAGGGGCCTACCTGACCTTCCAGTCATCACCCATTTTAGTTCTCCTTCCCACTCCCTTTGCGATATGTCCATCCTTGGCCTTCTCCATTGCCACAGCGAATCAGACTGCAAGATGGACGAACAACACCTCATCTTCTGCCTAGGCAGCCTACAGCCCAAAGTCTCAACATTGGTTTCTCCAATTTCAAATAGCCCCCCTTCCCATCTCCTGACTCCCTTTCTAGCTCCTCCCTCTCCCTTCCATTCCTCTGACCAACCCTTCCTTCCAGCTACCAACCAGATATATTGCTCCCATCAACCAACCAGGCCTTACTTTCTTCCTTACTCACCTATCCCTACCTCACCACTCCGTCTCTCTCTCTCTCTCTCTCTCCACACAAAATCCTCCCCTCCTCACTTTATCTGGAGCTCCCCTTACACCCAACCCACTCCTGAAGAAGGATTACACCCAAAATGTTGACTTCTCCAACTTCTAATGCTGCCTGGCTTGCTGTGTTCTTCCAGCCTCCTGCTTGCCTATCTTGGATTCCAACATCTGCAGTTTTTTTGTCTCTAATCAAAGAATAGTCAATCATCAGTCTGGCCCAGTCGCACTCATTAAATTGTACCTGACAGACAATGCCCCAGACACTACCATCACCATCTCTGGATGTGAACTGTCCCACCAGTAGGACAAAACCAGCAGAGATGGTAGCACAAATATGGAGAGAGTTGTCTTGGGGGTCGCCCACATTAACTCTGGACTGCGTTAAGTTTCAAGGCTTCAGGTTAAACACGAACAAGGAAACCTCCTCCTGATTACCAAGTACTGTCCTCCCTCACTTGATAAAGTAGTACTCCTCCATGTTGAACAGCACTTAGAGAGTATCACCATGCTAAATGGGACAGATTTCATAAAGCTGAAAATGTGTTGCTGGAAAAGCGCAGCAGATCAGGCAGCATCCAAAGAGCAGGAGAATCTTCAGGAATGAAGGGCTCATGCCCGAAACGTCGATTCTCCTACTCTTTGGATGCTGCCTGACCTGCTGTGCTTTTCCAGCAACACATTTTCAGCTCAGACTTCCTAAAGATCTAGCAACTCAAGACTGGACATCCATGAGGTGCTGTGGGTCATTAGTAGGAGCAGAATTGTATTCTAGCACAATCTGCAACCTCATAGCCTGGCAATAACCCCAACCCAACCATTGCCATCAAGCCAGGGAATCAACCCTGATTCAGTTGAGAATTTAGGAGAATTTAGAATACCAAGAGCATACTGAGGGCTGCATTCCCTGAATCCCCCACTATCAACATCCTGGGGATGCCATTGGACAGAACTTAACTGCACTCACCGCATAAGCACAGTAGGTCCAAGAGCAGGTCAGAGGCCGGGAATACTGTGGCAATTAACTCACCTCTTGACTCCCTTAAGCCTGTCCCCCATCTACAAGGGCAGGCCAGGATCATGATGGATTACTCCTCACTTGCCTGGATATGTGCAACACTAAGAACATTAATATTATCCAGGACAAAACATTGGCTAGTTTCACCACCGATGTAAATTCCCTTCCAGGCAACCACCATCCTGACTTGGAAACATACCACTGTTCCTTCACTGTTGCTGGGACAAAATTCTGGTATTCTCTGGCTTAAGGGCATTTTGGGTCCACCGACAGCACGTGAACTACAGCACTTCAAGAAAGTAGCTCATCACCTTTTAGAGGGCAGCTGGGAATGAGCAGGAAATGGTGGACAGCCTGCAACTCTCACGTCCCATGGATGAATTTAAAACCACACTGCAGTAATGTTTTAATCCTCTCCTAGTCTCATTAGCCGAGCACTGTTGCATTTGCACCCAAAAGGTAGATATCCAAGGTTGCGTTAATATATAGTAAGCAAACAGCAGAAACAAATGCTTGATCATTAATCTTTAATTTTCACTGGAAACATCCCATGCTGCCTCTGCATAAAATTGATTTATGACTTACTCAAATTGAGGTGAAATGTAAAACAGCTTCCACCTTTACCCATGTCAATCTTTGAGCCTTACCATCTATCAAATTGTTTTCTCAAACAAGAGAAGCATTAGGTTACAAACTGCTATTGTTGTTAGAATTCTCAAAGTTTTAACCTCTGTAATTGAGGAAACCCTAAATATTTTACTGCATCCAAGCAAATTAAAGAGATTTATGTGTATATATGTTTGACTGCGCAACTCTGAGGCACTGGTCAAACAGTCAGAACTTGGAAACTGGTTGATGGAAATAAAATAAGAGAGTCTGAAATTCCAGTGTGAAGGTAATACGTTTGACATTCTCGACTTTGGTAGGATGCTGGTGAATGGAAAAATGGGAATAGTCTTGCTGGCAATATTTGCAACATGTGTTGTACCTCTCCAGTGTGGGTTAGAGTCCAGATACAGCCATTGAAAATATCTCAATCAGTCCTCAACATGTTCTGATGTTAAATTGCAGTCCTCTAAATCATTTTGAGAAGAGCAGTTGATCAAAAAGGTAACACTACAGCTATATCTAAGCTAATAACTACAGGGCGACCCCTGTATCTGCAGAATTATTTCCGCAGTTTCAGTTACTTGCGAATGACCGCGCCCCAAACATATTATGGGGAACAGAGGGACCAGGAGGCACCTGTGAAGGTATGTTTCTCATTGAAATGAATGGGTTCACTCTGCTCCGTGGCTTTGGGATTCCACAGTAGGTCCTGGAATGTATCCCCTGCGGGTACGAGGCGATCTGCTGTATTGATAAATTTAGTCTCAGTTCTGTTCAGTGTAATTTTGAAATACCTGTTATGGTTTGCTGCATTACCTGATTATAAGTCCACAAATGGGAAAGTATCACCTTCAATTTGGAATGAAGCACAATGAGAAGCCAAATAATTAATACAATAAAATGTTCTTGAGCTTTGAACAGCCATCTTGCTTCTGCTCAAATTCTTCTTTGAGTGACCAATGTTATTAATATTAATGTATAAACAATTCCAATAATACTCGAGAAAAGCAATAAACTTATCCATTCAGTTAGCTATTTTACTTGATAAAAGTTTGAAGTTGATTTGGGACCTAAGCGCTATATTATTCAGCTTTCATTGTGTTCTGCAACTTGCCAAAATGAAGAACCAGAGTGTAAAAAGGGACATGCTTGTCCTGGCACACTTCCTGAGGGTATTTGTAATGTTGGATTATTATGTTAATGTTGTATGACTTTAGTAATTTTTTATTATGTTTGTTTGCCCATTTAATGTGGGCAATCAAACAACAGACTTCCAAAATGCAAGGGTGTCATTCTTAAGCTACAGCTCAGTACAATTTTGGATGGCACCTATAATAGAATTTAATACTGAAGAGGAAGTGCTGTTATTGAAGAGAAATTCATGAAATGCCCAAGCTTGATTGAACACGTTTATCAAGATGGAACGCAGATGGTGTTTTGTTGTGTACATCTGTGTGACTCTGATAAATTTCACCTCTGCCCTCTTCTAGCTAAGACAGTTTGATTTCTTGATTTCAATTTTTTTCCCCATTAGGTTTGGGATCTGAGTGATGTTGATAAGGATGGCCACCTGGATAGAGATGAGTTTGCTGTGGTAAGTCTTGTCCTACCTTTGGTTGCGTGGTGAAAGCAGAATATCTCGGATTGAACTGGGCCTTTAAAAGTCAATAACCTGAATTTTGGTAGTTGCTGCAAATGAACAATCTGATTAAAATTTGCTCATACAAATGAATGCACTGCATTTTTTTTGATGTGCTTTTCTCCTTCATTTAGATAGTCACACACTTGCT
Source organism: Hemiscyllium ocellatum (assembly GCF_020745735.1). Classification (NCBI taxonomy): domain Eukaryota; kingdom Metazoa; phylum Chordata; class Chondrichthyes; order Orectolobiformes; family Hemiscylliidae; genus Hemiscyllium; species Hemiscyllium ocellatum. The sequence continues at coordinate 47,000,708 of NC_083428.1, forward strand.
CTCTTTTGCTGTATTTCTTGCTTGCACTTTGTATCTCTCTCTTTCTTGCTGACTCTAGTGTGCTTACTTGCTCCCTCTTATCTTCGCTACCTTCCCTATCTCTCTCTTTCTCTATCCCATGTTTTCCATATTTTCCTGAGGAGGATAAGAATTATCAGTAAACTGTCTGATCATATGTCCTTCACTGCTTCGCAATTTATAAGCCTATCAATCTGTGCACCAACCTTTTGCCATCTGGTAAATGATTTGTGGTAGAGATCAAATCCCAGAGGTTACATCTGAGCCATTAGATGACCTTTAGTGATAAAGAGGAGGGTAGGATTATGTTTTGGGTGTTGCAGGCACACCTGGAGATTGATGCTTAAACCAGTTATCTGTGTTCAGATCCAAGTTCCTTGGACTTGAGATAGTGAAAATATATCCATTATGGGATATGGGGTTACAGGCTAGCCCACATTAGTTGTCTAATGAAATAATATGATACTGTTCGTTCTGGAAATAAAAATAAAAACGGGGAATTCTAAAAATACATAATAGGTCAGGTGGTGTCCGTGGGAGAGAAATGCTGTTTCAATGGTCTTTCACCAGAGCAGGTGAAAACCAGAAATGGTGTAGTTTTCAATCAAGTCAAAGTGGGGGTAGGTTAGGAAAAGATCCCAAAGGAAAGCCTGTGATAGGGTGAAAAACAGGAGAGATTAAATGATAAGGGCTTGTATTGCAGAGCCAAAGAGAGTGGCAATGTCATGAGTAAAGAAACAAAATGTATGCCGAGAGAACTAAGAAACTATAGGAACCAGGACACTATAGACCGGTGAGTGTCACATCAATGGTTTGGAAGCTATTGGGGAGAGTTCTTAGGGTTAGGTTTTATATGCATTTGGGAAAGCATGACCTAATTATGGACAGTCAGCATAGCTTTGTGCGGGCAGATCATGTCTTACTAACTTGATTGAATTTTTTGAGGAGGTGACAAAGGTAGTTGATGAGGGTTTTGACAATGTCCTTTATGGTAGGTTCATCCAGAAGATTAAGATTAGATTAGATTGCTTACAGTGTGGAAACAGGCCCTTCGGCCCAACAAGTCCACACCAACCCTCTGAAGAGCAACCCACCCTGACCCATTCCCCTACATTTACCCCTGCACCTAACACTACGGGCAATTTAACATGGCTGATTCACCTAACTTGCACGTTTTTGGACTGTGGGAGGAAACCGGAGAACCCGGAGGAAACCCACGCAGACATGGGGAGAATGTGCAAACTCCACACAGACAGTTGCCTGAGGTGGGAATTGAACCTGGGTCTCTGGCGCTGTGAGTATGGGATCCATGGTGACTTGGCCTCATGGATGGAGAATTGGCTTGCCCTTAGAAGGCAGAGGGTGGTCATGGAAGGATCTGTTTCTGGCTGAAGGTCCATGACTAGTGGTGTTTTACAGGGATCTATACTGGGACCTCTGCTATTTGAGATAAATATAAATGACTTAAATGAAAATGTAGGGGTGGGTTAGTAAGTTTTTCAGACGACACAAAAATTGGTGGAGTTAAGGATACGTAGAAGATTGTCAAAGTATACAGCAGAATTCAGATCGGTTGCAGATATGGGCAGAGGAATGGCAGGTGGAGTTTAATCCAGGCAAGTGTGAGGTGCTGTACTTTGGGAGATCAAATGTTAAGTAAAAGCATATAATTATTAGCAGGACCCTAAACAACATTGATGTCCAGATGGATCTTGAGGTTCAAGGTCATTGCTCCTTGAAAGTGGCCATGCAAATTGAGTACAAAGAAGGCAGATAGCATGCTTTCCTTTATTGGTTGGGGAATTAAGTACAAGACTCAGAATGTCAAGTTTCACCTTTCTAAGTCTTTGGTTAGGACATATTTGGAGTATTGCATTCAGTTCTGTGTTCTTATTGCAGGAAGGATGTGGGGGCTTTTCAGAGAGGTTTACCAGGATGCTGCCGGGATTAGAGGATATAAGCTTTAAGAACAGGCTAGAAAAACTCAGGTTATTTTATTTGGAATGGCAGAGCGTGAGGGGGACTTGATAGAAATCTATAAAGTCATGAGAAGTATTGATGGGGTTGATGGTAAGAATCTTTTTTTCAGAGTTACTAAGGAGCATGAATTAAAAGTGAGAGGGGGAAAGTGAGATGTGAGGAGAAAGTTGTTTTTACACCGAGAGTGGTAGGAGTCTGGAAGGCTTTGGGGTGGTGGTGGAGGCAGATACATAGGGACTTTTGAAGGACATTTTGATGAGCACATGAATGCAAGGATGGAAGGATATGGGCCAAGGGCAGGCAGAAAGGATTAGTTTAATTTGGCATCATGTTTGATACAACATCATGGGCTGAAGGGCTCATGCCTGTGCTGTACTGTTCTACGTTAGAAGATGTAAATGGCAGAACGATGAACAGCTACCAACCTAAAGCAGAAACAAGAGAAAAAAAAGACTTGCAAAAGAAAGGAAAGGAAATGGAGCAGTGATTATGGCCTGAAATTGTTGAACTCCGTATTGAAACTATAAGGTGCCTAACGGAAAAATGAGGTGTTGTTCCTTGATCTTGTTTGGAACATTATATGAGACTAAGGACAGACGGTATGCACACAAACAAGGTGTAGAAAGAAAATGACAGGTGACTGGAAGCTTGGGTCATGTCTGTGGACTGAAAAGTGGTGGACAAAGGAAGAAACAAATTTGAAATATTTATTTGGATCAATGGTGCTGGAAGAGCAGCGAAATTGACGTTTCGGGCAAAAGCTGTTCATCAGGAATAAAGGCAGTGAGCCTGAAGCATGGAGAGATAAGCGTGGGGAGGCTGGGGGTGGGGGGAGAGTAAGAGCTTCAGGGCAAAGGAAATGACCTGGGAGTTGCAGTGGGAGAGGGACTCCCTGAGGTTCTTGTAGAGAGAGGAGGAAAACTTCTTCAAGGCAGGCATCCTTGCAAGAGGATTCACAGTAGGGTTAAAATCGACGAGGTAAAAACAATGACTGCAGATGCTGGAAACCAGATTCTGGATTAGTGGTGCTGGAAGAGCACAGCAGTTCAGGCAGCATTGAAATATTTAGTTGAGTAACTGTAAGATTTGGATTCGAAGTAGATTATTCAGCCTATTGAGTCCGCTCTGCAAATCAGTGAAAACGTGGCTGATCTCATAACCCTCAACTCCACTTTGCTGTCTTTTCCCGATGACCCTTGATTTCCGTTAGTGATTAGGAATCTGCCTATCTCAGTCTTGAATATACTTAATGACCAGCCCTGTACAGTAAAGAATTCCACAGGTTCACTCCCTTCTGAGAGAAGAAATTCCAAACTAACTATCCCAAGCTACGTGACCATTAAAATCACCATGATTGATTTTACTGCCCTAGTTACATGCCCTCATTATCTCCTGATTTATTCAGTGTTCCATTGTATAGCTGCTGTTGGAGAGTCCATAGATGACTGCTACCAGTATCTTCTTTCCCTTTTTGTTTGTTACTTCCACTCATAGGGATTCTATGTCTTCTCATCCAAGATTATTTATTTTTATCCTAGTTAAACCAACAATGCTACCCCATCACCCTTTTCTTCTTGTCTGCCCTCTCAGTAAGTCACATACCCCATAATATTTAATTCCTAGCTTATAATTATGTCTCTGCAAGATCACATTCGTTAACCTGTATTGTCCTGTTGATTCATTTATTTTATTCTGAATAGTGTATTCAAATAAAGAGCCATTGACGTTGTATTTTTATCATTATTTCCCTTTGTTGACCCTATTTACTGCTGATAATCTATGTTTGTGTACACTGTCCCTACCTTTCCCATTCTGGATGTTATCCAAACAGCTGCCCTGTAACTTTGCTATAATCTCTTGCTTTGTAAGCCTCTCCCAACCCCCTCCCACCTCAAACTAATTGGTCTAAACCAGGATTCAGCAGGATACTGGCCCCCTGTTTGGTTCAAAAGATGCCCACCTCACCAGAAAACCCTTCTATTCTAGTACTAGTTCCAGCGCCCATAAACTGAAATTCATTGTATCAATTCAATCTTTGAGCCATGCAGTTATCTTTACTTTATTAACCCTGTGTATTTGTCCTGGCTCAGGTAGTAGTCCAAAGATTATTATCTTGGAAATTCTTTTTTTCTAATTTAGTGCCTAACTGCTCAAAATCTTTCAGCAAAACCTCCTTTCTAGTTCTACCAATATTATTGGTACCAAATTGAATGTTGACGACTGGCTGTCTCCCCTCCCTCTCCAAGTTTTTCTCCAACCCGAGGAGATATCCTTAACAGATATCCTTAAGGCAGCACAGCCTTCAGATTGTGCACTCAAGGCTGCAGAGAATAGTATCTATTCCCCCGAACTGAGCCATTCCCAGTCACAGTTACATTCTTCTTTCTTTTCCCCACTTGAATGGCTCTTTGTACTAAGGTGATGTGGCCAATCTGTTTATTCTCAATGCAGTTCCCACTCTTATTCTCCCAGCTGCAAGAAAATCATAACTGCTGGACAATTGTAAATGCTGAGGCTTCTTAATTTTAATCCCTTAGGTTGTCATACCTGCCGCTGCAGTTACATTCCCTGTCCTTGATCACAGACCTAATGAATTACCTAGTCGAAGGGGTGTGACTGCCCACTGGAGTACAGCGTCCAGGTAACCTTCCCCTTCCCAGATGTGACACAATGTCTGCACCTCAAATTGTAGTTCCTCAGCTTCGAAGTTCCTTGAGTTGTAAACACTTACCGCAGATGTGTTCGCTCTGGATTACATTGGTATCCAGCAACTTCCATGTGTTACATCACCTGTCGTACCATCACTATTTTATTTGATTTAACTTAGAAGTTAATTAATTGACATTCCCAACTTATTACTTCACTGTAATTACATTTCATTTTTAACAATAAAAAAGTCACTTACATCAAAAGAGAGAAGACAAACATTGAAAACCAAACACAGATTGAAGTCCTTAATTTTACTTTAAAAATCTAGAAAAATTCACAAATCCTACTCAGCAGTAAGCATCTTTCCTTACATGCACTGGTTTGGCATGTTACTGTGCAGTTGGTTGGCTTCTCAATCTATGTGTTTATCCCTCCCACTTACCTCCCACTTTGGAGAATGTACTACATGCAGTAAATGTTAGTTAAAGTATCTCTGTTCACCTTTGCACCAATTTCCATTTTGAACCAAATTTCCAGTAGTGTACTTTGTAACTCACTCTGCCTTCATCTTACTGAGTTAAGTTATTCAAAATAGTGTCTGTAATCTCTAATAGTTGTCTATAATTATCACAGAGATCAGTGTTGACAGTTTTTGTAAATCAGATGTTATTTGCTTGAAGATGAAGCATGTCACATTTAGAAAATTGCATTCCCACCCATCTTTGGTTTCCAGAATCCAGTATTGAGCAGGACCTAAGTCAAGATTCCACCTTGCCACAGCAGCCCCTGTCCTTTCAAAATAAAATAGTCTGCTGCTACATCACGTGTAAATAGTACTCCAGTAAGAGTTGGTGTCACCAAAGACATCAACTCTTATTTCCTTCACTATGTTCTATGACTTAAGAGTGCAATGGTCCCTCCTGACCACTCTTCCCTTTTTCTTCTCCCTGACCCCATCCCTCCTTGACCCTTGTTGTGTATTTGTTATCATAATACAGTCCAATTCAAATTCGTCCATCTGCTGGATTTGAACCCAGGCGTCCAGAACATTACCTGAATCTCTGGATTAACAGTCCAGTGACAAGAGTCCCCACTAAAATAAAGCAAAGAAATACCCATGCAGAAACACATGATCTGGAAGAAGGAAAGCAAGTCAGCAGATCTCAGAGATGCCAGAATTTTTGTTTTAATTCATTCACAAAGTGAGAGTGTCACCAGCATTTATTGCCCATCCCTAATTGCCCAGAGAACAGTTAAGAGTTGCATAAAGACCAGACTAGCTAAGGATGGCAGTTTCCTTCCCTAAAGGATATTAATGAACCAGGTGGGTTTTTCCTGATAATTTGCAGTGGATTTGTGGTCACTATTAGACTCTTAATTTCAGATTTTTTATTGAATTCAAATTCTATCATCTGCCATGGCTGGATTCAAACCCGGGTGTCCAGAGCTTTATCTGGATCTCTGGACTAACAGTCTAGTAACAATAACGTATGCCATCTCCTCCCCTAATTATGATAATCTTCAAAATGGAGATTTGACCTATAATGTTAACAACAGATGGGCTTCCCACAGGTAAAGTCATTGTAAGGATCCTCTTCAGTTACTTCCCCTCAGTAGCTAAGTGCTTCTACCAGAATCTCCATGCAGATTCCATCCATCAAGAAGAAGTGGACATGATCTTAACAGCAAGACATGTCCAGAAAGGCAGAGAACAGCAGTGCACCTTTAGACATGGCCTCCTTCAACCTCCCAAAGGCTTTCAACTGAGAAGAATAATGGAGCATTCTCCTCATATTTAGATGACTGCAGAAATTTGTCACTGTCCTCAACATGCCACAATCCTCACCAGCTTCTCTAATACACTGGGGTCAGGCACAGTTTTGAAATTGCATATCGATGAAGCTTCCCACTGGAATGGAGCTTCTCTACAGGATGAACAGGCAATTGTTCAACCTGTGCTAGCTCTGGTCTAGTACCAAGACCACCTGTTCCACCTATGGCAGTTATGAAGATCAACATTGGACTATTTCTTCTTAGGTTGTCCTCAAGGCTCAAAGGTAACTTCCTTTCAGTCCATGTTGTGGGCCTTCAAATCACTAAATGGTTCAATGCTGGTTTTGCACACATCTCATAAGAACAGTTTACAATGGATTTAACAGCAAACTAAGCACTGTGGATGTCCTGTGGTTTCTGTTTATTGATTGTTACCAAGTTGACGGTCATTCACTGTTTCACTAAATCTGTAGGAATCTGGAGTCAAGTAACCAGTTAAGTTTTTTTTGCAACTATCCTTCTGTTGACACTGCTGTCTTTGAGCAGAAAAAGGCTGAGTTAAAATTGTTTAATGTTTCCGAACAAGGTTCTCTGAGCTGGCTGTTTTTTGCCCATTGTGTATCACTTTAAGCAAAGATATCAATGTCATAATGCTGAAATTCTGGAGTGACAATTGCAGTGTGATGTCCACATTTGTCACTATTGGAGCTATCCATGATGGTCTGAATGTTCCAAGTCCAAAACATCATTTTGCGGAATGGACAATGCTTGAAAGTAGGTTCTTATTATGGAATAGCCTTCGTATGCTGATGGTTACATGGTCCTTCCAGAGCAAGGCCTTTACCCATATTTGATATAATTGGAGAAAAAGTGTTATAAAGTTGACGGTGTTAACTGTACCTTTAAGAGAGAGTGAAAGCTGTTTTGCAGGCACCTGTCATGTGATTGAATAGCTGTCTCGGAATGTACTGGAAAATTGAAAATATGTAACATTTGGCTGTGAAACAAATACCTGAGTTTGTCAACATAGCAACCATTTTCATTCAACCAATCAGTTTAAATTATTCCCCAGGATACTAAAACCCAATTGAATTTGAATTTATTGTTTTTGGCAACAATGAATGAGATTGAACTGATGAGACAATCCAATGTTGGGGCTATAAAGAAAGAGGTGTTTTGAGAGTTAGCCAGACAACTACCATTGTCAGAGTAATTGCCAGCAAAACACTCACCATCAAAGGTACCTTTTCATATGAAACATCTCTATAACAAAAGACTGAAGACAACCAAGGGAGATCTTCAGCTGAAGGAAGAAAGACACCAACGACAGCCACTGGCTGGTTTGGAAATTAAGTTAATGTAATTTTAATAGGGCTTTCTTTTTGGAACAGTATATTGTTATAGAGTTGGAGGTAGATAACAAACTTTTAAGAGAAAGGAGGCTTATAGTTGTAAGTAGTTGTTGTTTAATGTTCACTTTTAGAGTTAAAGAATAAATTGATATTTTTTCTTTAAATAGTGAAATTTGGGGACTTCTCTGTCACTCATACATGAACAGATTACGAGGCGAGGTGAGCTTTTCTGGCTGTTTGGTTTAATTAGCAGAGGGATTCACTGCCATGTCATAACAAAAGGTCTTTTGCACAGGCGTGGACCAATAAATAGACATTATTTTTGTACACCTTCTCCATCCTGGGAACACTCAAAACTCTTTCTGCTGCTGAAATATTGACACAGACTGTGACTAACTCTTTTCTGTTTTGTTTGCAGGCGATGCATCTCGTTTATAGAGCTTTGGAAAAAGAGCCAGTTCCGTCTGTTTTGCCAATTTCACTTCTGCCACCGTCCAAGAGAAAGAAACAAGGACCAACACTCGCTGGCTCTGTACCAGTGCTACCTGCCAGCCCTCCACCGAAAGATAGCCTGCGATCTACTCCTTCACATGGCAGTATTAACAGCCTAAATAGTGCTGGTAGCATCTCTCCAAAACACATTAAACAGGTGATGAGCCAAGAATTTCACTTGCATGTTCTTAAGATAGCTTGTATTGTCATGGATCAGTCCTTGGTAAGAGAATATATGTAGGCTAGACTATTGCAAGGGAAGCTTAGCATTTGCATATTTTATCTCTTTTTCTGTACAACACCCCTGCAGCATACACACATCCATCCCCTCAATCTCGTCATTCCAAAATATGGCGAGGGTTGGAATCTTTATTTTTCAATAGTTGCCTGTATGATCCTTGTGATGCAAGTCCCGGACATTGGGTCCTAGTATGCTGCATTTCTTCACACGCTTTTTTGGCTGGTAATAATTACCGTAATTTCTTAACTCTTATTCGGCTCTAAGTTATTCTTAGTTTTTGTTGTGTAACTTCTGTCTTCTATCACAAAGACATAGAACATAGAACAGTATAGTACAGGCCATTCAGCCTTCGATGTTGAGCTGACAGACACAAAAAATATTTGTTCAATATCTCTATGATTTCCTCATTTCTCATGATTATTTCTCCTTATCTATGCTTCTGAGAGAGTAACATTTACTTCAGTTACTCTCCCTTTATATAATTGTAAAAGCTTTTACAATTTGTTTCTGTAGTCCTAACTGATTTACTTTTGCATTCTATATTTTCCTCACTTTATCAAGTTTTGGTGGCTCATAGCTGCAATCTGCACCACTTTCAAACCTCAAACTTACTACTGTACTTTGCAACATTGTGAGGTTTTACTTTTATTCTGTTACCATCCTTAAACTCCTTCGTAAGTTGGGGATTGATCTTTTTTGCTGAGCTTTTGTTTTCAGAAGAAACCCTGGGTGAAGATCTTAATTTCTGTAGAAGCAATTACCAGAACCAGACTCTGCACATAATATTGTTCTATAAGTCTAAAATTAGTGCTTCATGGTGCAGCGTTACAAAAAAGTACTAGTGCAGGTTTTAAATCCACATAGTTTTGAACTGGATGACTCCTATATATGTACATTTGACTAGCTTTCATTCTAGTTATCACTCTCATTGCAAGTACAGAAATTGATCAAATATTGTCCTCTTAAAATCTCTCAATGCTAGGTGATAGTCTAACAGGTTTATTTGGAAGCACTGGCTTTCAGAACGCTGCTCCTTCACCACGTGGTTGTGGCGAATAAGATTGTAAGACACAGAATTTATCGCAAAAGTTTACAGTGTGATGTAACTGAAATTATATATTGAGGAATTTTATATTGTGGCACAGACAGCCTCACAGGGAAACTCTCACCTTCAATGCGTTATCTGGGCAGACATGACACCAATTGGTCAAGTTCACTTGAGAACATACTTTAAAAAAAAATTCTGGAATTTATATATGAAAGAACTGAAACCAACATGGTCATTCTAAAAGATGAGATACTTAACAAACAATCCACGTCTTTTTCAATATGTAATTTCAGTTACATCACACTGTAAACTTTTGTGATAAGCTCTGTGTCTTACAATCTTATTCTCCACATCCATCTGATGAAGGAACAGCACTCCAAAAGCTAGTGCTTCCAAATAAACCTGTTGGACTATAACCTGGTGTTGTGTGATTTTTAACTTTGTACAGCCTAGTTCAATACCGGCATCTCCAAATCATGTCCTCTTAGTTGTTTCACATCAGATTTGGTTGAGGAATGGATCAGGTAACTGTTCTTTTTGGTGTTCTGATTTGTGATCCTCCATGCTTTGTCCCTTAATTTTCAATTGCAATCTTGTTTGTTGCAGCCAGTTAACTGGGTTGTGCCATCAAATGACAAAATGCGATATGATGACATCTTCCTCAAAATAGATTTAGATATGGATGGGTATGTCAGTGGCTTGGAAGTCAAAGATATCTTCATGCAATCGGCACTTCATCAGAACATCCTGGCTCATATATGGTAAGAGCTTTAGAATTTACAGACTGAGTGTCCTAGCTTATTTCTAGTATGAAAGTATTTCTAGTATTCGGGTCATGTGTGCTAAATAGACATTATGTGAAGATTCCCCTGCACTCCTTTGGCATGATCTTCTACCAAATGTCTTGTGCAGATAATTGCACTGCATAAAGTTTAAAAAAAATCAACCTTACCTTCAGCAGATTTTAGTTATCTCCTTAACTGCCTCTGACTTACAACTTTGGTGACTTCTAAATATGCTGAACTGAATTCAATGGGTCAGTTTGCTAATATCATGAGACTGCCATTATTTTGGAACAACAGCACAATGTCCTTCCACAAGTACAGCAAACATCAGAGTGTTGAAATTTTCTGAGCCAGAAAGTGGTGAGTTGTGAATAGCTGAATGTGTGACACACATATCACACTGTCGGAAACCAAAGCAGATTATGACAAAAGATCAAGGTATCTTCAGGTAACTGACTTCACAATCAGTGATGGTATTTTACTAATGGATTGAATTGGAGTAGGTATTCAGCTCCTTGAGTCTGTTCTTCCACTTAGTTAGATCATAGCTAATCTATATCTTAACTTTGTCGAACTGTCTTGTTTCCCTAACCATCAATAATCTTGTCTTCTCCCAATTAATGAGTTTTGATATTTTTCAAAACCCTTAAGTCAATTGCTTTTTTGAGAGACAAGTCAAATTTCTACTAACCTTTGCGTATTTGCATTTTATCATCATCCAATTGCATTGCTGCAATTATAATGTGATGCTGTCTTGCTCTGGATTGGCCACACCAGAGGAAATCATTTCAATCCAGCTTTTTATTTTAACCTATTTTCCTAATTAACCTATTCAGAGATGTGATTGCACACCTCTCGAGCAGCTGGGACTTGAACCGAGACCTCTCAGTCTGGAGGTAGGGACATTGCCATTATGCCACAAGAGGACCCCAAGAACCTGAACCTTGCACCCTCAGATTAAAAGTCTGATGTTCTACTGACTGAACTGTCAGGACTTGCCACTGTATCTACCTTATGGACTCTCTCAATCATCATAAAAAACTGAATTAGATTACTCCATAAACTCTTGAGATGGAGGAAATAAAATGGTTATCATCTTGCTTATGAGATAAAATGTTGATTTAATTAAGTTGCGTATATTGACTGTACTGATGCTGTGTCGCATCTGCATGTCAAAAATTATCAAGTGGACAGTCTGCACTTGGTCAAAAGCAAATTGATAAGCTGAAAATAGTCTGATAATTTTTTTTTAAAAAGAAGTCCACTGAATAGAAATGTACTATACAACTACATTGTGTTGGTTTTATCATGTACACCTGGCCATAAATTGGTTTGATCCTCAGTGCCCATTGATTTTTTTAAAAATAGATGTCCCGATCTGAGGCTTGCAGTGATCCTTCAGCTGCCAGGAGGTTGTTGTCAGCAACTCAGCAGCAAATCTTTTACCTGCTTTTGTGAGGAGATACTAATGCACAGCTGTGCAGCTGAGCCAGGAATCATTTTCAGATGGTTTCTTTACCTTGTCTCCAGTCACCTGCTTTATGTTCCTTACTGCAGACTGTGACTGGGTTGTTTACCTCTCCATCAAATTATACTGCTGATATGTTGACATGTATCTTCCTTTAATAGTTTGTTATTATATTAAGCATAGCAGATGAGATGGTTTTGCTGCAGTTGCAGTACTGAACCTTCATTTTACTTAGTAAACTATTTCCCAACAGGGCACTGGCCGACACAAAACAGATAGGGAAACTGAACAGGGAACAGTTTGCTTTAGCAATGTATCTGATTCAACAGAAGGTCAGCAAAGGAATTGACCCTCCACAGATGCTTACTCCTGAAATGGTACCACCATCAGAGAGGACTACGCCAGTATCAGTAAGTACTTGACACCACTCCAACTCGACTAGAATTATGAGCTTCACTTAGCTTTACACCAGTCTGATCTGGTACATTTCATCACTTGGGCTGGTCATCCTAATATTTGGCCAGCAGCTGTGGAACTGTACTGACCACAGGAGAGTGGGGCGCAGGGTAAGAAAATTGGTGGGAAGAAAACTAGGCCTGTTGATCTATTTAGCAGTTATTGTATTGACCTCCCCATCTTCTGGTTAGACTGCAGAGTGAGACATTAATTCAACATGAAGTATCAAGCCATAAGACTGAACCGCAGTTGTTTAATAGTGAGCCACTAAATATCACCACTAGGCTTTCAATGACATGCGGGTGGCAGGTTCAGTATTCACTTGGACTATGGAAGACAATAATTAAAGTATACCTTTTGTTCTTTCAGTTAGAGGGTGTACTTAAGGAACATTTTATCCCAACTTCCTTTCTTGTGCATATTATTCCTTTGTTGATAAAGCTAAGGATCTTGTCAGTTACTAATCCCTTTGTTAAGAGCCTTCTTAATTTGTCTGACCATTTTCAAAGGCTTTTTGCATACAGACCCAGATTTATTTGTTCTTTATCCCTTTTAAAATTGTACCACGTATCCCAACCAACCTATTCCCATTTTTACTGACACAAACTTATCACTTAACACTCCCCTGTTAATGTTTCATCTGTATATGCCTTCCCATTTCACCACTTCCTCAAGTCTATTACTGTCCACTGCATTTTGTGCTACCTTACCAAGTTTTTAAAGCACCTGCAAACTTAGTTATGTTTTACTTAGGTAATCCATCAGGATTGAGGATGCATTGCTTCTACTCAGTTATGGTGTGTTCTATAATCTGTTAAGTGTAGTGCATGCTCTGCACATCTACCACATGCAGGGCAGGTGATGTTTGAAGGGTTGGGTGTTTGTGCATACTCTGAGGTGAAGTTGAGTCATCAGAATGTTCTCCATGAAGAATCTTGATGTGGGTGTTACATTCGTGATTGACTCTTCTCCATGTTGGTTAGTCACAAATCAGGAGTTGGTGGAGTTGTTTGACCTCTTCGGAGTACTTTGTGCACATGCCTAAAATATTTCCATTATTCTTGGGGAATCTAGTGCCACAATTGAGTTTTCCATTGAGTAATTGCTAGCTGGATCCAGTGTCAGGCACACTAATGACATATTTTGCTCAGCGAATTTGATTTAGAGTGATTAACGCCAACATGCTGGACAAGTTGGCTTGAGAGAAGGTGCTTTTATTGAACTGCCATCTGTCCACCAGACTTTAAGATTTTTACAAAAACACTGCCTGTACTTCAGTTTGTGCTTTGAGTTGACTGCTGTGGGTTATCCCAGTCTCCAAAGCCTATGGGAGCAAGGGTAGTTCTCTCCTAGTCTTCAAAAACACTTTTCCACAGTTGGTTGAAGGCTGAGCTGGTATTTTCTTAGCTATGAAAAATTCTGTTGTCTGTGTCTGTGTCTGCATTCTGTTTACATTTTTCAGGATTTTGCTGCTGATCTTAATAAATGGAACATAAGATTTATGTTGGCCATTTGGTCCTTGGACCACCTTCCTCTATTCTGTAGGATCAATGCCTGTCTGGGGATTGTGTTTGCACCCCATAACCCTTGACTCCTTTATTTATCAAAAATCTCATTCAGCCTTGAATATATTTAAAGACCCAGCCTTCCCTCAATTCTGAGGAAGAGAATTGGAGACGAGAATTCCACATTCTAACAATCCACTGAGGCAAGACAAAATCTCCTAACCTCTGCCTTAACATGGAGGGCAGTATCTTAAACGATGCCCTAAAATTTTAGTCTCATCACAAGAAGCCTCTTTTGCCTATCCACCTGGTGTAGTCCTTTTGAAGCCTTTAATGCTTCAAAAGATTGCCTCCTGTTCGTCTAAATTTTAAAGGGAATAGATCTAATTTGTTCAACTTGTTTTCTTGAAAGAGAATCCTTTCATCCTTGGAATTGAACTTAGTTGAACTACTTCTCAAGCAATTTTATCTTTTTTCCTAATCAGGAGACCAAACCTGCGTACTCCAGATGTAGTCCCATCAAAGCTCTATACAGTTGCAGTGAATGCTTTTATATTCCATTTCCCTTGAATTAAATTGCAGCATTCCATTTGTCTTGTAGTCACTTGCTGTACCTTCCTACTAACACTGTTATCCGTGCATCAGGATTCCCAGATCCCTCTGTGCCACTGAAATCTGCAGTGATTTAATGGTATACTACTTTTTGTTTCTTCTTGTCAAAGTGGATAAGCTCACATTTTTTCACAATATACCCCATCTGCCAACTTTTGTCCATTCACTTAAGGATTTGTTTGTCTCCTGCTTGGAGATTGGGCAAGGTCAGTGTGGAATCCCTCCTTAGCCCCATCTGTTGCCTTAAATGTTCCAAAGTGCATGCTGATCTCCTCTATGTTGAACTGTGCAGTCATGACGTGTTTGTTTAACTCACATTGTGAGTAACTGAGGTGCCAAAAAAGTTAATTGTTTGATGGCAAGCCTGCAATGTGAAAGCAGGTCCTCAGGAAGACCCTTTCAGAGCAAAGTGCACTCATTGCCTTTAGTTGGTTCCCTCCTCGATGTCACATCTCATTTGGAATGGCACAAGAGGTGCCAGAGTTCCCAAGCTATGATGATGAAATTGAGATCGACCATGAGGTCCTGACTTTCCCATCCCCAACTTAATTAAAAACATTAGATGATGCCTATGCGAGAAGTTAAACTTAAAGCACAGGGTGCAGCTTGTTGTAAAGTTAACCTCGGAAACTCATATCAAGTCAAGACCACTGCCTTTGTCCTTTCGTCTTGCTTCCTTCTTTCACCTTTGGGATTAGGAGAGGAAAGCTTCTCTACTGTGATGGTGCTTGATAAAGAGCCTGCCACTTAATTCTAGAAGATTACTCAGTGACCATTTTGAAAATAAGGACAGCTTAGATCAGTCCCCAAAGTGTCATTAATTTACAGATTTCCACTGTGTTTGATTTAGCTCAGCAAATTTGTGTAAATAGATTGCTGATGTAAATTGCATAAATTGAAGAAATCACAAGCAGATTCAATTGCTTCTAGATGATGTTCATTTTACACAGATTTTTATATTTTACCCAAGTTTGATATTTTACTGTCCACTTGATCATGCTGAATTTGACCAAGTTAAGATTTTTTTTCTCGAAGTGAGCTCAGTGCCAAAACACTTGATGTTTTTACGATAACAATCTTTGCATGTATCTGTGGACCTACTTTATTCCTTTCTCTCTATAGAGCCTCTCAGGCTACATGACTCCTGTTGGGCCTGAGATTTCGCAACTAACAGAAATGAGGCGTGTGAGTAACTTGTTGTGAACATAGTATCAGGGCTGTCTGCTTTAAACATTTGCTAACCATTGCCTCTTGCACATTGCTTGAAATGAATCTCATCCAATTGTTGTGTCTGTTGTGAGTCTGTGCATGTTAAATGTTAACAAACTCGTGAGTGATCTGGTCACTACCAGCTATATGGGTATAATCTTGTATATGGGTTCAATTTTGGTTTTGACAAATAACACTCAGTTTCGTGGCTAAATGAAAGGATGCTTTTGAATAGCAAAATAAATACAGATCTCATTGCATTAATATTTAAATAGGTAGTTGCTTATATCAGTGGAAAAAAACTATTTTCATTAAAATAAATTTTCAAGTTATTGGTTTTCTCATATTAAGTATTTTACTTATTTTGTTCAGGTACAGCTGTATTCACTCACCAGTTCATGCTGCCTTTAATTTTAGGTTTAGATTTTGGTGCACTGAAATTAATAATTTAAATTGAGATAGTAATATTGCTGGCAATTTTGATTAGTTTTTTTGCTATAGTGGACTTGTATAATTATATTAATTTAGTGCTTTTTCACATAATACGTGTGTGTATATCAATATAGTCTCAGGTCTTCACTGCAGGAGTTCCTCTGGATAGGTCCTATGCCAAACTATCCTCAGCTACTTCACCAGTGACCTTCCCTTCATGATAAGGCCATAAATGGTGACATTTGCTAATGATTTCACAGTATTCAGGAACATGCTAAATTCCTCAGGTTTGTAAGCAGTCTGTCCAAATGCAACAAGACCTGGACAACATTCAGTTCTTGGGCTGATAAGTACCAAACAACATAGGTGCGAGACAAATGCCAGGCAATGACTATCTCAAACAAGGAAGAATGTCCTCCCTTGGCATTACTATCACCCTGTCCCCCTTATAAATATCTTGAGAGTTACCATTGACCAGAAATTGAACTGTGGAAACATTAAGTCTCCAAGTGTAGGTCAAACACTGGAAATTATGTGACGATTGACTTACCCCTGACTCCCAAAGCGTGTCTGTCGTCCACAAGACATAAGCCAGGATTGTGTTAACTTAGTGTCTACTGGACTGAATGAGTATGGCCCCGAACTAAATCAGAAGCTTAACACCATTCAAGACAAAGTGATCTGCTTGATTGACAGCCACTTAAACATTCACACCCTCCACCATTGATAGACAGTAGTAACAGTCTGTGCCAAGTACAAGATTGCACGAGAGCGATTCATCAAGGCTCCTTTGACAGCACCTTCCAAACTAAATGCATGGGAATTCAACCATATGATCATTCCTCCCAAGCCATACACCATCTTGGATTGGAATAATATTGGGTCAAAATCCTGCAAAGCCCTTCCTAGCAACACTATATGGATTGCAGCATTCCAGGAAGGCAGCTTACCACTAGCTTTTCGAGTCCACTTTGGGATGGTAACAAAAGCCGACCTAGTCAGCGATATCATGTCCACTGAGAATAAAGAGAAGCTCTTCACGTTTACAGAAGTCGTACATGATAATCATGATAATCTCATCCTCCTCACTCTCCTGTACTACCGTTGTGTTGATAACCTCTCTGTAGGTGTGTCTGTCCTCATGTTTAGTGCAATAATGGAAACTCAATGGTTTTTACCAGAGCCACTGTATCGATTGTCATGTTATTATTTTGATCATTTTGTCTGGATATAAAATGTCACATATCAGGGAGAGGTCGAACTTGAAACTAGACCTTTTGGCTCAGAGGCAGGGATGACCGTTGTCATGTATAGTGGATAAATAATGTCATGTGCATCAGAAATTCATTACAATCAGCATTTTTGAGATAAATGTTGATCCTTTACTATCAGTGATTTCTTGTTATGGGTTCCAATCGCTGTTCTTTTTGAAGAATGTTAATGGAGGAATATGCTCTGCCAGTACTGCTGATTGAAGCTATGTAAAACCATCTTAATAGTGTGTCTCAACTTCTATTACAACTTTCTATTCCTTTGGACAATCTTTTGTTGCACATATATTGAAAGTAGATGAGATGTAACCAGCTGTGCTGTTCTATAGATTTGAGGAATGGTAAAGCAGATCCTAAGGGCTCAATGAGGGCTCAAGGACTCTAAGTAAAGTTTCTTTTGCCAAACAAAATACCTTGTCTAGGTATGCAGTGTGAGAAAGGGTATCAAAGTTTTTATTAGAAGGATGTTGGGAAACTTGAAAGGGTTCAGAAAGATTTACAAGGATGTTGTCCGGGTTGGAGAATTTGAGCTTTAAAGGGGAGGCTGAATAGGACAGTTTTCCCTGGAGGCTGAGGGCTTTATAAAATCATGAAGGGTAAATAGATAAGGTCTTTTCCTTGCGATCTGGGAGTCCAGAACTAGAGGGCAAAGGTTTAGGGTGAGACGGGAAAAATTTGAAAGGGACCTAAAGATCAGCATTTTCACGCAGAGGGTGATACGTGTATGGAATGAACTATCAGAGGAAGTATTGGAGACTGGTACAATTACAGCATTTAAAAGGCATCTGGATGGGTATATGAATAGGAAGGGTTTAGAGGGATATGGGCTAAGTGCTGGCAAATGAAACTAGATTTACTTAGGATATCTGGTCAGCATGGATGAGTTGGGCATCTCTCTGATTCTATTACTCTTTTATACTAATGCTGTTTGAAGCTATGAGGTGCCCATGATATATTTACAATTTATCATCTGCCATTTTCATTTACTTATGATAAGCATTTTAACTCTCCTCCTACCCAATTGTATGAATGTTATCAAGCAAACACTTCGTTTGTGGGTGAACTGAAAAAAGCCTCAAGTCAGAGCCTTTCCATTTCCAATATTGCAGAGCTACTCGGTAGTAAAATGTTAACTTCTACAGTGAGGCAAAATTGTGAGGAACAATTTGGACCAACCCTAACTATCATGTCTATTTTTGTTGTAGTTTCCCACAATAATGCAAAGTTTTGGTGAAAACCTGATTATCACTAGTGGACCAATGTGAATGGGTCAGATTTTGTACCCAGATATATCACTTCATTGCAGTTTGGTGATTTGCAGCATTGAGTCCAGATGCCTTTGTATAAACAGGGAGCCAGAGCTTTGTGTGTGTGTGTGAGAGATCAAGTATATATTTTCAACATATAAAGGAAAGAATTTAGTAGTTTTCAGTCTAGATCTGTTTTATAATTAGTTGCACTTATAAATGAATCATTAATTTTTATTTAGTGAATGCTCTACTATGTTACTACTCTACTGTTATAATGTGAGATATTTACAAATTGCATGGAGGTATAACCAGAATTACAGCAGAATGAGGAGGCTTGAGATGCTTATTGGATTTACGTATTGAGGTGCCTCTGCATGGATACCTGAATTTGCTTGTATCAATGCTTATTGTTGCTTGGCTGTACTATTCAAACCAATGTTTCAAAATGCTAAAGCATGTAAAATTCAGTCCAAAGCACGTGGCTGTTTGTGTCCTAGTTTACGATAAACATTAAAAAAAAGTTTTGATTTCAGAGGTTTACTAATGATCCATTGCAGCTTATGTGTTCTCTGGATCCTGGTTTTCAGCAGAATGTGAGCTCAAATTAAAGTCAATGTTGATAAAACGTAGTCTCAAAGGTCAGCTTGGCCATGTCGCTTGAATTCAGCTTGACCCTGAATTCACAGCAACATGTAAAAGTGCTGGTGTTCCCTGAGGGGAATTAAAAATGTAATGCCATGATTTAGCTGACAATGCCACAGTTCATAGAGAATTTGTTTAGAATATTAGATTTTTAAAAAATCCTCAGCAATTTCATTTTATAGGGACAAATGTATTTACCCAGCTTTCCTTTTTTTTGGGGGGCTTCCTTTAGCTGAACACTACTGTTGGCTTACAGAGCAGATTGTATTTATGAAATCTCTGAAACTGCTGATTTGACAAGTAAAGGCGGTGTTATTTTAATAAAACTAAGCCATATAGCAGGAGATTATTAACAATAGTATGCCTTTGCTGGCTCATTAAAATATCTGCTATACTCTCATACCCATGCTCTTGACAAAGCAGTGCAAATGTTTTCATTCTATGTAAGTACTATTCTACCACTTTTGCAGCCAGTGCATTTCAATCTCAAAGTCTTGCTGAGTAAAAGGAATTTCTGCTTGTCTCTGTCTCTCTGGCCTTTGAGTCAATAATTTTAAAATCCATGTCAGGTTTTCTCCATTTTTACTGTATTAAGATCCCTTATTAATGTTTGAACTGCTCACACATCATGAATATAACAAGTTCCCTGGAAGATTGTTGCAATTTTGAGGGATGATTGTGTAACCTCTGTGCTTTATGTATTCTCATACCTCTGTTCCTGCATTCTTTTTTCTCATTCATGAACTTACATTTTTGTTCTTGAATTGAATTTTATTTACGAATTTGCTTTTAAGCTACAGTTAGTTTCCTATTTCACAAGTAAATGTCAATAGAGTCCTGAATTTGCCAAGTTCTCCTTTCTAAATGACCGACTTTGTCTTGGAGAATCAGCGTTGTGATGGGATTGCCATTTCTTGATATAAGCACTGAACTGTGTGACTTTCTTTGATGCGGTGACCCTATCCCCTGCTGCCAAGGCTTACCTTCACTGATGCCATGCCAAACTTTGCTGCTGAGATGCTCATAATTGAAAGATAAATTGGAGCTGGTGTGACAACAAGATGGGGAGTAGAATAGTGCTGATTGCCATAAGAAAATACCCCTTGTCATAAGCAACTACACAGGACTGATTTCCCCATCTGGCTTAATGTAAGTTGTCTAAACAGAGACCAAAGTTAAACAGTTGCATCTGCAATAATCTGCATTGGTGTGAGCATCAAGGAACTGAGGCTGAAAGGCAGACTGTTCACTGACTTAAAGTATTTCTTATGATATTAGGATATTGATTTATCAGACTTGTATGCCTCTATAATGCATGAAAAATATGTACAGTGAGCAAAGTATGGGGCAATTTTAATGACCAGCATATTTTTGTGGTATCTGTTCTGTGTTTGTTAATCCTTTCTGTTAGATGTTTCTTTTGCAAAATACTAATTAGTTTTTAAAATCACTAGCAGTCATTGCACTAAATTGGAATTTTAAATGGAGTAGGTGACCGGGAGTCTTTTTTGGCTTTGCTTCACTGGTTTCAGTCCAGATGAAAACGTAGGTGCAACTGTACCAAACCATTGAGTTTTTTTCTCTTTTCTGTTGTTTTCTGGAACCATAAAGTGACACCTGGATGCAGTTCCACAAATGTTCATCACTGTGTATCTTGCATTCTTTATGCAAGCTTTGACATTGTGTTGAGTTTGGGGTGGGGTGAGGGGGCTCTCATTTCATCTGAACCAAAATCTCTTTTTAACCTGTTGTTACAACTTGAGGACTTTAGAACTTTCTGAGTAGCCGTTGAAGTGAGAATGTTCTGATTTATTTAATTTCTTGGTGATTGGGAGTGCTTGTACAAACAATAGCTAGTCTATTTCCATTTCAGAGCATCATGTCACATATCAAGACTAACTGGCTGTTCCATTGGGTAGTTGGATATACCCAGCATGCACACTTCTCCTAATTTTTGCCACATCATTGTTAAACAATCTCTGGCATTATGTTTCCTTCTTCCCACCCAAGTTTTTATTAGATCGTCATTAACCAGGAGCTGAATAGAACTAACTGTGATGTCACAACAAAGGCTGTAGAATAGAAACTGTCTGCCTCTGTCAAGAATTCACATTCTGAAGGCCTCTGCACCATTTACAAGGCTCAAGTCAGAATTGTGACAAAATGTTCACTACTTGTTTGGATGGTTCAGCCACAACACTGACTCAGTCCCAGTGCCATTTGTGGCATAGGAGTTCAGTTGATTGATGCAAGTGCCACTGAGCTCAATATATAGACATTGCCATGGCGAATGCACTTGTTTATAATTTGACCGTTGGCATCCAGATTTTTAGATTTTAAACCTTGCAGGGTTAACCTGTGGCAATGCCTTGACCACTTGAAGTCCACTTGCCAACCAATCAGAACAGCTCTCCTGCACAGTGTAACTGTTAGTTTCGCCCTTTATTAATGTTCTTGTGAATTATCCTGATGAGTGCAGGCCAAAAGCTTTGACAAAATATGTCTTTTTCAGCAATAGTCAAGTACTAGTTTCCAATAAATGCTCATTATTTCTGGTGGACTTGAAACATTATTTCTGTCTCCTTTGCCAAAGATACTGCCAGACCACCTGAGTTTTTCCAGCACCTTCTGTTTATATTCCTTATTCTCTCTTGGATCACTTCTTTTGGGAGATTTTCTTTAACTTCCTCAGTGAAGGCAGGCAGAAAGTAATAAGTTAGCTTCTCTGCAGTTTCTCCATTCCCTATTATAAATTGTTGTGGCTCTGCCTGTAACGGACTCTCAATTATTTAAGCCAAATATTTCCTTTTTACATATCTGTGGAAGCTCTTGCAGTTTGTTTTATATTTGCCAGTTTAAATTTGTTTTATATTTTCTCTTTGTCAGTTTCTTGGTCTTCCTTTGCTAAATTCTAAAATACTCCCTATTCTCAGGTTGACTACCATTTCTGGTCAGGCATCATCCGAGGAGCAGGAGAATCGATGTTTCGGGCATAAGCTTATGCCCAAAATGTCGATTCTCCTGTTTCTCGGATGCTGCCTGACCTGCTATACTTTTCTAGCACCACACTCTCGACTGTGATTGCCAGCATCAACAGTCTTCACTTTCTCCTTGACTACCGTTTCTGGCAACTTTACTAGGCTTTTCAATTTAGACAATTCATAATTTCCTTGGTTAGCTATAGTTGCCTGTCTCATCATGGTTACTTTGAACATGCCCTCTCCCTCTGAGAACTTTGCCAGTAAGAAGGACAAGAGCAAAAATATTGTGGGAATGCCATTACTTCCAAATTGTACATCATCATGGAATTGTATGAAAATTCATTCATCATTGGATTCCTGCCGAATAAACGTAAACACTTCAGTAATTCAAGAGGCTCACTGCCTTCTGGACAATTAAGGATGGACAAAGAATACAGCCTTGCAAACTTTGTCCAGATCTTGAGAAATGGAAAACTATGCTAATATTTTCAGATTAATCTGTAATTAAAGTCGGTGCACTGTCCTTTTTTTGTGCAGTTGGTCCTGAATATTGAAGCTGGCAGTGGAATGCAGTTATTTTTATGTTCATAGTTTTGAGAATTTCACAAGATAACGTCGAAGAAATGCAAAATAATTGACGGTGTCTCCTTTTGAACTGTTTGACTGTAGTCCCTGCTTTTTCCCATCAGATGGAGCTCTTGACTGGAATTACTCACTGGAAGTCTCTAGTTTTACAAACTGCAATTACAATGATCTATAATGAAGCAGGTGTATTCATTTCTCAGCCTTCACAGAGTCACTTGACCACTCAAAACACTGGAAAGCAGAATACTGATGATGCTGGAAATCTGAAATTAAAAATTGAAGATAGTTTGCCAATAGGGCAATATGTGTTGAGGGAGTAGTTGACATTTCCATTGATTCTTGTTTCTCTGCACATGCTGCCTGACCTGTGAGAGTTTTTCAACATTTTCTGTTTTTATTTATTCAGAGTAGTAGTTCAGCTGCTATATTTCAGCTATGTCTTCTCTTAGCCTCCTTTGTAATGTACTTTTCATTTCTCAATTTTCCCAATAGGATAGCGCAAGTTCTGTCGGCTCAGGAGATTTTACTGGAATCAAAGAACTGGATGCAATTAGCAATGAAATCAGTGAACTACAAAGGTGAGATCTTTACAAGTAGCAATAGCAGCAGGGTGTAGATTCCTCTCAGCTTTAGGATCTAACAGTCATGTAACAAAGAAATGCACAGCTGTTCAAAATATAAATCTGCTGATGTCTACTATGTGCCTTTTTTTTTTGCTCCTATCAAATGAATTATCATCGGTTTTAGAAACAGTGCTCGTGAAGTTTCCAAAAGCCGTAAAATAACTATACTGCCTGGTTGTACTGAGCTACACAGACTGAGCAGATTGGTGGGTTGTGCTCACCCACTAACATTAGAGTAGCCCCCTCAGGTGAGGTACTTGGATAGATAGATTTTTCAGTACAAAATAATGTATTAAAAGGTGGATAACCCATAAGGTCAGTTCATGTCTCAACTATTGTCATAGTCAAACTGTAGTCATGTATTGAAGGCTAAATTCTGCAGATGCTGGACGTCTGAAGCAAACACAGAATGCTGGAGAAACTCAGCAGGTCTGGCAGCACCTATGAAGGGAGAAGCAGAGATACCATTTTGGGTTGGGTATGCTTCTTCAGAACTGATGCAGATTTGCCTTCCCACATAAAGCAATCAGTACATTCCAGATATTAGTCTTATAAATCTTCTCTGAGCTGCTTCCAATTCTTCTGTAAGCACCCTTGGGTGCATTGATATGCAGAGCGATCTAGATGGGTCATCCACACATCACTGAAAGTGGTGGATAAGATAGTGAAAAATGCCTATAGCATGCTCGCCTTCATTGGAAGGCGGATTGAGTATAAAGTAGGCAAGTTATGCTGCAGCTTTATCGAACTTTAGTTAGGCCATATTTGGATTATTGCGTGCAGTTCTGATCACCACACTACCAGAATGATGTGGATGTTTTTCAGAGGGTATAGAAAAGATTTATTAGGATGTTGCCTAGTATGGGGAATTTTAGCTTTGAAGAAAGATTGGATAGTCTGTGTTTGTTTTCACTGGAAAGCAGGACGTTGAGGGATGACCTGATAGAAGTTTACAGGGTTGTGAATGGTATGGATAGAATGGAAAGTATGAGACTTTTTCCCAGGGTGGAGGGGTCAATTATTAGGGGACGCAAGTTCTAGGAGCAATGGGGCAGAGGAAGATGGGTTTCAAGAGATGGCAAGTTTTCACACAAAGGATGGTGAGTGCCCAGAATGTATTGCCAGTGGAGATGGTGAAAGCAGACAGAATAGCAGTATTCAAGAAGCATCTGGACGAATATATGAATAGGAGTGCAATAGAGGGATACATATCCTGCAAATGAAGACAGTATTATGGAAGGACAAAATGTGTTGGCACAGGCTTGATGGGCCGAAGGGCCTGTTCCTGAGCTGTATGGTTCTTCGTTATTTGTTTCTTTGTAAGATAATTATACTTCAAATATTGAAAAGCTGAAGACCTGATTTTGGCTGAAATCAGAAGGGTCTTTCAAATCAGTCTGTCCAGCTTAAAGTACTTCAGCTAATAGAGTCTTGTCTTTAATTAGATCCTCATGATAAGTATAAATAGTGCAAGTGGTAGGGACTAAATCTGATCCCTGAAAGGACTTGGAAGTCATAATGTTGCTTTATGATCAAAATACAATGTACAGTATTATTCTCTGAAGAAACCACCTCATACACAAGCCCTGAGAGCTAATAGTAGATACTGAATTCTGTTATAGAAAACTGCACAATACAGAATCATTCAGAACAAAGTAACTGACTAACGACCTACTTTAACTGATGATTTTGATATTCTTCTTTAGTAGTGTGTTAATTATTACACCTCGTGGTATATGTTCAAATCAGTCGGTGGGTTAGAGTTCCTTAAATACTTGCTAGATGTATAGGTAACCTTGTGATCAGAAGCCGAACAACTTAAAGTATTATGTGATATTAAGTCCATTAAAAATAACTGTAGTTTTAAACTGGCATACAGTTTCACACGTTGACCAGTGGGTGGATCTGCAACAATTTCACGCTTAAAGAATTTTCAAACATAGTGTGATTTCTGAATGAAACTGAAATCCAAGTAACTCCCTCTTCAAACCTTCCCAGCTTGCTCCTCTATGGATAAATGATCATCTGCTACTCCCACTCTTTACCAGATATTTATGGCATTGTCTTTTCCAAAGGGTCAGAAGTCACACAACACCAGGTTACTGTTCAACAGGTTTGTTTTGAAATTACAAACTTTTGGAGTGCTGCTCCTTCATCAGGTGAAGCCCAAAGAGGAGTTCCCTTCCCTTTTTGCACAATCTCAGCAACTAATTATGACCTCCTCAATTCTAACCATTCCTATAATTGCCTTCATACAGATCCAAGCAAAATTAACTGGTATTCGGTTATGTGTGACGATGTTAATTGCTTGCTTCAACAAGTAAGGAAGGCTAATTGAATGTTATGTTTTGTTGAGAGGGGTACAGGGCATTGGTGAGACCACATTTGGAGCACTGTGTACAGTACTGGTGATCGTACTTGTCACCTCACATTTGACTGGATTAAGTTTCCATTTGCCATTTTTCTGTCCATGCCTCCAACTGATCTTAGTGATAAAATTTTGCATACTCTTAAAATGAAGGTAACTGTTACAAGCGTGGTAGCTAGCTGTGATTTATTTACCTATCAACTTGGTTTAGCATCCGTTATATTTTGGGAAGATCATGGTGGGACCAATGTGCTTCTTGATGTAATTAATGGAGACAATACATCTAACTTTTACATTTGGAGTTTGTCAGACAGGCAGCAATACTTTAGAGCAAAAAGAAATGCTGGATAAACCACAGGTGGGGCAGCATCTGTGGGAAAAGAAATAAATTTAACATGATGACCATTCATCAGAAAGAGTAAAATATTAGGGCTGTGAAAAGTTTTAAGCAAGTGATGGGAGATTGGGTGGCAAATTAGAACTCATGGAATACAGGGAGAACTAGCCATTTGGAAACAGAACTGGCTCAAAGGTAGAAGACAGAGGGTGGTGGTGGAGGGTTGCTTTTCAGACTGGAGACCTGTGAAAGTGGAGTGCCACAAGGATCGGTGCTGGGTCCACTACTTTTCATCATTTATATAAATGATTTGGATGGGATGAGGTAAAGTTAGTAAGTTTGCAGATGACACCAAAATTGAAGGTATAGTGGACAGCGAAGGAGGTTACCTCAGATTACAACAGGATCTTGATCAGATGGGCCAATGGGCTGAGAAGTGGTAGATGGAGTTTAATTCAGATAAATACAAGGTGCTGCGTTTTGAGAAAGCAAATCTTAGGGGGACTTATACACTTAGTGGTAAGGTCCTGGGGAATGTTGCTGAACAAAGAGACCTTGGAGTGCAGGTTCATTGCTCCTTGAAAATAGAATCGCAGGTAGATAGGATAGTGAAGGCAGCGTTTGGTATGCTTTCCTTTATTGGTCAAAGCATTGAGTATAGGAATTGGGAAGTCATGATACGGCTGTTTCATTAGTTATTGGTTAATTCACTTTTGGAATATTGCGTGCAATTCCCGAATCCTTCCTATTGGAAGGATGTTATGAAACTTGAAAGGGTTCAGAAAAGATTTACAAGGATGTTGCCAGTGTTGGAGGATTTCAGCTATAAGGAGAGGTTGAACAGGCTGGGGCTATTTTCCCTGGAGGGTCAGAGGTTGAGGGCATAGGTTTAGGGTGAGAGGGGTAACCTTAAAGAGTTTTATAAAATCATGAGGGGGATGGATAGGGTAAATAGACAAAGTCTTTTCATTGGGGGTGGGGGGGGGGGGTGGATCTAGATGGCATAGGTTTAGGGTGAGAGAGGTAAGATATAAAAGGGACTGAAGGGGTGACTTTTTACACAGAGGGTGGTGTGTCTATGGAATGAGCTGCCAGAGGAAGTGGTGAAGGCTGGTACAATTACAACATTTAAAAGGCATCTGGATGGGGATATGAACAGGAAGGTTTATTGCAATATGGGCCATGTGCTGGCAAATGGGTCTCGATTAGGTTAGGATATCTGGTCGGCATGGATGAGTTGGACTGAAGGGTCTGTTTCTGTGCTGTACATCTCTATGACTCTAAGTGAAAGGGGTAGAGATTTAGAAAAAGAACAGGGAGCAAAAGATTTGTGATAGGCAGGGAAACAGGAGAGATTAAACGCCTAGGAAAGCATTGCCATTCATTACCTTCCATGGACCCAAGTTTTGTTTCCTGTCCTGTTATCACATCCTTCACACCATTAATCCTTTTGTCATTTCCTTCTGTGACTCCAGCTTCTCTCAATCCCAGACAGAACTTCCAACACATCAGTGATTCACACTTTAGCGCTCAATGATTTTACTGACAATGGTCATAAGACTATAAGACCATAGGAGTGGAAGTAAGGCCATTGAGCCCATCAAGTCCACTCCACAATTCAATCTTGGCTGATGGGGCATTTCAACGCCACTTACCAACACTCTCCCCGTAGCCCTTAATTCCTTGAGAGATCAAGAACTTATCATTCTCTGCCTTGAAGACACTTAACATCCCGGCTTCCACTGCACTCTGTGGCAATGAATTGCACAGGCCCACCACTCTCTGGCTGAAGAAATGTCTCCTCATTTCCATTCTAAATTGACCCCCTCTAATTCTAAAGCTGTGCCCACGGGTCCTAATACCCTGCCTGACGGAAACAACTTCCCAGTATTCACCCTTTCAAAGCCATGCATTATCTTGTAAGTTTCTATTAGATCTCCCCTCAACCTTCTAAACTCTAATGGAATACAATCCCAGGATCCTCAGCCATTCATCGTATGCTAGGCCTATCTTTCCAGAGATCATCCATGTGTATCTCCGCTGGACACGCTCCAGTGCCAGTATGTCCTTCCTGAGGTGTGAGGCCTAAAACTGGACACAGAATTCCAAATGGGGCCTAACCAGAGCTTTAGAAAGTCTCAGTAGCACATTGCTGCTTTTATATTCCAACCCTCTTGAGATAAGCATCACACTTGCTTCCTTAACCATGGACTCAACCTCAAGTCAACATTTAGAGAATCCTGTACTAGCACTCCCACATCCCTTTGTACTTCGGCTTTAGGAATTTTCTCACCGTTCATAAAATAGTTCATGCCTGTATTCTTTTTTCCAAAGTGCAAGACCTTGCATGTGCTCACATTGACTTTCATCAGCCATTTCTTGGACCATTCTCTTCAACTGTCTAAATCTTTCTGCAGGCTCCCTACCTCCTCAGAATTACCTGCCTATCCACCTAACTTCGTATCATTGGCGAACTTCGCCAGAATGCCCCAGTCTCTTTGTTCAGATCATTTATATATAAAGTGACCAGCTGCGGCCCCAACACTGATCCCTGTGGGACACCACTTGTCACCAGCTGCCATTCCAAAAAAAATTATCCCAACTCTCTGCCTATTATCAGGCAGCCAATCTTCAATTCATGCCGGTAGCTCACCTCGAACACCATGGGCTCTCACCTTTCTCAGCAGACTCCCCTGAGGCATCTTATCAAAGGCCTTTTGGATGTCTAGATAGATAACATCCTGTGGGTTTTCCTGGTCTAACCTACTTGTTACCTCTTCAAACAATTCTAACAGTTTGTCAAGCATGACCTCCACTAACTAAATCCATGCTGACTTGTTTTAATTTGACCCTGCACTTCCAAGAATTTAGAAATCTCATCTTTAATGATGGATTCTAGAATTTTCCCTACAACTGAAGTTAGGCTAATCAGCCTATAATTTTCTACCTTTTGCCTTGATCCTTTCTTGAACAAGGGGGTTACAACAACGATTTTCCAGTCATCTGGGACGTTCCCTGACTCCAGTGATTTTTGAAAGATTACGACCAATGCCTCCGCTATTTCCTCAGCCACCTCTCTCAGGAGATTTATCAATTTTTAGACCTTTTACCCTTTCTAGCACTTTCTCTTTTGTAATGGCTACCATACTCAACTCTCCCTCCTGACTCTCCTTAATTGTTGGGATATTATTCATGGCTTCCACTGTGAAGACTAACACAAAGTACTTATTAAGTTCTTCAGCTATTTCCTTATCTCCCATCACTAGCCTTCCTGCATCAATTTGGAGCGGCCCAATTTCTACTTTTGCCTCTTGATTGTTTCTTATGTATTGAAAGAAACTTTTACTATCATTTCGAATATAACTGGCTAATTACCTTCATATTTCATCCTTTCCTTCCTTATTTCTCTCTTTGTTTGTTATCCTCTGTTTGTTTTTGTAGTCTTGGTCACTCTTCTGGTTTCCCAGTGCTCTTGGCCACTTTGTAGACTTTCTTTTTTTCTGTGATGCATTTCCTGAGTTTGTTCATCAGCCATAGTAGACTAATTTCCCCACACTCCACAGTAATCTGTCTTTTCTTTGAGATGTACCTCTGTACTGTGTCCTCAATTATACCCAGAAACTCCTGCCATTGTTGCTCTACTGTCTTCCCCACTAGGCTCTGCTTCCAGTCGATTTTCGTCAGTTCCTCTCTCATACCCCTGCAATTACCTTTATTTAACTGTAACACCGTTACATCCGAGTTTGCCTTCTCTCTTTCGAACTGCAGACTGAACTTTACTATATTATGATCGCTGCCTCCTAAGTGTTCCCTTCCTAAAGATCTTTTATAAAGTCTGGCTCGTTACACAGCACTAAGTCCAGAGTCGTCTGCTCCCTTGTGGGCTCCATCACAAGCTGTTCCAAAAAGCCATCCCGTAAGCATTCCATGAATTCCCTTTCTTTGGATCCACCAGCCACATAATTCACCTAGTCCATTTGCTTAATAAAGTCCCCCATGCTCCATTTCAGGCAACCTAGCAACATGGGCCAGTGGAATCTTGTGATGACCCCCTCCTACTGAACATGCAGAACATACTGTGCAGAGCAATTGAAAAGCAGGTATAAAGATTGGTGCCGCCATGACATTGACCGCCTCAACCTGTCCACCCCTCTCACCAACTCCAACCTCTCACCCTCACAATGTACAGCCCTCTACTCCCTCCACTCCAACCCCAACCTCACCATCAAACCGGCAGACAAGGG
Organism: Hemiscyllium ocellatum; assembly: GCF_020745735.1. Lineage (NCBI taxonomy): Eukaryota > Metazoa > Chordata > Chondrichthyes > Orectolobiformes > Hemiscylliidae > Hemiscyllium > Hemiscyllium ocellatum. The sequence goes on from NC_083428.1 coordinate 47,031,029, forward strand.
AGGTGCAGTGGTAGTTTGGCGCACCGACCTTTACACTACTGAAGCTTGGCGGCAACTCGCGGACGCCTACTCCTACTGTCCCCTTGACCATGACCCCACCTGCCACTACTAAACCATCATCTCCCAGACCATCCATAACCTCATCACCTCAGGGGATCTCCCATCCACTACCTCCAACCGCATAGTCCCACAACCATGCACTGCCCGTTTCTACCTTCTGCTCAAAATCCACAAACCCGACTGCCCCGGCCCACCCATTGTCTCAGCCTGCTCCTGCCCCACCGAACTCATCTCAGCATACCTCAACATTGTCCTGTTCCCCCTTAGTCCAAGAACCCCCCACCTACGTTCGGGACATCACCCACGTCCTCCACCACCTCCATGATTTTCGCTTCCCTGGCCCCCAGTGCCTTATCTTCACGATGGACATCCAGTCCCTATACACTTCCATCCGCCATCATGAAGGTCTCCAAGATCTCTAGTTCTTCCTCTCCCGCCGACCCAACCGGTACCCTTCCACTGATACCCTCCTTCGACTGAGTGAACTGGTCCTCATTCTTAACAACTTCTCCTTCCAATCCTCCCACTTTCTCCAAACCAAAGGAGTAGCCATGGGCACCCGCAAGGGCCCCAGCTATGCCTACCTCTTCGTCGGATATATGGAACTGTCCATCTTCCGCAGCTACACTGGCACCATCCCCCACCTTTTCATCCACTACATCGATGATTGTATTGGTGCTAACTCATGCTCCCATGAGGAGTTGAACAGTTCATCCACTTTACTAACACCTTCCACCTCGACCTCAAATTTACCTGAACTGTCTCAGACTCCTCCGTCCCTTTCCCAGACCTCTCCATTTCTATCACGGGCGACTGACTCAACACAGACATTTACTACAAACCGACTGACTACCGCAGCTAGATCACACCTCCTCCCACCCTGCCCCCTGTAAAAACGCCATCCCATGTTCCCAATTCCTTCGCCTCCGCCGCATCTGCTCCCAGGAGCACCAGTTCCAATACCGAACAACCCAGATGGCCTCCTTCTTCAAAGACCGCAATTTCCCCTCAGACGTGGTCGACAATGCTCTCCCGCATCTCCTCCACTTCCTGTTCCTCTGTCCTTGCACCCTGCCCCTCCAATCGCCACCAGGAAAAAACCCCACTGGTCCTCACCTTCCACCCCACCAACCTCCGGATGCATCGTATTACCCTCCGTCATTTCCGCCACCTCCAAACGGACCCCACCACCAAGGATATAGTTCCCTCCCCACCCCTATCAGCTTTCTGGAGAGACCACTCCCTCCACAACTCCGTCAGGTCCACATCCCCCACCAACCCAACATCCACTCCCGGCACCTTCCCTTGCAACCGCAAGAAGTGCAAAACTTGCGCCCACACATCCCCCCCCTCACCTCCCTCCAAGGCCCCAATGGATCCTTCCATATCCGCTGCAAATTCACCTGCATCTCCACACACATCATTTACTGTATCCACAGCACCTGATGTGGTCTCCTCTACAATGGGGAGACAGGCCGCCTACTTGCAGAACGTTTCAGGGAACACTTCTGGGACACCCGGACCAACCAACACAACCACCCCGTGGCTGAACACTTTAACTCCCCCTCCCACTCCGCCAAGGACATGCAGTCCTTGGCCGCCTCCATCGCCAGACTCTGGCCACACGACACCTGGAGGAAGAGTGCCTCATCTTCCTCCTAGGAACCCTCCAACCACACGGGATGAATGTAGATTTCTCCAGCTTCCTCATTTCCCCTTCCCCCACCTTATCTCAGTCCCAACCCCTGGATTCAGCACCGCCCTCTTGACCTGCAATCATCTTCCCGACCTCTCCGCCCCCACCCACTCTCCGGCCTATCACCCTCACCCTCACCTCCTTCCACCTATCGTATTCCCAGCGCCCCTCCCCCAAATCCCCCCCCTCCACCTTTTATCTCAGCCCGCTTGGTACATCAGCCTCATTCCTGAAGAAGGGCCTATGCCCGAAACATCGATTCTCCTGCTCCTCGGATGCTGCCTGGCCTACTGCACTTTTCCAGCACCACACTTTTCAACTCTGGATGCTCAGACTATCAATATTAATTTTGTTATTCTGTGTCATAAAGAAATCTGAAATTTCAGAGCCCCCTCATATGATAGCAAGAAAAGTTCAGTGTTTCCTCAGAATTGCATCTTGTAGTAAGTTCAAATGGTTGGTACATTCTAAGAGGACATTCAGTCTGTGGCATCTCTTTCAAGAACCATTGAATTGTCCAGTTCACCTTCTTATTTTTAGGGTTTGGGGAGATATTGCAGAAACATTCCTCAGGATTTTAAAATAAATAATAAGTGGGTGGCATGGTGGCTCAGTGGTTAGCACTGCTGCCTCACAGCACCAGGGTCCCAGGTTCGATTCCAGCCTCGGGCGACTGACTGTGTGGAGTTTGCAAATTCTCCACGTGTCTGCGTGGGTTTCCTCCGGGTGCCCTTGTTTCTTCCCACAGCCCAGAGATGTGCAGGTCAGGTGAATTGGCCATGCTAAATTGCCCATAGTGTTAGGTGCATTAGTCAGAGGGAAATGGGTCTGGGTGGGCTACTCTTCGAAGGGTCGGTGTGGATTTGTTGGGCCAAAGGGCCTATTTCCACTGTAGGGAATCTAATCTTAAAAAGTCTTTCATTTATAAAACATTCCATGATATCTTGGGGTTGTCCCATCATCTTTGATTTATGATGAATTCTGTTGAAATAATTCACTAAAAACAAGTAAGCATTTGAGTATTCTGAAATTTCGTTTGAATATTTTAAGGCATACGTGGATAATCAGGAAGTCAGGAAGCAATGTCACAGATATTATCTGGGTGGATGAGAATGTGGAATTTGAACATGAACAGATCTGTTTCAGGTGACTGTCTGTGTGGAGTTTGCACAGGTTCCAAGGGCTCAATAGCTTCTGGTAAGGTGGTGGTGGAATAGGGCGTCTGAGCCTGGAGCTTGTCCACTCCATCTGCTTTTGTTTTCGTTTCATTTCTTTTTTTCTTCTTCTCTTCCTGTTTTCTTCTCTTTTATTTTATTCATCTCTTGCTGAAGAGCTCAGTTGTGGCGATGGCATTGGCGGTGAGTGGGCCTAGTAATGCAGACTCGAGTAGCCACAGCTGCACAGACTCGTGGCAGCTTCTGCAGTGCTGACTCAGCAGCTGTGATGGAGGCGAGGCTGGATTCCTGGTGACATCTTCATCCAGCACAGATTCAAGGGGATACGGAGGAGGCGAGTTTGTGCCAGTATAAGACCAGGTGGCATCAGAAGTGGCTACATTAGCGAGGTGGGCTCAAAACAGACTCATGGTGGTGGTGGAGTCAGGTTTAGGCTATACTGGGCAGCATTATTGGCTCTGCATTGGCAATGTCCAGCAAAGGCACATGGTGTGAGGGTGCTGGTGGAGATGAGATGCTGCTAAAGAGTGGCAACTTTCATTCTAGTGGTAGTGGCGCTGTGTAGGGCACCCATGCCTAGCCACCAGGCCCATGGCCCAGGATGAAGCACTTAACATAAAGTTGAACATGTTTTCTTTATTTCTTCATTTTTTTTGCTTTTTTTTTCTGCAATGTTTTTTCTGTCTTTTAAAATAGTACCAGAGATTGGCGATGCTATACAATGCTTTTTGCTGTATTTTTATAACAAGATATGCATGGCGATAAATATATCAAATCAAATAGCCCAATTCTGCTGCTGTTTTGTATGCTTGCATGTACTCTTCCTTGCTTACAAATGTTGAGTACTTCCCTTTTTCTTCATTGATCATGTGTTGAGAAATGGAAACTTTGATTTTTGGCAATCGTTCTTAAGGTTGTGACACCAATTATGTTTTAATGCCCACTATTGCCAGGTTTTCCTTTCTGACACAGTGAGAGGCAGCATTAGGAAATAGAATCGTTTTCCCCAATGCAGCACAAGAGCCGATGTATTTTCATCTATATGGATATTATAATTTCTTTCAAATTTGTGGATTATTCTCTTTTTGAACTTATCTCTTTTCACTAATTGAATGTCTGAAGCATCTTTAAGTTGTTCTAACCTGATGCGATGAACCTGATTTGTTTTGTAGTCTTCAGAGCAACATTGGTGCACTGTGTAAATAATTTAACTGACCTCTTTGGTTGGTGTTTGGGAGGTAGCATTCAGTTTATGTGAAATGTTAATAGGAGTAAATAAAGTAGACGAGAATTTATTTATGGATCATTAATGCAAAAGTGGTGGATTGGAATACATATTGCACGTGTATCCATTCCATAAAAGGTTTAAAATCAAAAGTATTGGAAAGGCACAGCAAGTCAAATATTTTCTACTTCAAGAAAGAGAGATGACCATTATTAAAACCACAGTGCCCCCTGCACCAAACTTGTTATTCTAATAAATTAAGATATAGAGTCCACAAGAGTATCTCACCTAAACCCATTCCCCTTTACTCTAAATTCACCCCAACTAATGCATCCAACCTACACATCCCTGAATGCTATGGGCAATTTAGCAAGGTCAAGTCACCTGACATGCACATCTTTGGACTTCTTTATTCTTATGATGTTCATTAATTAATGATAATGTATTGGTATGTAAAGGACCAAGATCATTGTGATATAGTGGGTGGCATGGTGGCGCTGCTGCCTCACAGTGCCAGAGACCCGGGTTCAATTCCCGCCTCAGGTGACTGACTGTGTGGAGTTTGCACATTCTCCCCGTGTCTGTGTGGGTTTCCTCTGGTTGTTCCGGTTTCCTCCCACAATCCAAAAATGTGCAGGTTAGGTGAATTGGCCATGCTAAATTGCCCGTAGTGTTAGGTGAAGGGATAAATGTAGGGGAATGGATCTGGGTGGGTTGCTTTTTCGTGGGTCAGTGTGGACTTGTTGGGCTGAAGGGCCTGTTTCCACACTGTAAATAATCTAATCTAATCTAATCTGAACAGTCCTGATACTGTGGAGAAAATGCATCATCTGTTTATGTACAATCTATCCACTTGTTCCTTTTCCCGATCTGAAAATGTCTTTCATCACCTCTTTCTATGAATGCTTTGATGTTTTGAAATACCAATGTTTTGATATGCAGCTAATGATGCCATTGAACTCCTTTTAACACCATTCCTCGGTGAAGGTTAGTGTTAACTTGTTTTATTCCATTCAAAATATTTTGCTAAAGTGCAACCAATTTTGTTTAATCAATTTATAGGTAAAGCCTAAGGTTTTAGGATTAATAATAACTTGTTTTGTTTTCAAGATTATCCATAAAGGCATGTAGTTTATGCACCTGATTTTTTTTTGTCTTAAAGCTATGCAAAACAAATATTCAAACTGGAAAATGAATGCAACCATAAAGTTTGCAAAATCATCATCAGGAGCTTGATGCATATAGTATTGTTTACCTAAAGTAAACACTTAGTTTTATTTGCATGTGATTCCTGTGTATTGTACATGAAAGAAAATATTAAGGGATGCAGCATATCAGAGATTTTGTTTATTGTTTTAGTTTAGACTGGTTATTACTCATGAATACCAATAATTGTTCAGTTCTGAAGACAGTATTGTGTTCACCCAATCAGGAAGAGGGAAAGCTGTAGTGTGGACATTATTCAGAAGAGGGTGTGATTGCAGTTTGTCGAAAACTTGGAAAATTAGATCAGTGAAAATTGTAATAAGTGATAGCACTATACTGAAATTTTTAGTTTGTGCAGAAGAAAAGCACATTACCCTTCACTGACCTTGACTTGTTTAAAATCCGACTCAAAATCAGAGGTTCTTGGCCAGAGTGCAGGTGAGAACAAGTGTTTCCCTCATCTTCTCCCATGCTCTCCATTTCCTTTGCTACAAGTGCTTATTTTTCATTTTCGTGGATTTTGTTACATTAATCAAATGGTCATTCTTTGTGTATGAAAGTTTGAATTGTGTGGCAGCAGGCAATGTAATAGTGGAATCATGACCCCTGCATTAAAAATTCTGAGTGCTCACCACATTACTTTATTAATGTATTATAAATTGTATTATTTTATTACACTGTAATTTATACACCACTGTGCCTGTTGTCTTGAGGTGTCAGGAATTACTGTGCTGTCTTGCGTGTGTTTGTGTAGTTTGTGCTGTACATGTAGTACCTTGGTCCTGGAGGAATGCTGTCTCACTTTTACTGTATCAGTTGTAAATGGTAGAATTGGCAAATCAAACCACTTTTGACTATATTTTATTGGTACAGCCTGGGATGCATGTAATTTCCTTTGCAAAGGGAAGTCTGTGATCCCTGCCTGCTGTGGCCTGCATGTGACTCCAGACGCACAGCAAATGTCGTTGTCTCCTAACTGCCCTCAAAGGCATGTTAGGACTAGGCAACTAATTCTGACCTTGCCATTAGCATGTACACATCATGAAGGAATTTTTAAAATATTGCTTTACACGTTATTTGCAGATACATTCATTGAGGGCATTGTGCTGTTCCACTTATTTGAGTGGGAATACTAGATTGTGTCCTGGTCAATGGCTAATTTTGCACCAGCAAATATGATAATTACTGGAGTTATAAACTAGTGGGGATGAACATGGGAGATCAGAATTGGGTGTCATGAGGGTTAAAGTTTTTTTTGCTACTCTGTATGTATTCATGCATTATGTGCTGGAATATATGTGTTCCTTGTGAGTTTGTTGAGTTTGTACCGCAATATGAAAGAGTATTTTCTTGCTGCTTGGAGTGAAATAGATGCAAGTCTGCAAGTGCCTAGCATCAATGTGAAGTTGGGATTAAAGGAACTATTGGGGCAGTCAGCTCCAAAGTACGCTAATCTGTTCTCAACATTGCCACCCACAGTACTAGGCAATCTTCACATTACTGAAGGACTGATCAGGAGGTGGATAGTTCCAGCCAACACTTACAGTTTAACACTGAGGCAGCCAGACCTTATCCTTAGCTGTATGCACTATATCTTTTAAAAACTCTGAAAACTTTGAGCTGACCCTGATTGGTGGAACTATAGCCAACAAGTGTTCATTTCAGTTGAGAAGTGTTTTTAATTTTAACATACCATGATTGGATTCTGGTGATTGGTAGTTATATATAGTTCAGATAAAGTTTCTTGTAAATGAGTCCTCTGAGCTTGAGAACCACAGAAACCACAAGTGACTGAGCTGTTCTTGTGTTTCAGTGTGGTGTGAACCACATGACCCACAGTAGGTTGCCATGTTTGCACTCTGGAAACAAACATGTTTTTTTGTTGCATTCTGTTTTGAAATACTAATGCGAGCATGCCCAATTAAATTCTGGGGCGCACTGTTGAAAGGGAGTGGGTAAATGTCAAACATCTAGCTCCTGTGGTGACTAGATTGGGTGTGGTTCAGATCCACACCCACCTACACACGTACATCCAGGCTTATTCATGTTTGCCTAACTTAACTAGGTTCAAAGATGTAATGGAATTATCACTCCATTTTGGAGTGCTGCAGGAGTTCAATTAAAACTGCAACTCACTACCATATACACCTGTAAACCTGTTGCTAATTCTTCATCAGGCATACAGAATTGAGGCATTGATCTGCAGAGCCATCCACAGATGGGTGGTTAAAAATCTCAGCCCCTGTGATGGGGCTATCCCTCCAGATCTTGTCTGTGTCAAATTGGTTTGTTTGTAGTAGTTGAGGACTTTTCTGTCATTGGTGACCTGTGCCTAACTCGATGGATTGACTCTGTTCCAATTTCCTGTTGGAGTATTATCTCACTGTCAACCCTGTGCCAGAACAGCACAGCACCACATATACCCATTGCCATGTCATGGATATTTAAGGGTAGTTTCACCAGTTGAAGGTATACAGTTGCAGCAGTTTTGTTTTAAATGTAAGCCATGTTAATATATTAAAATGCTTAATAATAGATGTTTTGTGATAGGAATTATGATTACTTCATTAATTTTCAAATATTTGTGTAGAATATTTTTATGGAATATTGCTAGCACTGTTAAATGTGCGATGTTTCTGTGTGGTAGAGTCACCAGTCACTAAATTTTTCCATGAGTGATATATTCTTTGCATATGAATGACATTTGAAAAACCAATCCTTGTTGTGCAAAACCATTCAGCATTAACAAATACTGTGAAACTAGGATTTTATGTTGGCTAGATTGGGTCAGACTGGCCCATTCCTTTTCTTGAAATGCATTAAATAGGAGCAGGAGCAAAAGCTATGACTCCCTAAATCACCTCACTATTCAAAAGATCTAGACTAAACTTACTTTCCCTATTTAAAATGTACAGTGTGAACTGCATCAACTCTACATTTCATCAACACTTTTTATACCATATCCTTTATTACATTGGTGCCCAAATATCTTTTGACCTCATCTATTCAACAATGAAGAATGCATAGCTCTCTGTATAGAGAATTCTAAACATTCACAGTACCCTGAGTGAAGACATTCTCCTCAAAGTTGTAGAGTCACTGCATGGAAATAGACCCTTTAATCCAACTTGTCCATGCCAACCAGTTGTGCTAAACCGAACTGTCCCATGTGCCTGCATTTGGCCTATAATCCTCTAAACTTTTCCTGTGCATGTACCTGTCCAAATGTCTCTTAAATGTTGTAATTGTACTTGTCTCTACCATTGGCAAACTCCTTACTCTGATACAACAACCTTTGAGTTTTAGACTCTTTATTCAGCAACTACCTTGTGAAGCCAGTTGATAATTTTATGTTTCAGTGATCCCACCTCTGATTCTTTTAAATTCTAAGGAACATAGGCCTTGTTTATTCAATCTATTATTAAATGACAGTCACCTTCTCCCAGAAATGTTACTGCATTCTCAGGCGAGTACATCCTTCTGTCGGCAAGGCAAAGCTGAGTGCAGCACTTTGCATCACCAAAAGCCTAAGAAATTGTGGCAAAACTTCCTTCCTGTTTTACTTCAATCCTTTTCAGTAAAAGTAACCTACCAGTTGTAGCCTGATTGACCAGCATTCATAATTGCTGTGCCTGTATGTTAATTTTCTGTTACTTACAAGAATTCTGCTAAAGAATTCTCGTATCTCAACCTTATTAGCTTCTCACCTTTTTAAAAAAAACCTTGCAAATAATTTCATACCTTCCTGCATTATGCTCTATCTTCTTGGTCAATAACCTAACCAGTCTGTTCCCCTTTTCAACCTTTATCTTCTCAAAGCTTAGTTTCCCACTTAGCTTTGTATCATCAGAAAATTTGTGGAAGTTGCTCTTGTGATAATTTCTAAAAGTTGGCTTTGTTGAATTGCATCTCAAAAATAATGTATTTATTTCTACACTATTCTCTGTATTTTAACCAATCCTCCATTCAGGCATATTACCCCATTCTCTTATCTTTTTAACAACAACTTTTGTGACATTTTATTGAATGCCTTCTGAAATTCTAATTTACTATAACCATTGGGTCCTCCACTTAGTTACTTTGCTAGTTACAAACTCAAAAACTTCTTAATAGATTTATTAAATAGGAATTAATTTTCAAAACTCTTTGGTTTTTCCAAATCATGTTATTTTTCTGAAGGATTGTGGATGCTTTTATAGTTAGTATCTGATGTCATTACTAGATTTACTAATCTCAGTTTTCACAACCTGAATTTCTGAAATATTTGTTTTTGAGTCATTGAGTCTTCCTTATCTCTAATTAGCCAGTATATCTTGTTTAAAAGGAATACACAATAGAGAAACAAGTATCGTTTTATCAAATGTGTACAGAATGCTTGATGGTATCTTTGTTACAGAGAGAAATATGTACTGGAACAGGACATCCGAGAGAAAGAAGAGGCCATCCGACAGAAAACAAATGAAGTCCAGGTATGTATGTTGCCTGCATAAAATTTAATGCATTCACTCTGTTGGTGTACTTGTGATCATAGACATTGTGTGGGCTAAACTCGACTTAAAACAATGACATCTACGTCCCAGCTAAATCACCAATGGCACCTGATGAATAGTGGCTAGGCATTGTCTTTGTTTTTTGTAATTCATTTATGGGATGAGGGCATTGTTGACTAGGCAGCATTTATCACCCATCCCTAATTGCCTAGAGGGTAGTTTAGAATCAACCACATTGCTGTGGGTCTAGAGTCACATGTTGACCAGACCAGGTAAGGATGGCAATTTCTTTCCCTAAGGGACATCAGTGAACCAGATGAGTTTTTCTGACAGTCGACAATGGATTCAGAGTCATCACTAGATTCTTAATTCCAGGTTTTTAAAAAAATTGAATTCAAATTCCACCTTCTGCCTTGGTGAGATTTGAACCCAGGTCCCCAGAACGTTATCTTGGTCTCTAGGTTAATAGTCCAATGATATTACCACTAGGGCATCACCTCCCCATGTCCACCTTTTAGCTGTGGGCCACTGAGTGAGATTGAGTGTGGCTACCTTTCATGGGCAATACACCACATGGATTATCTGAACTGGGAGGAATAAAAATCAACCAGAAAATTAGCATGCACTGGCAAAACTTTGACTCCCTTTAATATTCTAAGGATTTGTTTGATATTTAATTCAAGTGAAGCTTATCCTAGACTGGAATATTGCTATCATATCTGAGGGGAATACTCTTATGCAAGGCCCTTGTAGTATTGTTTAGGTTGTGACCATCTTACATTTAGCCTTCAAACCTTCTCTGGTACTGACTTTTACCTCCGCTATCACAATCTATGTTCCCCTCCTGCACTTTTTGAGTTGTAAATCTACAACTATGCTATCTTACTAAATTTTGAAAATGCTATTCAATATAATCATGACAACTCCTCACTTCTGTACTGTCTGTTTGTAAAGCTCAGGATTCTGTACATCTTAGTCAGCACTTTCTTAACTTGTCCTGCTACTTTCAATTATTTGTATACATATATCTCATGTTCCTCTGATCCTCTATCTCTTTTAAAATTATGTCCATTATTTTATCTCATTGTTTTTCCAACAAAAACTAATCACTTTATACTTACCCTGCATTAAATTTTAGCTGCTATATGTCAGGAAGAATTTTTTTCTCTGAGGGTTGTTAATATTTGAAATTCATCACCCAGAGTGTAGTGAAGACCTACAAGGGAGTCACAGATTAGTTCTGGTTAGAGTAATTGGGAGAATTGCAATGAAGAGTTATAGAATAGAAGCATATTGTTGAAACTGAAAAGAAGAATCTCCAAGACAGTTGTGAGACTGGCTATGTGCAGAATCTTTGGCAGTAGGAACAAACAACAGGATAATATTGAATTGTGGATGCTGAGAAGAATGTGTGGACTAAGCAAAAGGACAGAATCAGGAAACTATGGAACTGGGATCACTGTCTCCTCAATACAGTACTCCATTAGATGTGATTGATATTTAATTCACTTGACCTACCTCATTCCCAGAGCTAGATCTCCAAAGATTTCCAATGGCTTCTTTTAAAGGTATTTCCACAAAGATTGAAATAAGTCAATTTTCTGCAAACCTTCAAAACTTCAGTCCTCCAAGCAGTATTAAATATAAAATGGTCTCATAGCACCGAATAGATTCAGAACTTAACCTCTCCAGGACTGACTTACGTTCATCCTCTCTCCTTCCAATGCACCAGTACACTCCTTAATTGCTGTTTTCTTTGCTAAACAGCTTGTGTTTCCTGGAATATTTGGTACTCGAGCAGCCCTTTTTTAGAGTCAGATTGTTTGTTATTATTTTGACATGATATTTCAGCATGGTTATCTGTCCCTGCAACTTGCCAACCTTATTTAGTACATATGTTCAAATGAATAAAACTTTTCTATTGACTGCTACCTATTAAAAGAGATGACCTGGGCAGTCAAGAATTTGTAGACATTTCAATTCAAGCTCTGGACATTTTGATTCAAAATTCACACAGTTGGAAGCTTCACTTTATAGGGGTAAAAGTGAATGAAATCAAAATCTTCACATTTTTCAGGTTTGGATTCTGTCTTATGGGTATAAAGAAGATCATTAAATTTATATCATTATTTTCACATCCTCAAACTTCCATAGTCTGAAGTAAGGATTCATATTGGGACTGTGGTTCATAGTTTAGATAAGCTCTTTGGAGCTGGGAATTGAAAATACAAAACTGAGTATATACTTAATGGTAAAGACAGTTGTGATCAAATACAAGAAGCCAGCCAAGTTGCAGGATGCTTGAGTACCATGTATATAAATTTCAAAAGAAAAAAATATAAACTTGTACATTAGTGCACCAGGGGACTTGTGTCTTTATTTTGAAAATGGCTTTATATAGAAAATGGCTTTATATAGACGATATAGAGTCATAGATTAATACAACATGGAAACAAGCGCCTTGGTGACCATGGTGCCCACTCAGCTAATTCCAATTGCCTGCATTTGGTCCATATCCCTCAACCCTTGCCATCTACGTATGTATCCGAATGTTTTTAAAATGTTGTTATCGTACTGGCCTCAACCACTTTCTCTGGCAACCCATTCCATATACGCACCACTCTCTGCATGAAGAGGTTTCCCCTCAGGTCTTTCTTAAATCTTTCCCCTCTCACCTTAAACCTATCTGCTCCAGTTTTCAATTCTACCAGGAAAAAGACTATATGCTTTCATCCTATTTATGCCCCTCGTGCTTTTATACACCTCAATAAGGTCACCCTTCAATCTCCTACAATCCAAGGAATAAAGTCTTATCCTGACCCTATAACTCAGGCCTATTCCTGGCAACATCCTTGTAAATCTACTTTGCACTGTTTCCAGTTGAACTACGTCTTTCTTACAGCAGAGTGACCAGAACTGTTCACGTTACTCCAAATGTGACCTCACCAACAACTTATACAACTGTAACCTAATGTCCCAACTCCGATGCTCAGTGCCTCAACCAATGAAGGCCAGCATTCTAAATGCCTTCTTCACCATCCTGTCCTGTGATGCTGCTTTCAAAGAACCATGTACTTGTGCTCCTAGGTCCCTCTGTTCCACAACAATCCTCAGGACCTTATCATTTACTGTATAAGTCCGACTTTGGTTTAACTTTACAAAGTTAGGGAATTTAATACTTACCTGTATTAAATTGCATTTGCCAATCTTCAACCCACTTCCCCATCTGATCAAGATCCCTCTGTAGTTTTTGATAACCTTCCTCACTATATATGGTGCCTCCTAATTTTGTATCATCTGCAAACTTAGTAATCACGCCTTGTACATTCACATCCAGAACATTTATGTAAATAACAAATAACGTAGGTACCAGCACCCACCCCAGTGGCACACCACTTGTCACAGATCTCCAGTCTGAAGAAACAACTTTCAGCCATCACCCTCTACTTCCTACCATTCAGCCAATTTTGAATCCACTTAGCTAGCTTTCCCTGGATCCCATGCGACCTAACCTTCATAACTAGGCTGCCAAGTGGGAAGGTGTCAAAGGCCTTTCTAAAGTCCATATAGATAACATCCACTGCCCTACCCTCATCAATCCTTTTGGTTACCTCTTCGAAAAACCCTAAAAGATTTGTCAGACATGACATCCCATGCATAAATCCACGATCTAAATATTTTAGGTTTGGCTGTATCTTCATCAGTACTGTTTTGTTTTAATGCCCTTGTGGGATTGAGTCCTGCCAGCAGGATGTGATTTCAATCATTTTCTTTTTCACTATTTATTGTTACCCTGGATCATCTTCCATTTAGGAAGGCATGTCTCGATTCTGGGATTAGAGGTTGGCAGCCTCCACATGGTGGGATGGCTGCTGAGGCAGCAACTGAATTGTCTGCCAGATTCCACCAAATTTGAGAGGTGGAGGTGATGTGGAGATGTGATTTGGAGGTGCCAGTGTTGGACTGGTGTGTACAAAGTTAAAAATCACGCAACACCAGGTTATCATCCAACAGGTTTATTTGGAAGCACTAGCTTTTGGAAATGGATTAATATCTTCCAGATACCTGTCCTGGATGATCTGTCTCAGCATGCTACAGTTTCTAATGTTTGAAGTTCTGGGGGTTGTTTTGAGGTCATTGAGCAGATCACCAGTACCTGATATGTGTGGAATATAGTTTCCAATCTTGGTACAAAGCATTTTGGAGTTTGTCATGACCTGATACATCCAAATTGTTAGTCGATTGTCCCCTTATTAGTTGAAACTCTTCATTTATCATTTGAACCTGCAGCAATTGTGTGAGAAGTTCCATGAACCAGGAGACAAACTGGTCTGAATCTGTTAGTTTGTATGTGATATCCAATTGATTACTTCCATAAATGCACAATACTTAACAAATGCTGCAGGTCAGGCAAAGAGGGTAAATTAAGGGTAGGACAAAGGAGAAATGATTTTCTTATTCTCTTCCCTCTACCAATCCAACTGTGATTATTTGCTTCCCTGACGACTTTGCCCAACTGGTTGTTCCTGATTTTTGTGAACTGAATATGCACCTCTGACTTTAATCCTGTGATAAAGTCACGTAATAATTCAATCCCAAAGATTGAATGCAGTTTTTATCTACTAAAAGGTTTCTCATTTGTGACTGTTAGTAAATAATTGTACCCTTCTCAAAGTAAGCAAATCAGGTAGAAAGAGTGAAAAGCCAGCTACTTGCAGAACAAGAATTTACATAAATTAGAGGAAAAAATGGATCAAGAAGCTTCAGGTTCATAACAATGGGAAAAACAAAGTCATAAAAAAGACAAACAAAGCAGGGAGGCTCATTTTTAAAGGAAATTGAAAACAGAAGTCGTTTTAAACATAACTTAAAACCTTGTTTGGGCTATCTTTGGAATGCTGTTTGCAATTCTTGTCTCTATATTGCAAACAGGTGCAGAAAGAATTTGAAAGTACTACAGCTGTAAGGTTATACATGTCAGTAAATACTGAACTTGCTGTCATTCTTTTCTCGATTAGACAAAATTAAGCTTCAACTTGTTGATGGTCTTTAATATTTTGAAGGGCCTGATTGGGTAGACCTTAGGAGAATGGTTCCATTTGTAAAGGAATCTAAATTGAGTGGCCATAAATATATGATAGTCATTGATAAAACTAGTATAGATTTCAAATGAAATTCTTCACTCAGACCAAGTAAAATAAGAATTCACTATAACAGACTGATTGAGACAAATGGCCGTTTAGGGAAAGCTAGGTAAGTAGGAGGAAAGAACCAGTAATTCAGAATGCTGATAGGGTTGACTGAAGTAAGGTGGGAGGAGGAATGAACATCAGTGTGTACCACTTCAACTGATTGGTCTGGATCTGTTCCATCATTCCTATGCAATATCCGTTAGATTAATTCTGTAAGTGCAGAATATTTGACAAATGTTGCAGCAAGATTGCATGCAGATCCCATCAATAAGCAATCAACGGATGTTCCAGTTGGTTTGTTTTGATGCTGTCGGTGGATTCTAAGTGTTGGTCAGGACACCAGAGATCTCTTTCTCAATAATGACAAGGTGTTTTTAAGCCAATTAAACTGTACACATTAGTTCTCCTTCGGTCCTAAAGTTTTAGTTTAGATTAACGCTAAGGTTTGTAGTGCTGCTTGAACATTCTGAGGCAGATGTGCTATTGACCAAGCTGTCTACAAATTCTGGGATTCTTAGAGACAAGCAAAATTTTATCAGAATATCTACTAACCTGAGATAATCCAGAATCCAAATGTGGACTATGTCAGGCTCATGTTTTCCTGAAATGTGGTTCTTGTCTTTTTAATTTGTGAGCTTTCAAGTGGATGATAAAAGGTGAAAAAGAAAGCAGATAGTTCCCTGGTGTCCTGACCAATATTTATATAGCCAGAAACAGATCATTTTCGTTTTAAGCTTGATTTCTAGTCAGAGTTCAGCTGAAGCTGGGATTTTTACAAAAATGATAATAGTCTAATATAAATCTGGAAAGAGCAGAGAAGGTGGTCTGAATGCAGAAGGTTGAAGCTCCAGATATGCTGTTGCATTCAGTTGTGTGCTCAATGTATGAAATGTGCAGATTGTCCCAAACAGTCTCACTCATATCCTGCAAATCATTTTATTGGTGATTGCAATATAGTGATAGTTGATTGGTGGGTGGATGGGGGAGTGAATGAGAGAAAATAAATCTTAACCTGACCTTTTGTATCTTGATGAAATATTAATCAGGCTGAGAGGAGGCGGGGAAATCTTGACCAGCTTCACTTGGAGCCTTTCTGAAATGGAGAACAAGGCAACTCTGACCACAAGTAGAAATGACGTAATGTGTTCATGAAGTGTTTGTGTACTTTCTTATAATGTGCACAGCTTGCATTTAAAATCACAAACTGAATAAAGCCAATGAGGTGTTCCCCTGGAATATTCCATCAACTGATAGGAATTAGAATGTGATTTATTTATTTGTAATGCTCTATTTATACTCTGAATTTCCTATGTGAAGTTAAAATAAATTATGTTTTTTATTTGTAAAGCAGTCTTTTTAAGTATGAGGCTGAGCATTCTATTGTTAGAGATGATTGTGCTGCCAAAGGTTCTCTCTATTTTTTGGGATAATTGTATTACCAAAGGTTGATTCTCTGTGTATTGGCAGGAACTACAAAATGATCTGGACAGAGAGAACAATAGCCTGCAGGAGCTGGAATCCCAGAAGCAGGCTGCCCAGGACAGGCTGGATGAAATGGACCAACAAAAGGCCAAGCTTGAGGACATGCTCAGTGACATCCGGCAGAAGTGTCAGGAAGAGAACCAGACGGTAAGAACAAGGGAAACCTGCAACCTGGAGACTGTGTAAGCATTTGATTTGGATGATATATTTATTACCAGATTCTTTCACAACCATGCTGTGCACTGAAATTTCTAAGCAGTATAGAATGTACAACAAATGGTTTAATATTTATAATGTGTGGTTCTTTCAACAAATTGTCATTTGGGATATGCATTATAATCATTTGTATTGATGGGTACAAGTCTCCGTTGTCTGGAAACTGTAAGGGTTTTTGTTATTTTTTTCTACTTACTTTAATGTGATGCTGATATTAAGAGACTAGGACTATAGTGGCAAAAAGCTGAAGTCTAATTGTGGGCCTACTGGGACAGACGATCAGATCATAATTTTGAGCATTCTGTAGAAGGGAGAACTCAAGTTTATCTGAAAGTAAAAGATGATTACAAAATCTGGGGCTCCAGCTCATGCTTGATAATCAGGTAATGATAACAAGGACTTGCATCGATTCAGTATGTTTGCTGACATCTTTACTTATAAACTTAAAGCTAATGTTGGTTTTGAAACATTGTGAAGTTTTTAGGAAATAGTTACAATCATGTCAATTGATGGAATTTTGAAACTAAAGGGAGAATGAATTTATGGAGAAAGCAATGTAATGGAATTTAACTTTGACATAGTGAAGATGCAAGCAGATGAAGAACATGTAGGACTAGTGTTTGCAGATTAACAGGAAAAAGATAACTGTTAGAGAGTTGAGAAAGTTAAACAAAAATGGTAGAGACATAAAAATTGAGAGGATTATGTGTCAGTTTGGGTTGATATGTACTGCAAAACCACCCCATAGTTCAGCAGAATATCAAATTATAGGCTTTAGTTGGAACTACTACAAGGATATACTGTCGCTGCAAATCAGTGGTTGATTTATTTTTATAAACATCATTCTAGGTGGTTGAGAATTTGCTGAATGGGTCAGTGTTTGTTATAGTCACTTGGCCCCCAAGTGGGAATTACAACCTTGAATCTATCGCTCTTCTGAATTTAATCATATTTTCAATACAAGGTTTTCCCTGTTACCATTATTTTGTTTTATGATTTCCTATTTGCAGTTCTTTTTAGGAAGCACATTATTGTTGTTACTGAAAGTTAATGATAAACTTTGTAAAAGTTTTTAAATTAAAATCCAAGTGATTGGGCAACTATTACAATCCAAAGCTGCTGTATTAAAAACAGTAAAGAAGAAGTCTCCTTTTCCTCTTGTTGATGCATAAAATTCATACAATGTGGAAACAGGCCATTTGGTCCATCGAATCCACACCAACCCTCTACAGAGCTTCTCACCCTACCCCCACCCTATCCCTGTAACCTTGCATTTCTAATGGCTAATCCACCTAGCCTGCCCATCTTTGGATTATGATATAGAGTGGCTGAGCAAATATAACAATTTAGATAAATTGCTACTGAAAATTGAAAATAAGGCTGAAGGTGGCGCTGTCTGTTCAAAGCTAAAGTGATCAGTACAGTGGCCAGTTTGGATGAGGAACTTTGCAGGCCCAATTCCTACACTGTGCTGAAACTATTCACATCAGCTGGGACAGTTAATTTCTGATCAGGAATAATCATTCAATAGGCCTGCTCCCAATCAATATGTGGGGCCTATTACTGGGTGTGAATCTGGGCACTGTCAAGTTCCATTTAATCATTCCCAGTGCTTCCCAATCACTGTCAATTAGGCAATTGATCACATTTGTCCAGGTACATTGTTGAAGAATGACAACTTGGATGCGGTTCTGTTGAAGACTCTGGAATTTTATTCTGACAGAGGTCAAATGGTTTGGAGATGGGAGATGGAAAAATAAGAATGGAAATAAAAATATTGTTTGGGACTTAAAAGCTTGCATCATGAGTCTGGTACCAATGACTGTGTAAGCTGCACAAGGTCCAGTTGTGCAGTTTATGTTATTGTCTGAATCCCTTGAGAGCAAAGTAATCCTTCCAACCAGCTGTTCAGTTGTGTAGAATTACCATACAGTGCAAAAAACAACTTGCCCCGGCATCCTTCCTTCCAGTTCAATACAACTGCATGTTATCATTGAGCATGCCAGGAATAATGTTCCAATAAATCATCAGGTTTGTAATTTGCTTTCAAAGTATCATTCCCATGTGGTATCTGGCTTCATAGGCAGCTTGTGCGAGCTGGAAGGACGGGATAGGGTGGTCCAGGTCACCACTGATTTCTTCATGGCCACCATCAGTGCTGTTCAGCGCCTGCCGTCAGCCAGTTTGTCTTTCCCCACGAGGCAGACCACTCCCTCGCACAAATGTTTTTCTAAATGTCAGCCATTAACTCTCAGTGCTGTGGCTGTGTTCCCAGATAAACCTTCGGAGTATTGCATTTTTTTCACATGATTCCAAAAAATATGTGCACATATTTCAGCTTGTTTGAAGAATTTTCCCTGTAGTGTTGAACGTTCTCTTTATATTAACTATTGCAAGATGGTAGAGTTTAATCAAAGTTTCTGGTTGAATTTGAATGGACTGACATGTTATGTTATGGTGTACAGAATTCTTGCTCATCTTTTTTTAAACTGTAAACTTTGTTTGAAGAATGTGAGAACTGAGGAAAGGAATATTTTCAGATGTTGCTGTTCAGGGACAGTGCCAAACATAGACAGCGGGTGAAACTCATTTTTGTCTAACTTTCTGCCTTTACAAATAGCCTGATAAGAATGTGTACGCCTTCTATCAGAAAGCAATGTCCACTGTAAGGGATTGGTTAATTTCACAACCAGATGGTCGTGTAGTTATTTGGTGTATACTCATGCCCACTTGAAACAGATCCAAACTCAAATCATTTGCTTTCTGTTCACCTCTGCAACATTAAGCCCAATCTGATCTGAATTCCCAGAGGTCAGTCATGGGTGTTCTAACAGACGGTATTCCATTTGACATTTTATATATTGAATTCAATACATTGGAATGAGGAGGATAAGAGTTGGAATAAGCTTTCCTTGGAAAATAAAAGTATAGCAAACCCAGCTGTTAATAAGCATATGCAATTGGAGACAGATGGCTGATTTCCTTTTGTGATTGATTTTGACTGTTGGCTCTCATCTTATTCATTTATCAACTTCCTGTCCTTTATTTTCATGGAGATCCACTGGATTTGGAGAGTTAGCCAGTCTACACAAAAGTTCAGTGATACTCAACTTTCTTCAGCACAACTCCATTCTAAAGCCTGACTTTGCATTGACAATTTGGGGCGTCGAATAAGAGTTGTTAAAGGAGGGGGGGTGGGGGGGGTGAGAGGTTTTGTGAGCCTGGCTTTGCCTGCTGAGCATGATGGGGGTTGTGGTGCCTGCTGCTGATTAGTTGGGGAGGAAAATAAAGTTCAGCTTGTGGGAAGTCTTTAAACTGCAGTTAAGTAAGAAAACCCCAGCCTTTTCAGAGGCTATTTGTTTGCAGCCTGTCAACGTGAAAAAAGCTATTACTGCCTTGAGGATCCACAGACCCAACATGTCATCTTGTACCCAAACTCTCAGTTTTGGGAGCCCCACAGTAGTATAACTATTGTCTTGAGCTGCAAATACCTATTTCTGCTGTAATCCAATGAAAGACTTGCTCATCCCAATAATGCAAGTCTCTGTCAGTATTATGTGCATGATTTTCTCATCAATATCTCTACTAAGGCATCAAATGCGGCCTGACTGTTAAGGTAAGTTGAAGCTGCAGGTGGGAATGGGAAATTGTTGCTGCATCTTGATAGCGTTGTGTTGAGACGACACTTGGGGTCTAGTGCATTGTTTAGTCTCCATATCTAAAAAAAGGATATGCTTTATTTGTTTTAGAGGAAGAGGCAACAACTGACAACCACTGATTCCTGGTATGATGGGGTTCTTTTTTAAATAGATATTGAGTTTGAATGGTCAACAAACACTGGAGTTTTGTAGTGTCAGATGTGGTATAATTGGAAATATAAAATTCTAAAAGGACTTGCCAGGATACATGGAGATAAGCTATTTCCCTTGGTGAGTGTAGATTGAGGGACAATGGTATCAAGATAAGTCATTGGTCATTTAGAACTGAGGTAAGGAATTTCTTTGCTGAGAGAATCCAAAGACATTCAGCTCTCCATTTCATAGTTATAAATGCTTAATCTGTGTATATTGAGACTAAACTCAACAGAGTTTTGGTTACTACATGAATCAAGGGATATAGGAATTGGGCAAGAAATTGGCATTGTGGAACTTCCAACATGATCAGAGCAAGTTCGAGTGCCACATGGCCTACTGATTTTTTTGTATATTCTGTGTCTTTTGAACTCTCATGTTGATTTTGAGAACAGAATGATGTGTTGTGTGTTACATTTGGTAGTGTGATTGACCAAATTTATGTGAACAACACACTGGGAGATCTTCTAGCATGTAAAATGTCTTAAAACTCCGTGCTTGACTTGCAGTATTTTTTTAACTCAGATGTCATATCCTAAAGCAGCAAGAGAAATGCTACCTCTCGAATAATGACCGGTGTGCACAACTTATGCCTTTATTTTTGTTGATTGGATTTTTAAAAATTCCAACTTATTCCATCTGCCATACTGCTCATGTCAGAGTGTATTTATCGAATAAAGACTATTTTCAATTGCCTGCTCTTAATGCTCCATAAATGCTATTGCTCTGCTCATGCACCCAATCAAAAAACACCCTTCATTGATTTATTTCTCCGTCAGCGCACAATCCTGGCTCTCCCCTTACAAACATCTCCATGACCAGCTCCATAGATGAATCACTTTTTAATATATGTATCTCTGCCTCTCACTTCTGGTATTATACTCTAGTTGACTTGAATTTCACATTAATGAAATTTTTATAACCATAAATTTAAGTGGCAAAAAATCACTGAAATCCTTTTGAAGACCCAAACAAATCTGAACTGAATTCTTACTGGAGTGATTGGGACCAGGTGGACTTTGTTGACTATGAGCTGCTTGGAGTTGTTAACCTGGGCCAATCAGGAAAGCCTTGGCTAACTAATAAAACTAGGACATATGGGCGTTTGCACTCCCTTTTTGATTTTCTGAAAAAACTCCTCCTCTGCTTTTGGTTGCACTTCAGTCCCACGCTCCTGATCTTCGGGCACCCGGTACGGAGGAGGGAGGGCAGGTCTGAAGACCTCCTCGTGGGTCTGCTCCTGGGCCTGGCCAAACTGGCCATAAACAGGTCCAGGCAGCGGGCCGTGGAGGGGATCGTTAGGGCCGACTGCCTGCCCCTCTTCCGCGGTTACGTTAGGGCCCGGGTGTCCTTGGAGAAGGAGCACGCGGTGTCCACCAACACCCTGGAGTTGTTCAGGGAGAGGTGGGCGCCGCAGGGAGTGGAGTGCATCATTTCCCCCTCCAACTCTATTTTGATTTAGTCCCTGCCCTCCCCTTCACTGTTTTGATCACACAGCATTGCCCTTTGATGTGAAGGGCACTGCTCGTCACAGGCCACTCGGGTGTTTTCCTACTTTTCCTGGTGGTGGAAATTAAATAAAGATTTGTGCACTTTATGTCTCTCACTGTGTCTCACAGCTGCACACACACTATATAAAAAAAAAATAAAAAATAAACAGGAGTGTCTGTTTGATGTCGCAGCATCACCCTTTGATGTGAAGGGCACTGCTTGTCACTGGCCACTCAGATGTTTTAAAAAAAAGATAAAAAAAAAACTAGGACATATGGGCGTTTGTACTCCCTTTTTGATTTTCTGAAAAAACTCCTCCTCTGCTTTTGGTTGCACTTCAGTCCCACGCTCCTGATCTTCGGGCACCCGGTACGGAGGAGGGAGGGCAGGTCTGAAGACCTCCTCGTGGGTCTGCTCCTGGGCCTAGCCAAACTGGCCATAAACAGGTCCAGGCAGCGGGCTGTGGAGGGGGTCGTTAGGGCCGACTGCCTGCCCCTCTTCCGCGGTTACGTTAGGGCCCAGGTGTCCTTGGAGAAGGAGCACGCGGTGTCCACCAACACCCTGGAGTTGTTCAGGGAGAGGTGGGCGCCGCAGGGAGTGGAGTGCATCATTTCCCCCTCCAACGCTATTTTAATTTAGTCCTTGCCCTCCCCTTCACTGTTTTGATCACACAGCATTGCTCTTTGATGTGAAGGGCACTGCTTGTCACAGGCCACTCGGGTGTTTTCCTACTTTTCCTGGTGGTGGAAATTGAATAAAGATTTGTACACCTTGTCTCTCACTGTGTCTCACACCTGCGCGCACACACACCATGGGTGCTGGGGATAAAAATAATAAGCACTACAGCAGTTAGGCGGTAGTGTGGGGGTTAGTTAAAAAAAATAAAAAAAAAATAAACAGGAGTCTCAAAAAAAATATAAACAGGAGAATTGCCCTTTGATGTGAAGGGTACTGCTTGTCACAGGCCACTCGGGTGTTTTTCTACTTTTCCTGGTGGTGGAAATAAAAACAAAACTAGGACATATGGGCGTTTGCACTCCCTTTTTGATTTTCTGAAAAAACTCCTCCTCTGCTTTTGGTTGCACTTCAGTCCCACGCTCCTGATCTTCGGGCACCCGGTACGGAGGAGGGAGGGCAGGTCTGAGGACCTCCTCGTGGGTCTGCTCCTGGGCCTGGCCAAACTGGCCATAAACAGGTCCAGGCAGCGGGCTGTGGAGGGGGTCGTCAGGGCCGACTGCCTGCCCCTCTTCCATGGTTACGTTAGAGCCCAGGTGTCCTTGGAGAAGAAGCATGCGGTGTCCACCAACACCCTGGAGTTGTTCAGGGCGAGGTGAGCGCCGCAGGGAGTGGAGTGCATCATTTCCCCCTCCAACTCTATTTTGATTTAGTCCCTCCCCTTCACTGTTTTGATCACACACAGCATTGCGCTTTGATGTAAAGGGCACTGCTTGTCACAGGCCACTTGGGTGTTTCCTTTCTTCCTGGTGGTGGAAACTAAATAAAGATTTGTGCACTTTGTGTCTCTCACTGCTCTCACACCTGCACACACACACCATGGGTGCTGGGGAAAAAATAAGCACTAAAAAAAAGAAAAAAAGGTAAAACTAGGGCATTAGAATCTCCTCAATGAGGACTGAATTGAAGGATGACTTGGTGAAGGGACCTGGCTGTTGAGCCATTATTTCAGTGGATAGATCCTGGGCTTGACGTTTGTGTATGAGACAACCAGGAAAAAAAAGTATATAACCATGAGATTAGAATTTCCTCAATCCAGGTGACTGAGCTGGCTGGCCACAATCAATGTACTATGCACTAGTAAATAAAGGGTGACATGGTGACAGCAAAATCAATGTAACCAGGAGATTAGAATCTCCTCAGTCCAGGTGACTGACTCTGAGATTGCTGGCTGCAGTGTACTGTGTACTAGTAAATAAAGGATTATCTGGTGATGGGACCCACCCTCTGTACAGTTATTTCATTGGCGGCAGGAGAAACAGAACATAGCTGAAATACATTTGCCTGTACCTGTTATCTTGGAGTTGGGGTAAGCATTTCTGGCATCATGCCTTTATTTGGGAAGCTTGACTCATTTGACCCTGCTGTCGAAGACTGGGCCCGTTATGTGGAAAAAATACAATGTTTTTCCGGGCAAATGACATTGAGGCAGATGAAAAGCAGCAAATAATCCTTCTGATTGTGCTTGTGGACCTGCATCATTCTCACTTATACAGGGCTTAACTTTCCCAGAGGCACCAAGCACTAAAACCTTCCAAGAGTTGGAGTTGGTTAAGGAATATTAGAAAATGCGACAAGTAGAACATGGGAAATACAGGGCATCCTGTAAGGGAAGTGGACACCCGTACTTGTTCGACTGAGCTTGGGGAACACGACTTGAGTGCAGGCAATTGCAGAACCTCATGCAGGGCATGTGCTGAGCAGAGGGACCCTCTGCCAACCCACAGCAAAACGCCACAACAAAGCTGAGCCTCAGCTAAATGGCTAAAAAGTTCTTCAGGGTCTGGGCTGGCAGTGGAGGAGGCCAAGGATGATCTGTTTGTGAAGGGAGTGGGAAGAGGAATTAAAATTGGTGATGAATGAGAGGTCAGGTTGGCCCCTGCAGGCCCGGCTGAGATGCTCGGCGAGATGTGCCCTGAGTTTATGTTTGGTCTTCCCGGATACAGTAAACTAGTTTGAAGGAGAGGCAGGTAAACTTTGTCTCACCTGAAAGGACTGTTTGGGGCTCTGGATGAAGGTGAGGGGTGTAGTGTGCCAACAGGTGTTTCATCTTTTACGATTGTTGGGGAAGGTACCAGGGGGTTTGGGGGAGAAGCTGGATAGGTTGGTGGGGAGAGTGGCATAACCAAGGATTGGCGAAGGTAACAGTTCTTGCAGAAGGCAGAGATGGATGAGAAGGGTAAGATGTTCATGATGATGGGGTCTAATTGGTGTTGGTGGGATTGTTTCAGGATGATATGTTGGATGTGGAGACTGGTGGGGTGAGAGGTGAGGTCAAGGGGGACCCTAACTGGATGACATACTAATAGCAGGGTAGACCAATAAGAAGCTTGGAGAACTTGGACATAATGCTCAAAGGTTTCTCCCAGGCAGACGTACGCCTTAGAAGAGAAGGTGCCACAAGTGATCATCTTGGGTTACAGAGTTGGCAAAACCAGGTTATACCCGTTGGAAGAGAAAGTGAGGATGACCGAAGGGCCCCTGACTCTCACATCTGTACCAGAGCTTAGATCTTTTCTTGGGGTTGTGAATTATTACAGAAAATTCTTATGTAACCTGGCCTTCATCTTGGCACTCTTACACCTGCTATGAAAAAGGTTCAGGAAGCCAAAAAGTAGTCTTTAGGGAAGTGAAAGAGAACTGGCTGTCATCATCTAAGGTGTTTTAAAACCATCCTTTAAACTTAGTTTCTCAAGGTCAGAATTTTCAGCAATGATTAGGAGCTTAGTATGTCAATTTAAAAAAAACTCATTCAACCCAATGCAGCATTTTCAAATGTCTTGTGCGAGACTAACAGTGTAAAATACGTTGTTTTTATTATGTCACTGATTTCTAATTGTTTGAAATCTGACTTTCTTCAGTAATGCAACCTATGGAGAAACAAAGACTCACCAGCTTCTGGAATGCTATGTTTAATTGTGTCTGTACACTCTCAAACAGCAAGTTTCCATTAATTCTAGAGGAATATGGAAGTGGATACTCACAATTTTGCAGTCATTGTAAGCACAAAATCCAGGTCTTTATGTTTTAATTCATTCATGCTCAGTTTCAGAGAGTTATCCCTGCACTTATGTATTCAGCTTGCAGCATGACAGTTTAAGCCTGTGAAAAATTTACTGGCATGGATCACTGTGATCCTTTTGAGCAATCCCTACAACTTGTCTTTTCAAGCTGTAACAATAAGCTGTGTTTACTGTTTCAAACAATTTTTCAAGAAGTGGCACCAAGGACAGTAAAACCCTTTGAAGATAAATTTTAACAGGAATATTTGTTTGAACTACAAGGAGGGCAAGAACTGAGATGCAATGACTCAGGCTAAGGGAGGAGAGGCCGATCAGATGTTTGAATATAGAACAGGCCCTTTGACCCATCATATCTGTATTGACCGTATTGTCATTCTAAACTAATCCCAACAGCCTGCACATGGTCTGCATCCCTTTATTCCATTTCTGTTTATGTCTATCTAAATACTTCATGTTGACCTTTCTGTTTTAATTGCATGCTCTGTATCACTACATGGATGGTTCATTAAGTCTTTGTCTTGAAATTCATCCCAAAGCAGATTGGTTGCCATCAGTTTTTGATTAGTTTTTCTCCTCACCTTTCCTCGCATTTCATGGGCATTACTGATGTATGATTTGTATGAAGAAATGATTGAATCGCTGAGCACAGTCACGAAAGCTTCAGCACAGATTTGTTTTACATGAAATAAATACAAATTTGACCGACGGACTGATTTTGTATACCAAATTCAAAACAACGATGTTATCGGAATTGACAGGAGAACTGTCATGGGAGATCTAGAAGTGGATGTAAGAGTATGTATGTATCCTATAAATCAAATAGTTGTATCTTTTTAAGTGTTGAAGGAGTCTTTTGCTGTGCAAAACTGTCATCTTGTGTTTTTTTTAATCTAGTAAAGTTGTTTTAGCTGATGTTGAGTTGAAGGTAATTTTAGTGACTAATTCATGGGGTGAATCATTATTGTATAAACTTCAGTTTTCATATTGTAACTGCAGCTTCTATTGTTCAGAAGATACATGGGTTGTGACTAAGCTGCACATATAATGAGATAGTTGAAGGCTAAGTATAAATGATTCATCGTCTTCTGTATTTTCTCAAGGTTTGTTGATAATTGTCATCTGGCTGGTGTAACATGATTTAATTATATTGACATTGTGTGGAACAGATTTCATCACTGAAGACACAGATTGCAAATCAGGAGTCAGACATGCAATCCCAGGAAGAGGAGCTGAACAAAGCCAAGACAGAGCTAAATAAACTACAGCAAGAGGAATCACAATTGGAACAGAGCATTGAGGCTGGCAAGGTACAACTTGAGACGATCATCAAGTCACTAAAATCTACTCAGGATGAAATTAACCAGGTGAGAACTATATATATCAGTTGCATTCCTATTACGTCAGATTTTCTGCATCTCCCACAGCCTCAGATACGTTTTTAAAAAGCAGGATAGAGATCAAGAAGTCTATAAATTTACGGAAGAAATGCTTTTTGGAAAGAACTATTGAGTATAGTTCAGACTACCAAATTGGAGGAGGCAAGAAAAACTGCTTTCTCTTCCTTTCATTCCCATAGCCTTGCTTTTTGTATGAATTAACTTTGTGGAGTAACTTCACCATCAATTCAATAATTTGATATAGAGGTCTTTTATTGAATACGCTCATCCTGGAGAAAGAGTGATAACCAACCTATGGATTTGTGGCTTTTATTTCTAATTGCTGTCTGCATTTCCCCATTGCTTGGTTTTATGGCCTTTGAAGACTTAATATGTGTGTGTGTGTGTGTGTGTGTGTGTGTGCGCGCGCGTGCACATGTATGAGAGAGAGAGAGAATTGAGGAATGACTAAGTGTCCATCACTGAACACCTTACACTTCTACATAAAAGAACTTAGTGAATATGTTGCTTTTACAGACCAGATTACAGTAGGAACCTGCTTTGAAAAATATAGTAGATTATAAAACCAGCCTAATAGCAAATCAATAAAGTTGAGGTTAATTTAGAAACAAAAAAAAAGAGGATTCTGGCAAAACTTTGGTCTTGCAGCATCTGGGAAGCAAAAGCATTAATGTTTTGAGTCTGACATGACTTCGAAAGTGAAGATGGTAGGGTCAAATGCACTCCCTTGAGAACTTCCTGCTAGAGATGTCCTGGAGCCGAGATGACTGACCTCCAACAACTACAACTGTCTTCCTTTGAACCAGGTATGACTCTAATTGGCAGAGTTTTCCCTTGATTCGCATTGATTCCAGTTTTGCTAGATCTCCTTGATGCCAAAATTAGTCAAATGCAGCTTTGATGTCAAGGGCTGTCACTCACCTCACCCTAAGAATTAGCTGTTTTGTCCATGTTTGAGCTAAGGCTGTAATGAGGTCAGGAGCTGAGTGCCCTCTGGTGGAATTTAAACTGAGCATCTGTTATTGCTAAGCTGCTTGATTGTACTGTTAATGACATCTTCCGTCATTTTACTAAACATGATTGGACTGATGGGATGATAATTGACTGAATTGGAATTATTTTGTTTTTGTGGACAATACTTGGCAATTTTCCATATCATTGGGTAGATGCCAGTGTTGTAGCTGTACTGGAACAGCTTGGCTAGGGATGTGGCAAGTTCTGGAGTGCAAGTCTGCAGTACCGTTGCTGAATGTTGGCAGGTCCCATTGCTGTTGCAATATCCAGTATCTCCAGCCATTTCTTAATTTCACGTTAAGTAAATTGACTGAAGACTGGCATATGTAATGCAGGAGATCTCTGGACAAGGCTGAGATGGATCAACCACTCAGTCCTTCTGGTTGAAGATTGTTGCAAATGCATCAGCCTTATCTTTTGCTCGAATAATACCAGACTCCCATACCATTGAGATGGAGGTATTTATGGTGTTGCCTCCTCCTGTGAGTTGTTTAAGTATCCACCAGCATTCATGACTGGATTTTGAAGCCTATTAAGTGGGACCAGGAATCTGCCATTTGACCCTTTCAGCTTGCTCTGCAATTCAAAATGATCACAGTGAATCATTCCGCTCAGTACTCTGTTCCTGCTTTCATCTCATAAGCCCCAACTATATCGATCTCTTTCTTGAAAACATTCAATATTTTTGCCTCAACCGCTTTCTGTGGCAAAGAATTCCTTAGGCACATTCTGTGTGAGGAAATGTCTCCTCATCTCAGTCATAAATGGCCTATCCAATATCCTTAGACTGTGAGCCCTGATTCTGGACTCCCTAATCATTGGGAACATCTTTCATGCATTTACCACTATTGTGGAGAAAATCACTAGCCTTGGAGTCAGAGCTGGGGTTCAATGACAGAATTTAGTGTACAAGGGAATACCGGAGCGCAGTGGTCAGCTGTGATTCTTCTCTCAACCCTGGGCACGTCAAGATACTTTTATACATTTTGTAATAATAGGTCAGTGTTGAGGTTATTGTCTTTGTAATATGTTTTGTTTATGGTAAACATTGCAGAATCCTTAGTAGTTTCAGTGCAGTCATTGTCAGTTCCAGCTCAGCCTTTGTTAATTTCAGTGTGGTTGTTGTCAGTTTCGATGTTTGTGTGGAAGTCCATTGCTGTCGTAATGAGAAGGATGATTACTGCAGCCCTGGCTGTTATCACTGTGTAGTGTGTCTGTATCAAACTGTTAGCATTTCTATCAAAGGTGTTGGCTGGACCTAGACACTTTGGGCAGTGTACGCCGTTCACGTGTATTCTCTCCTCACCCACCTTAAGCTAATCAATTGGGTTGTGAGTGCATTGTGTTGGCATTTTGGTGGCCCCAGGCAGTGGCTGTGTTGTCTCTCTCCATGTTGTGGTCCGGCAGCAATCTTGTGAATCAAGTTGCCAACTTATGGCTCAGAAGCCATCTTGTGTGTCCGTGTGCCTAGTGTCACCCTGCCCTGTGCCATCTCCCACTTCACTCCCCCCTTTGTGGTCAAGGAGGTGACTTCAGAGATCTCCCACAAATCACCCAATTCACTTGTACAGTAGGTCATTTCTAGGAGTTCTTCCTCCTGAGGGGTATCATGGAGTGCCAATCTCGTTGGGGGCTTTTCTGTGATGGCACTCGCTGCTGGTACAGTTCTTGTCAGTAGCGCCTTAGAGCAGAGCTTTAAACACCCGAGGCCCACACAGAATACCAGCATGAGTGCAATGAGGAGAACTATCCTGTGTGTCAAATAGGGTCTGCAAGAGTTACCTATCAATCAATTTAGCCAGCTGCCTGTAATAATGGCTATCTGTTGAAAATTATCTAGCTGGTCTCTGATATTCTTGATGGCTTCTGTAATATTATAAAAGGCATCAACAATATGGATGACACAATTGTCACCAACAATTGTACAAACTCCCCCTTGCTGTGCTAATTGACAAGCTACCGCGTTACGTGTCTGCTGTCTGTAAAATTTGAGTTCAGCTAATTCTATATTAACTGCTTCCAGAGCTTTTGAGGTATTATTCCCTAAGATAGTCAGGCCACATGCAAGGTAATTTCGGTTTTTAGTGCTGACGACCCCTGCCACTCCCCCCCGCAAAGATAGAGATCCCACGAATCCATATCCCAATGATGACTCCAAAGTGGAGGGGACCTGCACAGAACTCCTGACTGATGGAGCGGGTCACGATCCTTCTCTGAATATGTATCCCGCTGGGGCATGGTACAGTCAAGGGTGCAATTGTCCCTACTGCAAACAGGTTTGGGATGTCTGTTGCATAACTCCCCTTAAATAGAAAAACACATCCCTTCGCTGCTCAGTAACAGACATTGTCCTGTCCTTCTGTCTGTCCGTCTGCCCACCCAGGCCGCCCCTGATCCCGCAGGTGCCTCCCACAGCTGGTAAGTATTGAACGGGTACATCCCTGTGACAGAGCTGACGTATGAATTGTCTGCCCACGGTCACATTCAAGTATGCCTGCTCACTGCAGGTGCTGGTAAACTGTCCCCTGGTGACTGTATAGTGCTGATATGTGCACTGTGTCTGGATGCATG
The DNA here is from genome assembly GCF_020745735.1 of Hemiscyllium ocellatum. Taxonomy (NCBI): domain Eukaryota; kingdom Metazoa; phylum Chordata; class Chondrichthyes; order Orectolobiformes; family Hemiscylliidae; genus Hemiscyllium; species Hemiscyllium ocellatum. The sequence goes on from NC_083428.1 coordinate 47,061,853, forward strand.
AGTCATTTTTGGGAACCAAGGCATAAATGCATTCCCAACCCTGCCCTGTGAAACAGAGTGGGTAATTACCAGGTTTTAAATGGGTCTTTCCTTCCCTAGGCTGGGGGACCCGGCCCCATGGGCTGGTACACATCTACTCTGGAGTCCCCATTTGTATTTCCCTATCTGCCCCTTACACGGTGCTCCTGAGGTGTCTACTGTACACAGGTCATGAGGGGCCCACACCGGTTGGCCACAAATAGCGATTCTACTGATTGTGCCAGTTGGTAGCAGACATTTCAGTCTCCATGTAGACTTAGATGCGTTTTATAGAAGAGATTATTTTCAAATCCTGACATGATCCCGACAGTCGTGACACTTAGACACAGTTAAATACAGACATGTATATGCATTTTGCAGTTAAACTAAAGTTAACAGTCGAATTCTTTGTTGTCGTCAGGAGGTGCAGTTGTGCTTCTGTGTGGTTTGTCCTGTCGTGTTATTGGTACTCCCCTCGGGATGACATTCTCGTCTGCTGCTCCTGTCTGCGCTTGAGGAATGGTCAATGAGATTAGTTTGGTCACAGGAGTCTTCAAACGGTTTTAGTTGGGTCCAGTGCTTCCATGTGCCTTTACCTTTACTATCTATGCAGGCCCAGGAGTCCTCACTTATTCCCGTGTCATATGGCCCATTCCATTTTGGGGCAAAGACTGGTTTGTCAGGCAGTGCTTCCTGCTGCTGAGACCTCAGGGAAGATTTCAAGTTCCCCTACCTTGACCTTTTTGTCCTGTCTATCAATTACAGATTTCTACACCCCTTTCAAATGGGCATTTAATTCTATCGCATACTGCTGAACTTTGTCCTTTAGTGGACCCACATAGGTGCCACCTGTGATTATTGTCTCCAACAATTGCATTGCTTGCTCAGCCATTAATTCATATGGTGTTAGCCGGGTCGCCTGATTCGTGGTGGCTCTTAATTTCATTAGTATGGCTAGCCATACTTCAGCCCATGTTCTGCCTGAGGTGTGCACAACCTTGGCTAAAGTACCTTGCAGCGTGGGTTGGTACCTGGGACTTCGATGTTGTGGCCATTACAGAGACGTGGGTAGAACAGGGACAAGAATGGCTGTTGCACGTTCCAGGGTTCAAATGTTTTAGTAGGATCAGACATGGGGGTAAAAAAGGGGGAGGCGTGGCATTACTTGTCAAAGACAGTATCACAGCAGTGGAATGGACGATGGAAGAGGACTTGCCATCTGAGGTAGTTTGGGCTGAGGTTAGAAATAGGAAAGGTGAGGTCACCCTGTTAGGTGTTTTCTACAGGCCTCCTAATAGTCCTAGAGAAGTAGAGGATAATATTGCGAGGATGATTCAGGAAAAGAGTGAAGGTAGCAGGGTGGTTGTTATGGGGGACTTTAACTTCCCAGATATTGACTGGGAGAGCTATAGCTCGAGGTCATTAGATGGGTCGGTGTTTGTACAATGTGTGCAGGAGGGTTTCCTGACACAATATGTCGACAGGCCAACAAGAGGGGAGGCTATATTGGATTTGGTTCTAGGTAATGAACCAGGCCAGGTGTTGGACTTGGAGGTAGGTGAGCACTTCGGGGACAGTGACCACAACTCGGTGACTTTTACTTTAGTGGTGGAGAGGGATAATCGTGTGCCGCAGGGCAAGAGCTATAGCTGGGGGCAGGGAAATTATGATGCAGTGAGGCATGACTTAGGATGTGTGGATTGGAAAAACAGGCTTCAAGAGAAGAACACTAATGAGATGTGGGGAGTGTTCAAGGAGCAGCTACTGCGTGTCCTCGATAGGTATGTACCAGTCAGGCATGGTGTAAAGGGCCTTGTGAGGCAGCCGTGGTTTAGTAAGGAATTGGAGTCCCTTGTGAAAGGGAAGAAGGCGGCATATGTAAAGATGAGGCGTGAAGGTTCAGTAGGGGCGATTGAGAGTTATAAGGTAGCCAGGAAGGAGCTAAAGAGGGAGCTAAGAAAAGCGAGAAGGGGACATGAAAAGTCTTTAGCTGGTAGGATTAGGGAAAACCCAAAGGCTTTCTATAGGTATGTCAAGAATAAAAGGATGACTAGGGTAGGTATCGGTCCAGTCAAGGATAGTAGTGGGGAGTTGTGTGTGGAGGCGGAGGAGATTGGAGAGACATTAAATCAGTACTTTTCATCAGTATTCACTCAGGAACAGGACACTGTTGCTGATGTGAATATGGAATCACAAATAATTAGAATGGATGCCCTGGAAATATGCAGGGAAGAGGTTTTGGGAATATTGGAAAGGATGAATATAGATAAGTCTCCTGGGCCTGATGGCATTTACCCCAGGATCCTATGGGAAGCTAGGGAGGAGATAGCAGAGCCATTGGCCTGGATTTTTATGTCGTCGTTGTCAACGGGAATAGTACCAGAGGACTGGAGGATAGCGAATGTGGTCCCATTGTTCAAGAAAGGGAGTAGGGATAGCCCTAGCAACTATAGGCCAGTGAGTCTGACTTCAGTGGTGGGCAAAGTCTTAGAGAGAATGGTAAGGGATAAGATTTATGAACATCTGGGTAGGAATAACGTGATCAGGGATAGCCAGCATGGTTTTGTGAAGGGCAGGTTGTGCCTCACAAACCTTATTGAGTTCTTTGAGAAGGTGACCAAGGAAGTGGATGAGGGTAAAGCAGTAGATGTTGTGTATATGGATTTTAGTAAGGCGTTCGATAAGGTTCCCCATGGTAGGCTAATGCTAAAACTTCGGAGGTATGGCATTGAGGATACATTAGAGGTTTGGATTAGGAATTGGCTGGCTGGAAGGAGACAGAGGGTAGTAGTTGATGGATTATGTTCATCTTGGAGCGCAGTTACTAGCGGTGTACCACAAGGATCTGTTTTGGGACCATTGCTTTTTGTTATCTTTATAAATGATCTAGAGGAAGGACTTGAAAGCTGGGTAAGCAAGTTTGCGGATGACACAAAAGTCGGTGGAGTTGTGGATAGTGAGGAAGGAAGTGGTAGGTTACAGCGGGATATAGATAAGTTGCAGAGCTGGGCGGAAATGTGGCAAATGGAATTCAATGTAGCTAAGTGCGAAGTCGTTCACTTTGGTAGGAATAACAAGATGATGGATTACTGGGCTAATGGTAGGCTACTTGGTAGTGTGGATGAGCAGAGGGATCTTTGTGTCCATGTACACAGATCTCTGAAAGTTGCCACCCAGGTAAATAGTGCTGTGAGGAAGGCATATGGTGTACTGGGCTTTATTGGCAGAGGAATTGAGTTCCGGAGTCCTGAGGTCATGTTGCAGTTGTATAAGACTCTGGTGCGGCCTCATCTGGAGTATTGTGTGCAGTTTTGGTCGCCATACTATAGGAAGGATGTGGAGGCATTGGAACGAGTGCAGAGGTGGTTTACCAGGATGTTGCCTGGAATGGTAGGAAAATCTTATGAGGAAAGGCTGAGGCACTTGGGGCTGTTCTCATTGGAGAAGAGAAGGTTTAGGGGAGATCTGATAGAAGTGTATAAGATGATTAGGGGTTTAGATAGGGTAGATACTAAGAACCTTTTACCGCTAATGGAGTCAGGTGTTACTAGGGGACATAGCTTTAAATTAAGGGGTGGTAGGTATAGGACAGATGTTAGGGGTAGATTCTTCACACAGCGGGTTGTGAGTTCATGGAATGCCCTGCCCGTATCAGTGGTGAACTCTCCTTCTTTATGGTCATTTAAGCGGGCATTGGATAGGCATTTGGAAGTTATTGGGCTAGTATAGGTTAGGTAGGACTCGGTCGGCGCAACATCGAGGGCCGAAGGGCCTGTACTGCGCTGTATCCTTCTATGTTCTATGTTCTATGTACCTTTTGAGCATTTTATACATTCTCTCTGCCATCCCTGAGCTCTGGTGTGACAGGGAATGTGAAGTTTTTGTCTAATGCCGAGTAACTGGTAGACAGTCTTCATGACCTTGCCTGTAAAATGTGTCCGTTTGTCAGAGTCGATCTGGAGGGGCACCCCTCACTTCGGAATCACCTCCTCTGATTATATTCTGGCAACAGTGGTCGCAGTGCAGCTTTATGTTGTGCACAAACCATGCAGCTATGACAGTACTTGGCCACATCTCTTCACATTCCCTTCCACCACCACTCTCTTCCGAGGCTTGCTATCATGGCTTCTCTACCTGTATGGGAGAGCCCGTAGTGCAGTTCAAGCAATGTGTTCTGTATACATACTTGTGCTACCACTTTGTCTGCTCGCCTCCAGACACCATCCTCCCCTTTGAATGCCCCCTGGAGTTCTCATTTCTCTCTCTCTATTCCTGCAGGTTGTCCTCCTGTAGCTGGCTGAATTTGGATAGCATCTTTTGATAATTCAATAGTGACTATGGCAGCATCATCAATGGCTTCTTGTCCTAGGGTTTTCTGAGCTGCTGCCTGGTTTCCTTTGAATTTTAGACAACTTGGACTTTCTTTTGCTGGCTCCTTTTGATGGGCTTGTATTTTTATTACTGCAGCCTCTTTTGGCTGTTCACTGACACGCAATTGTGCCTGAACGTTTAGTTGGTGTCTGATAGGGTCCCCACAATGGTGAACTCTCTTCTACCCAATGCCACTATGTAGTCATGGATTACACCGAAGGCATATTGACTGTCTGTATGTGTGTGTGTATATATATAAAATATCGTCCCTGCTACATATTTTCGTGACCCATCCTCGAAGAGGGTCTCCTTGGCTGGTATCCTTTACTCTCCCCCCATCTTCATCCCCATCTATATCCCACAGTTGTGCTGTTCCTCTGTGACTAGAATTCCCCCAACTGGGTTTTCTCCAATATCCCTACCTATTACCACAGACTGACTTGGGGATAAAAGAACTGCCTCCCACTTTGCCCTTCTCATATTGGAGATGCCTGTCAGTTTCCCTGTGTTTAGCGTCTCTACTAGGGTGTAGTTAGTGTGGAGGATGACATTCCCTGTCATTACTATGGGCTCGCTAACCCTAATGGCCCAAGCAGCACAGTCTAAGGCACCTGAGCAACCCCAGTGACTACTGGCCCTTCTGTAGTTGAGTAGTACCCTATGGGCCTTCTCCTGCTACTGTGGTCATGGGTGACCACTACAGAGTAAAATCCTCCCTCATTATTACAGTGGATGTGAAAATCCTTGCTGGGATCTGGTGGCCCTAGCCTGATATGAGCCGAGTTTTAAGCTGACTGTATGCCTCCTCCTGTTCTGGCCCCCAGGTTACAGTTTCCAAGGCAGGCTTGCTTCCTTTAATTAGTCTCTGGATCGGTTCAGCCAATTTTGCGAATTCCAGTGTAAAGCTCCGACCGTAGTTGAATAGCCCCATAGCCTTTCTGACCCTCCCTGATAGTGGCAGGTTGTGGCATCTGTTGGATTGCCTTCTTGCGGTCATTGGGCATTCCTTTGAATCCCTGGAATATAAGTTGTCCCAGGTATAAGACTTGTGTTTTGCCATTTGTCCCATTGTGGGACTAACTTTTAACCCTGTGGTTGCCAATTCCTGCAATACTAGCCCTAAAGTTTCCTGGTGTCCTGAATCAGACTCTGGGACAATTAAGATATCATCTCCATACTGGAGGGCAGTGCTACCCTCTGGTAGATCAATTATCTTCAAAATGTTGCTCATCACCCTATGAAAAATAGCGGGGTTGTTGTGGAACCCTTGTGGCAGGTGAGTCCACCTATACTGCCTGTCCCTTACTGTAAAAGCAAATTTGTCGTGGGACTCAGGGTATAACAGGGTAGAACAGAAACCATTGGCAATGTCAAAAACAGTAACAATCTTGTGCTCGAAGGCCAAGCCGTTTAAAGTGGTAGTGGGGTCTGCAACAATAGGGTGCAATTTGGTGAATGCTCTCAGTCCTTTTCCCAGGGTTGGGGCATCAAGAACCAGAGGGCATCAGTTTAAGGTTAGAGGGGAAAGGATAAAAGAGAATCTGAGGGGCAACCTTTTTACAAAGATTTGGAGATGCCGGTGTTGGACTGGGGTGTACAGAGTTAAAAATCACACAACACCGGGTTATAGTCCAACAGGTTTAATTGGAAGCACACTAGCTTTCGGAGCGACGCTCCTTCATCAGGTGATCCAATCACCTGATGTAGGAATGTCGCCCCGAAAGCTTGTGTGCTTCCAATTAAACTTGTTGGACTATAACCTGGTGTTGTGTGATTTTTAACTTTTTACAAAGAGGGTGGGTACGCATATGGAATGAGCTGCCAACGGAAGTGATTGAACATAGAACAGTGCAGCACAGCACAGTACAGGCCCTTTGGCTCTCGATATTGTGCCGGCCTTCTCTCCCACTAGGCTACATACCCTTCATTGTACTAACTTCCATGTACCTATTCCATGAGTCACCTGAATGTCCCTAAGTATCTGACTCTACCCCCACTGCTAACAATGCATTCCATGCACCCACCACTCTGTGGAAAGAACCTACCTCTGACATCTCCACTAAATCTTTCTCCAATCACCTTAAAATTACACTCCCTGTATAGACATTTTGCCATGGCAAAATGTCTGTCTGGCTATCCAATCCATTTATGCCTCTCAACATCTTATACTTCTCCATCAAGTCACTTCTCATCTTTCTTTGCTTTAATGAGAAAAACCCTAGCTTGCTCAACCTTCCTTCATAAGACATGACCTCTGATCCAAGCAGAATACTGGTAAATCTCCTCTGCACTCTCTCTAAAGCTTCCACATTTTTCCTAAAATGAGGCGACTAGAACAGAACACGATATTCCAAGTGTGGTCTAACCAGGACTTTATAGAGCTGCAGCTTATCGCAGCTCTTAAACTCAAACCCCTGCTAATGAAACCCAACACCCTATCAACTTGCGTGGCAACTTTGAGGGATCTATGGACGTGGACCCCACGATCCCTTAAGACTCTTCACACTGCCAAGAGTCCTGCCTGTAACCCTGTATTCTGCATTCAAATCTAGCTTTCCAAAGTGAATAACTTCACCCTTTTCTAGGTTGAACTCCATCTGCTGCTTCTTCAGCCTAGTTCTGAACCCTGTCAATGTCTGTTGCAACCTACAACAGCCCTACACGCCATCCACAACTCCACCAACCTTCATGTCATTGGCAAACTTACTAACCTCCTTTCCACCTCCTCATCCAAGTCATTTATAAAAATCACAAAGAGCAGAGGACCCAGAACACTGCTGGTCCCTGTGGAACACTCAGTCACTGAATTCCAGGCTGAATACTTTCCATCTGATGGTTCTCAGGAAAATGCACGACAGAAATGTGGAGGTTGTTGAGGAAGCAACTGCTGATTGTGGTGGATAGGTTTCTCCCGTTGAGGCAAGGAAGGAATGGCAGGTTTAAAGGAACCATGGGTGGCAAGGGATGTGGAACATCTAGTCAAGAGCAAGAAGGAAGCTTTCTTAAGGTTGAGGAGGCAAGGATCAGACAGGGCTGTAGAGGATTACAAGGTAGCCAGGACGGAAATGAACAAGCCCCAGCTTGTACGAGGGGGCATAACTACAAACTGAGGGGTGATAGATTTAAGACAGATGTCAGAGACAGGTTCTTTACTCAGACAGTGATAAGGGCATTGAATGCCCTACCTACCAATATAGTCAACTCAGCCACATTAGGGAGATTTAAACAATCCTTGGATAAGCACATGGATGATGATGGGATAGTGTAAGGGGACGAGCTGAGAATAATTCACAGGTCAGCGCAACATCGAGGACTGAAGGGCCTGTTCTGCGCTGTATTGTTCTATGTTCTATGTTCATATGAAGTCACATGACACCAGGTTATAGTCCAACAGGCTGATTTGAAATCACAGAAGCTTTTGAAGTGCAGCCCTTCATCAGGTGTGGTGAGAGAGCAGGGCACACAGACAGAGTATATAGGCAGAGAGATCAAAAGGTCATATAACTGGTATGAGTGGAGTGTCAGATAATATATCTCTGCAGGTGACCAAGACTGTTAAGACATTGCATGAAGTGTTTCTAAAGTCGATGGTTCCTGATGAAGGGCTTTTGCCCAAAACGTCGATTTTACTGCTCCTCGGATGCTCCCTGAACTGCTGTGCTCTTCCAGCACCACTAATCCAGAATGTGCTGTCATGACAACCAGGCAGAGCAATAGGAATATACAAATGGTGACGTCCCAAATCTGACACTAAATTATAGGTGTGAAGCTTTGTTCAGAATCTGTCTCAGTTTTAGCCTAGAATCAGGCTTGTTTTATTCTGAAAGCTGGAATTTATGAGATGCCACATTGACTAAAAATTGTGTTTTTCTTGAACAAAATAGAATGTACCTGCAATTAAACAAACACCTTGGATGAAATGATTCACCCATAGATTTTGTGTGTGTGTTTGGATGGAGGGCATATATGTGTGTGTGTGTGAGCACACTTGAGAGAGTGCAAGAGAGTGTGTGCGCACGAGTATGTTTATGAGAGTGTGTCTGCGCGCACGTGTGTGTCAAATTGTGCAATAATTAATTCAAAACTGGACAAACTATCTAAGGTAAAGAGATCATAACAATTTATCACAGTGATGCTGTCAAAACAGTACAGTAAGGAAGATTGTATAGATAAAGAACAGTGTGGCGGTGTCACCTGTAGCGCAACACAAACCCAAGATCACTGTTGAGGCCATCTTCATGGGTACAAAACCTGGCTATCAGTCTCTACTTGGCGATTCTACCTTGTTGCGATCTTGATGTCCACCTTGGAGGATGCTTACCTGTTTTACCAAATGAAGAAATGGGCCCCTCCAAAGGGGCCTCTTGGTTAAAGATTGGTCAAAAGAATCACTAGGAGTACGATCTGTTTAATAAAATAAGGCAGCCTGATGCAATTCTGTCCAGCAACACAGAGGTTCAAGCTCTGTGCTCCGTGGTGAAATTGCGCAATTGCATTCAAAAATTACACATTATTTGTATTTTTTTTTTGCCATGGTGACAAGAAAAGATCAATCAAATGTAATAAGGTGACATGATTAAAATGAAGATATGGACCCCTCCAGAGGGGTCCCTTGGTTCGAGAATGGTCAAAAGAATCACTACAGTGCGATCTGTTTAAAGTAAGATTATCTGTTTAATAAATTAAGGCAGGCCTGGTGCAAATTTGTCCAGCAATAAAGAGGTTAAAAGCTTCTGTGTTCTGTTTTGGACTATGACCTGGTGTCATGTGACTTCTCAAGTTGTCCCTGTACTCCTGTCCACTTTCTTTTAGTAGAATCTCCAAAGCCCAATTTTTGGCTATCTCTCTGGCTGTACATCTTTATCTCCTTTTATCTTGTACTTTTGCCTTCCTCCCTGAAGTGCTTAAAGGATTCTCTAAGTCAGAGTCACAAAATAAATGTTGTTCTGCTCTAACACAGTCAAGAAATGAACCTAGCAGCTTTAACACAGTTAGCAAAACAGAGAGTGCAAGCAGCTGGACAAATTGTGCAGTTGGAACTGTGTTGTTTGCTTTAGACAATAGTTTGTTTTCTTTCTGCAAAGTATTTGAGTTGTGAAAATAATGTTTTCATGGACTGAATTGTTCCATAATGGCAAAGGAACAGACCAGCAAGGTCTTGTTGTGCAGTTACTGTAGTGCGTGGGTTGCAGACGAGTGTCTATGGTAGCTTAGAGAATTGAGTGTGGAATGGGGGAAGCAGTGATAAGAAGGAATATGTGTGCTGAAGCTGGTGTGTGGTAAGAAGGAATGCAAAAGGTGGAAATGTAATGAAAAACAAATGGACTGAATTTTAAAAAAGTACTGAGGGACAGACTGAGAGTCCAACTTTGAAGCAAAGTGAAAAATAAAATTCCACATCTTGTAAATCTTGTATCTTTCTGTTGATTATATTGGCTTGTAGGGGTTATCTGTGCTGTTTTCTACAGTAATTAGTTGACTCAGAATCTGCTGTGATCTCATTTGTAATTATTATAGAAATCCCAAGAAGTTCTTAGCAAATGAGAGGTCACAGTTTTTGTGTTATGCACTGTTTAGAGACAGCCCAGCTGTTAACTTGCGTTATTTACAAATGTGCAGTAATGCAAACTTGTCACTTGGTGGCAGAATAGCTTCGCCTATTTGCCTAACATTAGTGCTTATGTAGTGTTATGTGATAGTACTTTCAAACTTTAACATGTGGTAAAGGCGGGTAATATGGCAGTATACGACTAATGCTGTTACATTGCATTGGTGTCTGTCCACCAATGGATGGTAATATCACTCACTTTCTGCATCTTTAAGGATTGTAAGATTCGTTGCAGTTTCCTGCTACCTGCTGAAGTACTACTGCCAAACACACTGCATTTATGTTCTTCTGAACTACCTTTGTATCTACTCTGTCAGCCATGACTCTTGACTTGGAGTCACAAGGTTCTGGGTTCAGTTTCCATCGTCGGCTCGAGCGCATTA